>NC_085847.1:217500-545000 GCF_035594765.1 Anolis carolinensis
GGGGACAACAGCTCTTCCTCATCCTCTGTAATCCGTAATTATTATTATTATTATTATAAGTATGACACAGCAAACAAGATAGATATGCTGGATTTCGTATCACAAAATCACAAGTCGAACACTTCCCAAGTGTCTAGGACTGTGTGATGTATTATTATTATTATTATTATTATTATTATTATTATTATTATTATTATTATTATTTTATTATGTCACAGCAAACAAGATAGACATGCTGGATTTCGTATCACAAAATCACAAGTCGAACACTTCCCAAGTGTCTAGGACTGTGTGATGTATTATTATTATTATTATTATTATTATTATTATTATTATTTTACTATGTCACAGCAAACAAGATAGACATGCTGGATTTCGTATCACAAAATCACAATTTGAACACTTCCCAAGTGTCTAGGACTGTGTGATGTATTATTATTATTATTATTATTATTATTATTATTATTATTATTATTATTTTATGACACAGCAAACAAGATAGATATGCTGGATTTCATATCACAAAATCACAAGTCGAACACTTCCCAAGTGTCTAGGACTGTGTGATGTATTTTCGGATGATGCTGCAGATCCCAGTAGGGTGGCCTTTTGCAGTTGGCAGATCGTGATTTTGTCAATGTCTATTGTTTCCAAATGCCGGCTGAGATCTTTTGGCACTGCACCCAGTGTGCCCATCACCACCGGGACCACCTGCACTGGTTTCTGCCAGAGTCTTTGCAGTTCAATCTTGAGGTCCTGATAGCAGCTGAGTTTTTCCTGTTGTTTTTCACCTGGGATGGCGACATCAATGATCCAAACCTTTTTCTTTTCCACAACTGTGATGTCTGGTGTGTTGTGTTCCAGAACTTTGTCAGTCTGGATTCGGAAGTCCCACAGTATCTTTGCGTGCTCATTTTCCAAGACTTTTGCAGGTTTGTGATCCCACCAGTTCTTTGCTGCTGGGAGGTGGGACTTGAGGCATAAGTTCCAATGAATCGTTTGGGCCACATAGTTGTGCCTCTGTTTGTAGTCTGTCTATGCAATTTTCTTACAGCAGCTGAGGATGTGATCCATGGTTTCGTCAGCTTCCTTGCACAGTCTGCATTTTGGGTCATCAGCTGATTTTTTGATCTTGGCCTGAATTGCCTTTGTCCTGATGTCTTGCTCCTGGGCTGCAAGGATCAGGCCTTCTGTCTCCTTCTTCAGGGTCCCATTCATGAGCCAGAGCCAGGTCTTCTCCTTATCAGCTTTTCCTTCCATTTTGTCAAGGAACTTTCCATGCAGTGTTTTGTTGTGCCAGCTGTCAGCTCTAGTTTGTAGTGCGGTTTTCTTGTACTGATTCTGCTCTAGTTTGTAGTGCGGTTTTCTTGTACTGATTCTGCTCTAGTTTGTAGTGCGGTTTTCTTGTACTGATTCTGCTCTAGTTTGTAGTGCGGTTTTCTTGTACTGGTTTTTTGTCTGCTGTGCTTTGAGGAGTTTCTGGTTTTTGACTTCAATCAAAGCAGGTTCTTCACTTTGCTTTCCATCTTCTGCCAGGGCATGTTCTTCTTCTTTGACTGCTTGTTTGACTTGTAAGAGTCCTCTGCCCCCTGATCTTCTAGGCAGATATAGCCAGTCAACATCACTGCGAGGGTGCAGTGAGTGATGAATGGTCATGAGCTTTCTTGTTTTTCTGTCCAAATTTTTATTATTATTATTATTATTATTATTATTATTATTATTTATTACATCTTGCCTGGAGAATGGTCAGGTGCTCAATCCAATATTCTGTTGACCACACCTTGAAGGGTGGTTTCCACCATTGCACACGCCGACTCTCTTGCTTGTCCCTTCTTGCAGTCCGACCTTTTCCAAGACGACTTGTACCCGGACACGGCTGGCCCGGAAGCAGCTCTGGAAGCTGAGGAATGGTTTGAGGGCAAGAACGCCAACCCCGTCCTCATTTCCCTGAAGCACGGCTACATCCCCGGCAAGAACCGGGACCTCAAGGTGGTCAAGAAGAACATCTTGGACAATAAGCCCGCCGCCAACAAGAAGAGCGATCTCATCAGCGCCCCAAAGAAAACGGATTCCTCGGTGAGTCAAAAGAAGCTTCTGTTGCAGTCTAGCACTGGAAATATTTATTTATTTGTTTGATTAATTATTAGCAACATTTATATCCCGCCCTTCCCACCCCGAAGGGGACTCAGGGCGGCTTACAAGTTATACAGGTTACAACCTATACAGCCCCAAAAACTCACTGGAATATGTCCATACAGCCCAAAAAATTCACAGTAACCCAAACAGCCAAAATAACTCACAGCAACCCATACAGCCCCCAAAACGCACAGGAACATGGCCATACAGTCTGAAAAACTGACAGGAACATGACCATACAGCCCAAAAAACTCAAAGCAACCCAAACAGCCCGAATAACTCACAGCAACCTATACAGCCCCAAAAATGCACAGGAAACCATACAGCTCGAAAAACTCACAGCAACCTATACAGCCCGAAAAACTCACGGGAACATGGCCAAACATCCTGAAAAACTCACAGGAAGATGTCCATACAGCCCAAAAAAATTCACAGCAACCCAAACAGCCTGAATAGCTCACAGCAACCTATACAGCCCTCAAAACGCACAGCAAACCATACAGCCCGAAAAACACACAGGAACAAGGCCATACAGCCCAAAAACTTCACAGCAACGCAAACAGCCCAAAAAACTCATGGGAACATGGCCATACATCCTGAAAAACTCACAGGAAGATGTCCATACAGGCCAAAAAAAATTCACAGCAATCTGTACAGCTCCAAAAACTCACAGCAACCCAAACAGCCTGACAAACTCACGGGAACAAGGCCATACAGCCCAAAAAACTCACAGCAACCCAAACAGCCTGACAAACTCACGGGAACAAGGCCATACAGCCCAAAAAACTCACAGCAACCCAAACAGTCCAAATAACTCACAGCAACCTATAAATCCCCAAAAACGCACAGCAAACCATACATCCTGAAAAACTCACGGGAACAAGGCCATACAGCCCAAAAAACTCACAGCAACCCAAACAGTCCAAATAACTCACAGCAACCTATACATCCCCAAAAACGCACAGCAAACCATACATCCTGAAAAACTCACGGGAATATGGCCATACAGCCCCAAAAACTCACAGCAAACCCATATAGCCCCTGTTTTAATGTTTGCATAGTGGTATATTTGAAATTGTGAGACGTAGAGCGGGGTATAAATAAATATAATAAGAATAATTCCCCGGACTGTCCGCTAACCCCGGCCCGGTTTCCTCTTGTGTTGCAGCCAAACGAGGCCAAATTGGACGAGATTTTGAAAGAGCTCAAGTCCCTGAAAGACACGATTGCCCAGCAGGACGAGCGGCTCTCCAGGCTGGAGGAGCAAGTGGCCAAGATGGCCGTCTGAGGGTCCTGGGGGAGCCACGCGAGGCGGGCGGCAGGACTCGAACCGGGGCCCAGGGCAGGGCCCGGCCTTTGGGAATCTCCTCCGAAAATCCAGACGATGCCGATCCCGTTTGCGCGAAACTCCGCCTGGCCCGCCGTGTCGACTCTCTTGCGGAGCCGTTGGACTTCGGACCACGATGAACACTTTGTTTTTGTTTTAACTCGAAAGTTGCCAAAATCCACTTTTTTTTCCTTTTTGTTTACCGTTTTGCAGTATTTTATATTGAAGCCGTGGCCTCGCCAACCGCTAGACCCCCTTGGCTCCCCAACCAGACCCTTCCCGCTTCTCACTCCCCGTTGGACACGTGTGGTTGTCCTGCGCTGCGTATCACAGCCTGCACTGCCATGATTCCAACTCTCTGTTGTGCTTTGCTTTCATTCCATCGTTTGGTCCGTTCCTCCTGCCGTTTTGAGAAGGTCCTCAAAACTGACTCGTCCCAGTCATTGACAATCATTTGGGGTTTCCTCTGAAGATGTTCTCCAAAACTTTAACCTTCTACAACCATCATTCAGGGACCTTCTCCAAAGCCCGAGCTTTTTGAAGCCAATATCTGAAGATGTTCTCCAAAGCCTTGACCTTCTAGCCATCATTTGGGGACCTTCTCCAAAGTCCTGGCTTTTTGAAGCCATCATCTGAAGATGTTCTCCAAAGTTAAATTTCTACAGCCATCATTCAAGGATCTTCTCTAAAGCTCTAGACTTTGGAGCTCATCCTCTGAAGACTTTCACAGGATGGCCTCTTGGAGAAGGTCTTTGAGAAGGTCCCCAAATGATAGCTGTAGAAAGTTAACTTTGGAGACCATCTTCAGATGATGGCTTCAAAAAGCTAGGGCTTTGGAGAAGTTCCCCAATTAATGGCTGTAGAAGATTAACTTCAAAGGATGGGCTCTGAAATCTAGGGCTTTGGAGAAGGCCTTCAAATGATGGCTTTAGAAGGTTAAGGCTTTGGAGAACGTCTTCAGATGATGGCTTCAAAAAAACTACGAATTTGAAGAATGTCCACAAACGATGGCCGTAGAAGGTTAAGGCTTTGGAGAACGTCTTCAGATGATATCCTCTGAAGGCTAGGAATATGGAGAACCTCTTCCGATGATGGCTTCAAAAAACTACGAATTTGGAGAAGGTCCACAAATGATGGCCGTAGAAGGTTAACTTGGTCTTCAGATGGTATCCTCTGAAGGCTAGGAATATGGAGAACGTCTTCAGATGATGGCTTCAAAAAACTACAAATTTGGAGAAGGTCCACAAATGATGGCCGTAGAAGGTTAACTTTGGAGACTGTCTTCAGATGATGGCTTCAAAAAACTACGAATTTGGAGAAGGTCCACAAATGATGGCTGTAGAAGGTTAACTTTGGAGACTGTCTTCAGATGATAGCCTCTGAAGTCTAGGACTTTAGAGAAGGTCCTCAACCAACGGCCTTCGATCGGGCCTCTTCAACCTGCAGGCCTTTGGGTGTTTTGAACTTCAGCTCCTAGACTTTCTGACCATTGGACAAGCTGGCTAGAGCTTCTGGGAGTTGGGAGGGCCATGGGTTGGAGAGGCCTGGACTGCAGTGGGGTCGAAATGGCAAATGCCCTCAACCACAGTGGAGTGTTGTCTCCCTCCATGGTTTTCCTTCTCAAGTCTTGGCGATGTTCCTCAACTCCAGGAAACCCGGTGTCCAGGACCGAAGCTGGGGAGCCTTGCCAGAAGTGGCCTTCTGAAGCAGAAGATCCTTCTGGGCAGTTGGTTGTCGCTTGGCTGGGATCCTTCTGGGCAGTTGGTTGTGCCAGGCTTGGTTTGGCAGGGAAGCGAAAGGATCTGGGAGGAGCAACTATCACCAAAGATGTCCCTCCCAAATGTCCGAGATGGGATTTAGAGTACGGTGCCCTTAAGGATGCCCAACAGGGACCAGTCCTCGAACTAGGGAGTATGTGTTGACATGTTTTGCTCAATAGCTGGAGCATTGACGGTGGTGTGGTGTTTCTTATAATTATGATTATGTCATGTTGAGAGCGTCATGGGATGATTCTGTGCCTAGGAGCAGAGCGGAGGTGGCACGGGAATGTGGGGAATCGTATGAAAAGGATAGATGCAGGTCGGGAAGGTGTGGGTGGGCGAGCAGGAATGTGCCCGGGATGGGCGAGTGATTTGGAACATGTGGCGAAGTCTGGGCAGGAAAAGGGAAGAAGAAACCGGGGATGCTCCTCCCTTATTGACTTGTACCAGAGCGAGTTTGCTCGCGTTGTCTCCATATTTCGGACACCCGTTCAGCCATTTGAGACCAAGTCTCGTCCGGAATCGGTGTCTCGCGAGGGAGGGATGCACTCTTATAGAGCGCCCGGAGGAGTCTGTTCGGAGATTGGCTTCTGATTTCAGAAATTAAAAGTCATGATTGGTTACAAAACAAAACCGTTCTGTGTCTTGTTTTCTCGTCCATTTTTTTCTCAGTCCGGCAAACTCCCGACGAGCACAGCGCCTCACACCCCTCTGGCTATGACCCGAGACTGATAAGATCTCGCCTTGCAATATCAATGCCAGCAGAGGCAAGGCCGTCGGGAGGGAAATCCTGGCTGGATCTACACTGGAATATATAGCAGATATTCTGGATTCAGAAATTGGATTACTGTATATACTCAAATCTAACACTTACGGTTTTTATTTATTTACAGTATTTATATTCCACTCTTCCCACCCCAAAAGGGACTCAGGGCGGATCACAGAACATACTTATACAGCAAACATTCAATGCTGATTATAATAATAAGACAGACAACAGATAAAGGTATATATAGGCTTTCTCGTCTTTCGGCATCTTGGGAGGCTGTGCTCAGTTCCGGCAAAAAGCTTACTTTGTTCGTAAGCTTCCTAAATACTTCTCACCTGCGGTTCCTATTTACCCACATTTGTTTCCGAACTGCTAGGTAGACAGAAGCTGGGCCAAAGATCAAGAGCTCACCCTGACCCGGGCTTCGAACTGTCATTTGTTTCCGAACTGCTAGGTAGGCAGAAGCTGGGCCAAAGATCAGGAGCTCACTCTGACCCGGGCTTTGAACTCTCAACCTTCCAGTTGGTAAGATTGGTGACTGACCTGCTGCTCAAATGCCTGTTTTTGGCTAAATCACCATGCCAAAATTAAGGTGTGCTTTGATGCTGCATTAGACTCGAGTCAATATAGGCATGTGGCAGTGCGGATGGGGCCTCCGATGTCCTGAGAAGCATGTTCCCAGACAGTCCTTCAGATTGTAAACAATGGGAGTCCCAGTGTGACGTCTCCAGAAGGCCATTGGGCGATTCGGCTTTCCAAATCCTTCTGGCCATTTCCCGGCTCTGAGAGGAAGCCCGGTCGAAGGGGTTGTGAAATGGAGTTTTGCAAGTCCGGCGAGGCTGACTTCCTGTCGAAAGCAGGGCGTTGATAGCAACCTTGGGGTAGTTGCCTAGCTGAGCATCCTTGAGATCTGGACCCCCGCTTTGTTTTAATAGAATCGATGGCCTCTAAAGGCCACCCAACCCTTTCTGCCGGGCGGGAAGACCCGATCCAGCTCCCCCGACAGATAATTTCAACCAACGTAAATGTGCCAGTCTTTCAGTGGGAAGTATTGGCCCACAAGGAGAGAGTCAAGTTAACTAGGATTGTTGTTATTGTTGGTCTTCAAGAAACAAGGGAAGGAGGGCCGGTGGGAATTGGAACAGGGGCTGCAATTGGCCCCTGGGCTGGACTTGGGACATAAGGGATCTGGGTCAGATATATACATGGTGGAAGGGGCCACGTTTCGCTATCCAAAGCACTTGTGACCGATGACTTCACCCAAACGGATCCAAAAAAAACAACAATGCATTGGGGTCTCTCAATCCCCCCACAGGAAAAAGGGTTGTCAATTTCTAGCCTAGCATCGAAAGCGGAGACTTTGGGGCTCCCACTCCCCGGATCCCCAAGCCGTTCCGGCTTGGGGATCCGGGGAGTAGGAGCCCCAAAGCCTCCGCTTTCCGCCCTTGGCCCCTCCCCCCCTCCCCCCCTCCCTCCCGGAGAGTCACCCACAAGTCTCTCACCACAAAAGGAAGCTGCATCATGCAAAGCCTGCCAGAGCACCGGCCGACCTTCTGCTTTTGTGCACTTTCCGACGCCTGCCGCCCGGTAAGTGCAGTCTCGAGTACTTTTGAGCCACTTTTGGTCCGGCCTCCGGCAACAGAACCGGACTCCCCTGCCCAACCCCAGACATGTTCCCCCCCATTCCCCCTCAAATAAGGTGGTCGTTCGAGGCCTTCCTGTTGGTGGAAGCAACACAGGAAGAACAGGCAATGTTAGTTCTCTAACAGTGGATCTCATCTTCTTTTAGGCTCCAACTAGATCTCAGGAACAGATCCCGTCTCCTTTTGGACTTCTGCTGGATCCTTATAATGGATCCCATCTCCTTTGGGTCTCCCACTAGGGCCCGATAGTGGAAACCATCTCCTTTTGGGCTTCCACTAGATCCCATAACAAATCCCATCTCCTTTTGGGCTTCTATTAGATCTCATAAGAGATCCCGTCTCCTTTTGAGCTCCCACTAGATCCTGGTAATGAAACCCACTAGATCCCGATAACAGATCCCGTCTCCTTTTGGGCTCCCACTAGGTCCCGGTAACTGATTCCATCTTATTTTGGGCTCCCACTAGGTCCCGATAATGGAACCCATCTCCTTTTGGGTTCCCACTAGATCCCATAACAGACCCCATCTCCTTTTGGGCTTCTAGATCCCATAAGAGATCCTTTTGAGCTCCCACTAGATCCCGGTAATGGAACCTCACTAGACCCCAGTAACAGATCCATCTCCTTTTAGGCTCCCACTAGGTCCCGATAATGGAACCCATCTCCTTTTGGGCTCCCACTAGATCTCATAACATATTCCATCTCCTTTTGGGCTTCTAGATCCCATAAGAGATCCTTTTGAGCTCCCACTAGATCCCGGTAATGGAACCTCACTAAACCCCAGTAACAGATCCATCTCCTTTTAGGCTCCCACTAGGTCCCAATAATGGAACCCATCTCCTTTTGGGCTCCCACTAGATCCCATAGTAGATCCCACCTTTTTGGGGCTTCCACTAGGTCCTGATAATGGCTTCCATCTCCTTTTGAGCTTCCACTAGATCCTGATAATGGAACCCCACTAGATCTCGACAACAGGTTCATCTCCTTTTGGGATTCTGCTAGATCCTCATAATGGATCGCTTCTCCTTTTGGGCTCCCACTAGGTCCCGGTAATTGATCTCATCTTATTTTAGGCTTCTGCTAGATCCCACTAGATGATCTCATCTCCTTTTGGGATTCTGCTAGATCCTGATAACAGATCCCATCTCATTTTGAGCTTCCACTAGGTCCCAATAACGGAACCCCATTAGATCCTGATAACAGATCCCATCTCCTTTTGGGCTTCCACTAGGTCCCAATAATGGAACCCCATTAGATCCCGATAACAGATCCCACCTCCTTTTGGAATTCTGCTAGGTCCTAATAATGGAACCCCATTAGATCCTGATAACAGATCCCATCTCCTTTTGGGCTCCCACTAGATCTTGATAACGTATCCCATCACCTTTTGGGCTTCCAGTAGATCCTGATAACATCAATCAGGGACCGACTATGGATGGAAACACTCCATACTCATCTCTCGGTCTCTTCTCCACGACCACGAATGGAGAGACCGATCACAGCACTGGGTCTCAGCCTTAGGAGAGGGATGGATCTCCTTTCTCATTCACTCTAAATCCCAAACCTAAGATCCAGAGCTCGAAACCATATCATTTGGGACAGGACCAGGGTTGTCCTGGAGGCCACGAAATCCTGAGCTGCTCCTGACAAGGAGGCCACGGCATGGACGTTGAAAGCGGGCACTCATGGGAGAATGTTGCTGTGGGAAAGTTAACGGTTTCCCCTTTCAGAACTAATCTCTCGTGCTTTCGGATTGAGTGCTGGAGATAATGCCTCCTTGGTTGGCTTTCCGCTCGCTCGGCGGTAGATTTGATCTACACAGGAAATGGGTGGGGAACGAAGCCCGGCTTGGGTTGAGTGCGAGGTCCAAGTTTGGAAGCAACCCTTGGTTTTGAAAGCTAATGTGATGGGTGTTGGACGGGGATGAGACACAAAACCCGTAGACCGATTGTAACATTTTCTGGTTTGCCTCTTCCAGGTGGAATGGCTCCGCTCTGGCTCTTGCTTTTGATCATCGCCGCGGCCGTTGGCCGGCTCCCGATCCAAGATGGCTTCTCCGTGAACATTTCGGAGGCTCTCCAAAGACAATGGGAGTGGACGGCGTCCGACGGCGGAATCCCGCAAGACGATTCCTTTTTGCTCCGGAGGAGGAGAGAGTCCAGACTTCGAAATGCTTCCAAAGCTCTGGACGGACCTCCCAAGAACGGCTTCAAAATGTCAACTCTAAAGAAGCCAACGCAAGAGCTTACCACCGTGACTCAGTCTCCGAGATCCAGTGTTGTCAAAAAAGCCAAGCTTCCCAAAGATGGGACCTATCGTGTGTCCAAAACGTCCTCGGAAAGGCCACCTACTACCAAGGGTGCCCTCACCACGACGGAGCATTGGTCGTGGCTTCACGACGACTTATCGTCGGCCCCGGCGGAGACGTTGGGAACGGAGAGCTTCACGAAACCCAGTACTCTCAGGCCTGTCCTCAAAGCCAAAGGAAGGCTCACGACAACCATCGATGGGCTATCGACCAAGCCCGCTGGGATAACGGGGATCCAAAACCCGGCGAGACCCCGATCCAAAAACGGGCCGTCCCCGTACCACACGACAACTATGCCATTGAAGATGTTGATGGACGACGACGACACCTCCGCCGTAACAACGAGACCGAGCCTCGACCTGGTTCGGACCAGATTTGGAGACAAGAAGAAACAAATTATCACCACTTCCGCCGTAACAACGAGACCGAGCCTCGGACCGATTCGGACCGGATTTGGAGACAAGAAGAAACAAGGTATCACCACTTCCGCCGTAACAACGAGACCGAGCCTCGGACCGATTCGGACCGGATTTGGAGACAAGAAGAAACAAGGTATCACCACTTCCACCGTAACAACGAGACCGAGCCTCGGACCGATTCGGACCGGATTTGGAGACAAGAGGAAACAAAGTGTAACCACCTCTGCCGTAACAACGAGACCGAGCCTCGGACCAATTCGGACTGGATTTGGAGCAAAGGGAAAACAAGGTATCACCATCTCCGCCGTAACAACAAGACCGAGCCTCGGACCGATTCGGACCAGATTTGGAGCCACCACGTCCCCCGTTCCTGCCAGCAACGCCAGCATAGTGCGCAAGTGTCTCTTGGCCATCTCCCTGCTTGCACTAGTGGCCAGCATCTTCATCGTCACGGCGGCGGTGTTGGCGTGTCTTCTTTGGCGCCAGAAGCAGGCCTACCGCCTAAACCGGCACAACCAGACCGAGATGGTGTGCATCTCCTCGTTGCTGGCCGCCGAGGAGGCCGAGGAGGGCCGGGCGAAGCGCCCGCGGGTGGAACGGGTGCGGATGCTGCGGGAGAACGGCACTGAGGCCGAGTCGGACAACCTCACGCTCAACAGCTTCCTCCCGGATCATTAACAAAGCCGCCGAAGCCCTTTCCGCTCCGAGGACTGCGTGGCCTTCCCCGTGGTCAGTGACTACTGTATATAAGCCGACCCGAATATAAGCCAAGGCACCTAATTTTGCCACAAAAAACTGGGATAACTTATTGACTCGAGTATAAGCCGAGGGTGGGAAATGCAGCTGTTACGGGTCAATTTCAAAACAAAAATAGATACCAATAAAATTTCATTAATCGAGGCATTTTTGAATATTTACCGTATTTCAAAGCAATAAACTAGCTCTATAAGTGGAAAAGTAGGGGCAACAAAAACGATATGGTCTCAACAATAACCTAATAATAATAATAATAATAATAATAATAATAATAATAATAATAAAACTTCATTCGGATCCCACCCTATCTCCCCATGGGACTCAGGCTGGCTTCCAACATAGTAACAGGCAAATATTAAATGCTTATATAAACAATGCAGAGCTAGATATAGATCTATAATTATAGATACTAATTTCACATATGCATTTCCCCCTGAAACGTTTGCAAATCCCTTCTGTGTGTGTGTGCATTTCCCTTACAATATTTGCAAGCCCTATATATATCTATCTATCTAGACATGTCTATATATATTTGTGTGTTCATTTCCCCCCTGTAATATTTGCAAGCCCTATATATAGGTAGGTAAGAATATATTCATATCTATCCAGACATCTCTCTTTATATAGATAATTATATCTATATAAAATTTGCAGAGACTTGCAAACATATGAGGGTAAATTCATATGTAAAAATAATGTGTATGTATGGCTACAGATACACAGGTACATGGATCTATATGTATAAAGGATTTGCAAAGACCTGCAAACATATGAGGGCAAATTCGTATATAAAATTAATGTATATGTATGGCTACAGATACACAGGTACATGGATCTATATGTATAAAGGATTTGCAAAGACCTGCAAACATATGAGGGCAAATTCGTATATAAAATTAATGTATATGTATGGCTACAGATACACAGGTACATGGATCTATATGTATAAAGGATTTGCAAAGACCTGCAAACATATGAGGGCAAATTCGTATATAAAATTAATGTATATGTATGGCTACAGATACACAGGTACATGGATCTATATGTATAAAGGATTTGCAAAGACCTGCAAACATATGAGGGCAAATTCGTATATAAAATTAATGTATAGATACAGATACACAGGTACATGGATCTATATGTATAAAGGATTTGCAAAGACCTGCAAACATATGAGGGCAAATTCGTATATAAAATTAATGTATAGATACAGATACACAGGTACATGGATCTATATGTATAAAGGATTTGCAAAGACCTGCAAACATATGAGGGCAAATTCGTATATAAAATTAATGTATAGATACAGATACACAGGTACATGGATCTATATGTATAAAGGATTTGCAAAGACCTGCAAACATATGAGGACAAATTCATATATAAAAATAATATGTATGTATGGCTACAGATACACAGGTACATGGATCTATATGTATAAAGGATTTGCAAAGACCTGCAAACATATGAGGGCAAATTCGTATATAAAATTAATGTATAGATACAGATACACAGGTACATGGATCTATATGTATAAAGGATTTGCAAAGACCTGCGAACATATGAGGGCAAATTCGTATATAAAATTAATGTATAGATACAGATACACAGGTACATGGATCTATATGTATAAAGGATTTGCAAAGACCTGCGAACATATGAGGACAAATTCGTATATAAAATTAATGTATAGATACAGATACACAGGTACATGGATCTATCTGTATAAAGGACTTAAAGAGCCATTGTCTCTGATCATGTCAACACCTTGAATTTTACTAAAGGTTCAACAGTTAATTATTGTCACTGTTATATTGTATATAACCCACAACACTGTTTTCCAATATTTGACTCCATAAAGCTTTTCTAAATAAATCCAAGCATAAGACAAGGCACAAAAAACCAGGAGTGTTTTTCCTTCTTGTGTCCACAGGGTGGCGCCCTCTACTTGCAAATGGAGAGTGGTTGCAATCAAATAAATCCTGTGTGATGTTCCTTATGGCCACTGGGTGGCGCCTTCAGACTACAAATCAGGCCTGAAAGTCTGAAATCTTGCCTAGAGAGCTATTCCATTTGTGGCCACTGGGTGGCGCCTTCAGACTACAAATCAGGCCTGAAAGTCTGAAATCTTGCCTAGAGAGCTATTCCATTTGTGGCCACTGGGTGGCGCCTTCAGACTGCAAATCAGGCCTGAAAGTCTGAAATCTTGCCTAGAGAGCTATTCCATTTGTGGCCACTGGGTGGCGCCTTCAGACTACAAATCAGGCCTGAAAGTCTGAAATCTTGCCTAGAGAGCTATTCCATTTGTGGCCACTGGGTGGCGCCTTCAGACTACAAATCAGGCCTGAAAGTCTGAAATCTTGCCTAGAGAGCTATTCCATTTGTGGCCACTGGGTGGCGCCTTCAGACTGCAAATCAGGCCTGAAAGTCTGAAATCTTGCCTAGAGAGCTATTCCATTTGTGGCCACTGGGTGGCGCCTTCAGACTACAAATCAGGCCTGAAAGTCTGAAATCTTGCCTAGAGAGCTATTCCATTTGTGGCCACTGGGTGGCGCCTTCAGACTGCAAATCAGGCCTGAAAGTCTGAAATCTTGCCTAGAGAGCTATTCCATTTGTGGCCACTGGGTGGCGCCTTCAGACTACAAATCAGGCCTGAAAGTCTGAAATCTTGCCTAGAGAGCTATTCCATTTGTGGCCACTGGGTGGCGCCTTCAGACTACAAATCAGGCCTGAAAGTCTGAAATCTTGCCTAGAGAGCTATTCCATTTGTGGCCACTGGGTGGCGCCTTCAGACTACAAATCAGGCCTGAAAGTCTGAAATCTTGCCTAGAGAGCTATTCCATTTGTGGCCACTGGGTGGCGCCTTCAGACTACAAATCAGGCCTGAAAGTCTGAAATCTTGCCTAGAGAGCTATTCCATTTGTGGCCACTGGGTGGCGCCTTCAGACTGCAAATCAGGCCTGAAAGTCTGAAATCTTGCCTAGAGAGCTATTCCATTTGTGGCCACTGGGTGGCGCCTTCAGACTACAAATCAGGCCTGAAAGTCTGAAATCTTGCCTAGAGAGCTATTCCATTTGTGGCCACTGGGTGGCGCCTTCAGACTACAAATCAGGCCTGAAAGTCTGAAATCTTGCCTAGAGAGCTATTCCATTTGTGGCCACTGGGTGGCGCCTTCAGACTACAAATCAGGCCTGAAAGTCTGAAATCTTGCCTAGAGAGCTATTCCATGTGTGGCCACTGGGTGGCGCCTTCAGACTACAAATCAGGCCTGAAAGTCTGAAATCTTGTCTAGAGAGCTATTCCATGTGTGGCCACTGGGTGGCGCCTTCAGACTACAAATCAGGCCTGAAAGTCTGAAATCTTGCCTGGAGAGTTATTCCATGTGTGGCCACTGGGTGGCGCCTTCAGACTACAAATCAGGCCTGAAAGTCTGAAATCTTGCCTGGAGAGTTATTCCATTTGTGGCCACTGGGTGGCGCCTTCAGACTACAAATCAGGCCTGAAAGTCTGAAATCTTGCCTGGAGAGTTATTCCATTTGTGGCCACTGGGTGGCGCCTTCAGACTACAAATCAGGCCTGAAAGTCTGAAATCTTGCCTGGAGAGTTATTCCATGTGTGGCCACTGGGTGGCGCCTTCAGACTACAAATCAGGCCTGAAAGTCTGAAATCTTGCCTGGAGAGTTATTCCATTTGTGGCCACTGGGTGGCGCCTTCAGACTACAAATCAGGCCTGAAAGTCTGAAATCTTGCCTGGAGAGTTATTCCATTTGTGGCCACTGGGTGGCGCCTTCAGACTACAAATCAGGCCTGAAAGTCTGAAATCTTGCCTGGAGAGCTATTCCATTTGTGGCCACTGGGTGGCGCCTTCAGACTACAAATCAGGCCTGAAAGTCTGAAATCTTGCCTGGAGAGCTATTCCATTTGTGGCCACTGGGTGGCGCCTTCAGACTGCAAATCAGGCCTGAAAGTCTGAAATCTTGCCTGGAGAGTTATTCCATTTGTGGCCACTGGGTGGCGCCTTCAGACTACAAATCAGGCCTGAAAGTCTGAAATCTTGCCTGGAGAGTTATTCCATTTGTGGCCACTGGGTGGCGCCTTCAGACTACAAATCAGGCCTGAAAGTCTGAAATCTTGCCTGGAGAGCTATTCCATTTGTGGCCACTGGGTGGCGCCTTCAGACTGCAAATCAGGCCTGAAAGTCTGAAATCTTGCCTGGAGAGCTATTCCATTTGTGGCCACTGGGTGGCGCCTTCAGACTGCAAATTGTATCTAAAGGTCTGAAATCTTACCTAGGGTGCTATTCCCCTTGTGGCCACCGGAGGGCGCCTTCATGCTCAAGATATAGGCAGCAAAAGGCTTTGGCAGGGCCGCAAGGATGTGGGGATGATGGGAGATATAGTCCACGGTTTGATAGCCAGGAAGCCCAATTTAATTTATTATTGTTGTTGTTGTGAATACTATTATTAATATTAATATTAATGTTATTAATAATATTTGCCTACCAGATGGCGCCCTCGGACTGCAAATAATATTAATATTATTATGAATAATATTAATACTATTGCAAAGGTAGAAGATTTTGCAGTTTAATAATAATAATAATAATGACTTCAATATGTTATTACCCAATGCAGGCAATCAAGGGACTGCAACTCCCATCATCCCCAGACACAAGCATTAGTTCGCAAGGGGCCACCCCCTCAAAGGGATTGTAACTCCCATCATCCATACCCAATGCAGGCAATCAAGGGACTGCAACTCCCATCATCCTCATCCACAAGCATTAGTTCGCAAGGGGCCACCCCCTCAAAGGGATTGTAACTCCCATCATCCATACCCAATGCAGGCAATCAAGGGACTGCAACTCCCATCATCCCCCTCCTCAAGCATGTGGAGGTATCAAGGGACCCACACAAGGGACTGCAACTACCATCTTCCACACCCGTAGCAGACACCAAGGAACTGCAGATCCCATCATCCCCAGACACAAGCATTAGTTCGCAAGGAACCACCCCTTCAAAGGGACTGCAACTCCCATCATCCTCACCCACTGCAGGCATCAAGGGACTGCAACTCCCATCATCCCCCTCCACAAGCATGTGGAGCTGTCAAGGGACCCACAAAAGAGACTGCAACTCCCATCACCCCCAATCACTAGCAGATCTCAAGGGACTTCAGCTCCCATCATCCCCAACCACAAGTATTGGGAATTCTCCAGGGACCCCCCAAAAGGGACCATAACCCTCATCATCCATACGCACAGTAAGCATCAGAGGACTGCAGCTCCCATCATCCCTATCCACACGCCTTGGGAGGTATCGAGGAATGAGGAATAATATTATTAATAATATTATTAATGTTATTATCAATATGATTAATAGTATTAATATTATTATTAATATTAATATCAAATTCCAAAATCTTCTGCCTTTCCAACATTTGCCCACCAGAGGTCGCCCTCATCCTGCAAAGATCACTATTCTTCACTATTATTAATATTAATAGGGCATGGGGATGATGGGAGTTGCAGTCCCTTTTGGGGCTCCCTTGATACGCCGTCATGCTTTGTGGCTGGGGATGATGGGAGTTGCAGTCCCTTTTGGGGCTCCCTTGATACGCCGTCATGCTTTGTGGCTGGGGATGATGGGAGTTGCAGTCCCTTTTGGGGCTCCCTTGATACGCCGTCATGCTTTGTGGCTGGGGATGATGGGAGTTGCAGTCCCTTTTGGGGCTCCCTTGATACGCCGTCATGCTTTGTGGCTGGGGATGATGGGAGTTGCAGTCCCTTTTGGGGCTCCCTTGATACGCCGTCATGCTTTGTGGCTGGGGATGATGGGAGTTGCAGTCCCTCAGTGCGGGTATGGAAGATGGGAGTTGCAGTCCCTTTTTGGCGGGGGTCCCTTGATGGGGATGATGGGAGTTGCATTGCCTTTTGGGATCCCTTGGGGTGAATGGGGGATGGTGGGAGGTCCAGTCCCTTGATGCCTACTGTGCCTATGGATGATGGGAGTTGCAGTCCCTTTGGGGGTAGTCCCTTGAGAACTCCTGATACTTGTGGATGGGGATTATGGGATCTGCCGTCTCTTTTGGGAGCTCCTCGATACCTCCCAAGGCGTGTGGATAGGGATGATGGGAGCTGCAATCCCTTGATGCCTGGTGTGCGTATGGATGATGAGGGTTACAGTTCCTTTTGGGGGTCCCTTGATACTTCCTAATACTTGTGCTTGGGGATGATGGGAGTTGAAGTCCCTTGATATCGGTTAGGGATCAGGAGTGATGGGAGTTACAGTCCCTTTTGGATGATCCCTTGGTACCTCCGAGTGCTTGTGGATGAGGTCAATGGGAGTTGCAGTCCCTTGATGCCTGCAGTGGGTATGGATGATGGGAGTTGCAGTCTCTTTGGGGGTGGTCCCTTGAGACCTACTAATGCTTGTGGCTGGGGATTATGGGAATTGCAGTCCTTTTCCTCATGTTTGTAATGTTACTAATATATTATTATTATTATTATTATTATTATGAAAATATGGGGAGGGGTTGCCCAGGGTTTAATTTATTATTATTATTATTATTGACGTTATTATTATTATTATTATTATTATTATTATTATTATTATTATTATTAAACTCCAAAATCTTCTACCTCTGCAATATTATTCATATTATTCATAATATTATTATAATATAATAATATATATTATTATAATATATAACAATAATATATTATAATGTTAATGATATTATAATATTATATTAATAATACTAATAATGTTAATATTATTATTGAACTCCCAAATTCTCTGCCTTTGCAACATTTGCCCACCAGATGGCGCCCTCGGACTGCAAATCCCTTCCAAAAAGAGACAAAATTGTGTTGGGAGCAGTTCGCCTTGTGGCCACTGGGTGGCGCCTTCAGACTGCAGATTGGAATTAAAGGTCTGAAATCTTGCATATGGTGCTATTCTCCCTATGACCACTGGGTGTCGCCCTTGTATTACACATTTTTCCAATTGGCTGGAAATTTTCCATAAGGAGTAATGCTTCTCGTGGCCACAAGAGGGCGACAAAAGACTGAAAATTTTCCCAGTTGCCTTTCAAATAAGGAAACTCATGGATGCCCTTTGTGGCCACATGAGGGCGCCCTCATACTCGAGATGGGACCGCAGGGCCTTGGGGATGATGGGAGGCGTAGTCCAACATTTGATAGCCAGAAAGCCCAATTTAATTTATTATTAATGATAATAATATACAATAATTAATATAACATAATATAATAATAATATCAATAATGTTATATTATTAATAGTAATATTACTAATAATATTATCCATAATGTAAGTAATATTATTAATATTATTATTAATAGTAAAATTATTAATAATATTATCCATAATGTAAGTAATATTATTAATATTATTATTAATAATAGTAATGTTATTAATAATGTTATCAATAATGTAAGTGATATTAATAATATTATTAATAATAATAGTAATGTTATTAATAGTTATCAATAATGTAAGTATTATTATTAATAGTAATATTATTAATAATATTATCCATAATGTAAGTAATATTATTAACATTATTATTAATAGTAATATTATTAATAATATTATCCATAATGTAAGTACTATTATTAATATTATTAATAGTAATGTTATTAATAATGTTGTCAATAATGTAAGTATTATTATTATTAATAATAGCAATGTTATTAATAATATTGATGTTGTTGTGATTATTATTATTATCCAAAATCTTTCCTCTCCGGAGGTCGCCCGGAGAGCACCCATCGCTATTATTAATATGGTTCAGATGATGGGAGTTGCAGTCCGTTTCGGGGTCGTGTGATACTGCCTAATGCTTTTGGGGGGGGGAATAATGGGCGCTCTGGTCCCCTGAGGGATTGGGGATGGTGGGAGTTGCAATCCCTTATTTGGGGTCTCTTGATGCCTGCCGTGGATGGGAGTAATGGGAGTCGCAGTCCCTTGATACCTCCTAATGCTTGTGGATGGGGATAATGGGAATTGCAGTCCCTCGATGCTTGCTAGAGCCTGGGGATGATGGGAGTTACAGTCCCTTTTGATGGATCCCTTCTTACCTTTTAATGCTTGTGTATGGATGATGGGAGTTGCAGTCCCTTTGGGGTGGTCACTTCAGAAATCTTGATGCTTGTAGATGGGGATGATGGATGTTGCAGTCCCTTGATGCCAGCTAGGATTGGGGCGATGGGACTTGCAGTCCCTTTTGAAGGTCCCTTCGCTCACCCTAATACTTGTGGCTGGGGGTGATGGGATTGGCAGTCTTTTGGTGCCTACTGTATGGAAGATGGGAGTTGCAGTCCCTTTTGGGGGTCAATTGAGAAATCCTAGTGCTTGTGGATGGGGATGATGGGACTTGCAGTCCCTTGGTGTCTGCTTTGGGTATGGAAGATGGGAGTGGCAGTCCCTTGATCCCTCCTAATGCTTGTGGATGAGGGTGATGAGAGTCACATTCCCTTGGTGTCTCCTGTGGGTGTGGATGATGGGGATTGCAGTCCCTTGGTGTCTGCTGTGGGTGTGGATGATGGGAGTGGCAGTCCCTTGATCCCTCCTAATGCTTGTGGATGAGGGTGATGAGAGTCACATTCCCTTGGTGTCTCCTGTGGGTGTGGATGATGGTCTGGATGATGGGAGTTGTAGTCCCTTTGCGGGGGTGGCCCCTTGAGAACTAATGCTCGTGGATGGGGATAATGGGAATTGCAGTGGCTTGATTCCTGCTGTGGGTAATAACATATTGAAGTCATTATTATTAATAATAACATTATTAAACTCCAAAATCTTCTACCTTTGCAATATTATTCATATTATTCATCATAATGATCTATTATTTGCAGTCCGAGGGCGCCATCTGGTGGGCAAGTGTAGCAAAGGCAGAGGATTTTGTCTTCTGTCTTTGCAACATTTTCCCACCAGAGGGCGCCCTCGGACTGCAAATCCCTTCCAAAGGAGACACAATTTTGTAGGGAGCAGTTCGCCTTGTGGCCACTGGGTGGCGCCATCAGACTGCAGATTGGATTTAAAGGTCTGAAATTTTGCCTAGGGCGCTATTCTCCTTATGGCCACTGGGTGTCGCCCTTGTATTACACATTTTCCCCAATGGCCAGAAAAATAGAAAATCTTCCATAAGGGGCAATGCTTCTCGTGGCCACCGGAGGGCGACAAAAGACTGTAAATTTTCCAAGTTGCCGCTCAAATAAGGAAACTCAAGGATGCTCTTTGTGGCCACATGAGGGCGCCCTCATACTCGAGATAGTGGGAGCAAAGGCTTCGGTGAGGTGCAGGGCCATGGGGATGATGGGAAGCGTAGTCCACGGTTTGATAGCCAGAAGGCCCAAATTAATTTATTAGTAATAATATTAATTATATTATTAATAAAGTAATAATTAATATCATATAATCATACAATTATTATATTATCATATGATATTAATTATTGCTTTATTAAAATTATTTATTATAAATTTAATAATTATTATATTATTAATAATATTATCATTAATGTAAGTAATATAATTAATATTATGATTAATAGCAATGTTATTAATAATATTGATGTTGTTATTATTATTATTATTATTATTATTATTATCCCAAATCTTTGCTCTCCGGAGGTCGCCCTCATCCTGCCAATAATGAGAGCACCCATCGCTATTATTAATATGGTTCAGATGATGGGAGTCGCAGTCACTTGATACTGCCCAATGCTTGTGGATGAAGATGATGGGAGTTGCAGTCCGTTTCGGGGTCGTGTGATACTGCCTAATTCTTTTTGGGGGGGGGGGGGAATAATGGGCGCTCTGGTCCCCTGAGGGATTGGGGATGGTGGGAGTTGCAATCCCTTATTTGGGGTCTCTTGATGCCTGCCGTGGATGGGAGTAATGGGAGTCGCAGTCCCTTGATACCTCCTAATGCTTGTGGATGGGGATAATGGGAATTGCAGTCCCTTGATGCTTGCTAGAGCCTGGGGATGATGGGAGTTACAGTCCCTTTTGATGGATCCCTTCTTACCTTTTAATGCTTGTGTATGGATGATGGGAGTTGCAGTCCCTTTGGGGTGGTCACTTCAGAAATCTCGATGCTTGTAGATGGGGATGATGGATGTTGCAGTCCCTTGATGCCAGCTAGGATTGGGGCGATGGGACTTGCAGTCCCTTTTGAAGGTCCCTTCGCTCACCCTAATGCTTGTGGCTGGGGGTGATGGGATTTGCAGTCCTTTGGTGCCTACTGTGAGTATGGAAGATGGGAGTTGCAGTCCCTTTTGGGGGTCAATTGAGAAATCCTAGTGCTTGTGGATGGGGATGATGGGACTTGCAGTCCCTTGGTGTCTGCTTTGGGTATGGAAGATGGGAGTGGCAGTCCCTTGATCCCTCCTAATGCTTGTGGATGAGGGTGATGAGAGTCACATTCCCTTGGTGTCTCCTGTGGGTGCGGATGATGGGGATTGCAGTCCCTTGGTGTCTGCTGTGGGTGTGGATGATGGGAGTGGCAGTCCCTTGATCCCTCCTAATGCTTGTGGATGAGGGTGATGAGAGTCACATTTCCTTGGTGTCTCCTATGGGTGCGGATGATGGGGATTGCAGTCCCTTGGTGTCTGATGTGGGTGTGGATGATGGGAGTGGCAGTCCCTTGATCCCTCCTAATGCTTGTGGATGAGGGTGATGAGAGTCACATTCCCTTGGTGTCTCCTGTGGGTGTGGATGATGGGGATTGCAGTCCCTTGGTGTCTGCTGTGGGTGTGGATGATGGGAGTGGCAGTCCCTTGATCCCTCCTAATGCTTGTGGATGAGGGTGATGAGAGTCACATTTCCTTGGTGTCTCCTGTGGGTGTGGATGATGGGGATTGCAGTCCCTTGGTGTCTGCTGTGGGTGTAGATGATGGGAGTGGCAGTCCCTTGATCCCTCCTAATGCTTGTGGATGAGGGTGATGAGAGTCACATTTTGTGGGTCCCTTGATGCCTCCACATGCTTGTGGAGGTGGATGATGGGAGTTGAAGTCCCTTGAGGCCTGAATCGGGTATGGATGATGGGAGTTGCAATCCCTTTGAGGGGGTGGCCCCTTGAGAACTAATGTTTGTGGATGGGGATGATGGAACTTGCAGTCCCTTGGTGTCTGCTGCGGGTATGGGAGATGGGAGTTGTAGTGGCTTGAATTAATGCTTGTGGATGGGGATGATGGGAGTTGCAGTGGCTTGATTCCTGCTGTGGGTAATAACATATTGAAGTCATTATTATTATTATTATTATTATTATTAAACTCCAAAATCTACCTTTGCAATATTATTCATATTATTCATAATAATATTAACATCATTTGCAGTCTGAGGGCGCCATCTGGTGGGCAAATGTAGCCAAGGCAGCGGATTTTGGAGTTTTATAATAACATTATTATTAAACTCCAAAATCTACCTTTGCAATAGTATTCATATTATTCATAATAATATTAATATCATTTGCAGTCTGAGGGCGCCATCTGGTGGGCAAATGTAGCAAAGGCAGCGGATTTTGGAGTTTTATAATAATATTATTATTAAACTCCAAAATCTACCTTTGCAATATTATTCATATTATTCATAATAATATTAATATTATTTGCAGTCCGAGGGCGTCATGTGGTAGGCAAATATTATTATTATTATTATTATTATTATTATTATTATATTATAATAATATTATTATTAAACTCCCAAATCCTCTGCCTTTGCAACATTTGCCCACCAGAGGGCGCCCTCGGACTGCAAATCCCTTCCAAAGGAGACAAACTTTTTTGGGGTGCAGTTCGCCTTGTGGCCACTGGGTGGCGCCTACAGACTACAGATTGGACCTAAAAGTCTGAAATTTTGCCTAGGGTGCTATTCCCCTTGTGGCCACTCGGTGGCGACATTGTATTGCACATTTTCCCCAATGGCTGGAAAAATGGAAAATCTTCCATAAGGAGCAATGCTTCTCGTGGCCACAAGAGGGCGACAAAAGACTGTAAATTTTCCAAGTTGCCTGTCAAATAAGGAAACTCATGGATGCTCTTTGTGGCCACATGAGGGCGCCCTCATACTCGAGATAGGGGCAGCAAAGATGTTATGTTATCATAATAACCCTAACCCCAACTCTAATATTGGCAATATTAATTATTAATATTGTTAATATTATTATGAATATTAATACTGATATTAATGATATTTATTTATTTATGTATTACAATATTCATATCCCACCCTTCTCACCCAACAGGGGACTCAGGGAGGCTTACAATAAAACGCATATATAAAAATTATACGGTGCAATATAAATCAGTTTAAAATTATTAAAATAATAATAATAATAATAAAATTAATAATAATGATGGGAGATGTTGGGGGTCAATTGAGAAGTCCTAATGCTTGTGGATGGGGATGATGGGAGTTGCAGTCCCTTTGAGGGGGGTGGCCCCTTGAGAACTAATGCTCGTGGATGCGGATGATGGGAATTGCAGTGGCTTGATTCCTGCTGTGGGTAATAACATATTGAAGTCATTATTATTATTATTATTATTAAACTCCAAAATCTTCTACCTTTGCAATATTATTCATATTATTATTATTATTATTATTATTATATTAATAACATTATAAAATTAATATTAATATTATTCATAACCCTAACCCTAACTCTAATAATATGATTTATATTAATATCATCAATAATGTTATTACGAATAATATTAATATTAACATGAATGTTCTATTATTGTGATAAAACTGCCAAAGCCTTTGCTACATTTGCCCACCAGATGGCGCCGTCGGACTCCAAATCCTTTCCAAACGAGACCTGTTGAGAACAGTACGCCTTGTGGCCACTGGAGGGCGCCACGGCATTACAAATCCTGCTGGTGGGTTATGCTCCCTTTTAGCCACTGGGTGGCGCCAATAGCCTGCAAATGGAGGCCAAACCAGGCTGGTGGCGCCACCCGGTGGCTAAAAGAGAGCATAACCCACTGGCAGGATTTGCAATGCAGTGGCGCCCTCCAGTGGCCATAAGGAGTACTGTTCCCAACAGAATTGCTCCTTGTGGCCACAAGGCGGCGCCACTCTCAGGAGCAACGGCCACTGAGTGGCGCCAGCAGACTGCCAATTGTGCCCAATAGCCTGACATTTTGCATAGGCTGTTATTCTCCTTGTGGCCACAGGGTGGCGCCTGCAGACTGACAATCCTGCCTAATAGCCTGACATTTTGCATAGGCTGCTATTCTCCTTTTGGCCACTTGGTGGCGCCTGCAGCCTGCCAATCCTGCCTAAGAGCCTGACATTTTGCATAGGCTGCTATTCTCCTTTTGGCCACTGGGTGGCACCAGCAGACTGCCAATTGTGCCCAATAGCCTGACATTTTGCATAGGCTGTTATTCTCCTTGTGGCCACAGGGTGGCGCCTGCAGCCTGCCAATCCTGCCCAATAACCTGACATTTTGCATAGGCTGATATTCTCCTTTTGGCCACAGGGTGGCGCCTGCAGACTGCCAATCCTGCCTAAGAGCCTGACATTTTGCATAGGCTGCTATTCTCCTTGTGGCCACAGGGTGGCGCCTGCAGACTGCCAATCCTGCCTAATAACCTGACATTTTGCATAGGCTGTTATTCTCCTTGTGGCCACTTGGTGGCGCCTGTAGACTGCCTATCCTGGAGCACGCCTGGCAAGAGGAGAAGGGAAATGTTCCTCTGTGGCCACTGGGTGGCGCCACCGGGCTGCGGATTTGGAAAAGGAGAAGCCAACTGCTGGGATTTGAAGCCTGCTGTGGGTGGGAATGATGGGAGTCGCAGTCCCTTGATACCTCCTAATGCTCGTAAATGAGGATGATGGGAGTCACAGTCCCTTGGTGTCTGCTGTTTGTGTGGATGATGGGAGTCGCAGTCCCTTGATACCTCCTAATGCTCAATAAATGAGGATAATGGGAGTTGCAGTCCCTTGGTGTCTGCTGTTTGTGTGGATGATGGGAGTCGCAGTCCCTTGATACCTCCTAATGCTCAATAAATGAGGATGATGGGAGTCGCAGTCCCTTGATACCTCCTAATGCTCAATAAATGAGGATGATGGGAGTCGCAGTCCCTTGATACCTCCTAATGCTCAATAAATGAGGATGATGGGAGTCGCAGTCCCTTGGCGTCTGCTGTGGGTGGGAGTGATGGGAGTCACAGTCCTTTGACACGTCCTAATGCTCGTGAATGAGGATGATGGGAGTTGCAGTCCCTTGGTGTCTGCTGTGGGTGGGAATGATGGGAGTCACATTCCCTTGATACCTCCTAATGCTCGTAAATGAGGATGATGGGAGTCACAGTCCCTTGGTGTCTGCTGTTTGTGTGGATGATGGGAGTTGCAGTCCCTTGGTGTCTGTTGTGGGTGGGAATGATGGGAGTCGCAGTCCCTTGACACCTCCTAATGCTCGTGAATGAGGATAATGGAATCGCAGTCCCTTGATGTCTGCTGTGGATGAGGATGATGGGAGTTGCAGTCCCTTGGTGTCTGCTGTGGGTGGGAATGATGGGAGTCGCAGTCCCTTGATACCTCCTAATGCTCGTAAATGAGGATGATGGGAGTCACAGTCCCTTAGTATCTGCTGTTTGTGTGGATGATGGGAGTTGCAGTCCCTTGGTGTCTGCTGTGGGTGGGAATGATGGGAGTCGCAGTCCCTTGATACCTCCTAATGCTCGTAAATGAGGATGATGGGAGTCACAGTCCCTTGGTGTCTGCTGTTTGTGTGGATGATGGGAGTTGCAGTCCCTTGGTGTCTGCTGTGGGTGGGAATGATGGGAGTCACAGTCCCTTGACACCTCCTAATGCTTGTGAATGAGGTTAATGGGAATCGCAGTCCCTTGATGTCTGCTGTGGATGAGGATGATGGGAGTTGCAGTCCCTTGGTGTCTGTTGTGGGTGGGAATGATGGGAGTCGCAGTCCCTTGATACCTCCTAATGCTCGTAAATGAGGATGATGGGAGTCACAGTCCCCTGGTGTCTGCTGTTTGTGTGGATGATGGGAGTCGCAGTCCCTTGACACCTCCTAATGCTCGTGAATGAGGATAATGGAATCGCAGTCCCTTGATGTCTGCTGTGGATGAGGACGATGGGAGTTGCAGTCCCTTGGTGTCTGTTGTGGATATGGATGATGGGAGTCGCAGTCCCTTGGGGTCTGCTCTGGGTGTGGATAATGGGAGTTGCAGTCCCTTACCTGGGGTCCGTTGATACCACCTAATGCTTGTGGATGGGGATGACGGGAGTTGCAGTCCCCTTTGGGGGTCCCTTGATACCTGCTAGCGACTGGGGTGATGGGATTTGCAATCCATTCTTTGGGGTCCCTTGATGCCTGCCGTGGATGGGGATGGTGGGAGTTGCAATCCCTTTGGGGGGGTTCCCTTGATATTTCCTAAAGCGTGTGTGGATGGGGATGGTGGGGATTGCAGTCCCTAGGAGGTGGGGATGATGGGAGTCCGCATCTCTTCTCTTCTTCGGCCCTCCTTTGCCACAACTTGGAGGCCTCCTTGGCCTGACTTTTCTGGGCTTTCTTGCTTTCTGCTCAGCAATTCAAACCAGATGTTTTCCTCTGGAAGCCGAAGGAGGGGGGGCTCTTAAAAGGGCAATGCTGAATATTTATTTCAGTATGTATTGATGATGATATCATCATTATTATTATTATTATTATTATTATTATTATTATTATTATTATTATTATTAGCAAGTGCGGATGTTGCACTTAGCAAGCTCAAACAGCACTGAGTTGCCACGAAGCTTACAAAGTCAATCAGAGAGGGTATCTGCATAGAGGGAGCGAGTGTGTGTGTATATATATATATATATACACACACACACATGTGAAATAATGTCCAGGGTGTGAAGCAAGTGAGGATCTTGTACTTAGAAAGCTTGAATAGCTCCGAGTAGCCATGATGTTTGCAAAGTCAATCAGAGAGGGTCTCTGCATAGAGGTAGTGAAGCAAGTGTCCAGGGTGGGAGAAAGAACCCTTGCCTGTTTGAAGCAAGTGAGAATGTTGCAATTTGGCAAGCTTGAATAGCCCTGAGTAGCGATGAAGTTTGCCAAGTCAATCAGAGAGGGTATCTCCATAGAAGTAGTGAAGCATGTGGAGTGTGTATACCTCTGGAGTAATGTCCAAGGAGGGGAAAAGAACCCTTGTCTGTGTGAATCAAGTGTGAATGTTGCAATTGGAAAGCTTTAACAGCACTGAGTTGCTATGAAGTTTGCAAAGTCAATCAGTGAGGGTATCTGCATAGAGGTAGCAAGCGGAGTGTATATATATATACCTGTGAAATAATGTCCAGTGTTCAAGAAAGAACCCTTGTGTGTTGACACAAGCGTGAATGTTGCAGTTAGCACTGAGTAGACATGAAGTTTGCAAAGTCAATCAGTGAGGGTATCTGAATAGAGGTAGTATATATATATATATATATCTGTAGAATAATGTCCAGGGTGGGAGAAAGAACCCTTGTGTGTTGACGCAAGTGTGAATGTTGCAATGAGCATGCTTGATTAGCATTGAGTCGCCATGAAATTTGCAAAGTCAATCAGTGAGGGTATCTCCATAGTGGTAGTATATATGTATGGAATAATGTCCAGGGTGGGAGAAAGAACCCTTGTGTGTTGACGCAAGTGTGAGTGTTGCAATGAGCATGCTTGATTAGCATTGAGTCGCCATGAAGTTTGCAAAGTCAATCAGTGAGGGTATCTCCATAGTGGTAGTATATATGTATGGAATAATGTCCAGGGTGGGAGAAAGAACCCGTGTGTGTTGACGCAAGTGTGAGTGTTGCAATGAGCATGCTTGATTAGCATTGAGTCGCCATGAAGTTTGCAAAGTCAATCAGTGAGGGTATCTCCATAGTGGTAATATATATGTATGGAATAATATCCAGGGTGGGAAAAGAACCCTTGTGTGTTGACGCAAGTGTGAATGTTACAGTTAGCAAGCTCAAATAGCATCGAGTAGCCATGAAGTTTGCAAAGTCAATCAGTGAGGGTGTCTGCATAGAGGTAGTATTTATATACCTGTGGAATAATGTCCAGGGTGGGAGAACGAACCCTTGTGTGTTGACACAAGTGTTAGTGTTGCAATGAGCAAGCTTGATTAGCATTGAGTAGCCATGAATTTTTCAAAGTCAATCAGTGAGGGTATCTGCATAGAGGTAGTATTTATATACCTGTGGAATAATGTCCAGGGTGGGAGAACGAACCCTTGTGTGTTGACACAAGTGTTAGTGTTGCAATGAGCATGCTTGATTAGCATTGAGTAGCCATGAATTTTGCAAAGTCAATCAGTGAGGGTATCTCCATAGTGGTAGTATATATATATATGGAATAATGTCCAGGGTGGGAGAAAGAACCCGTGTGTGTTGACGCAAGTGTGAGTGTTGCAATGAGCATGCTTGATTAGCATTGAGTCGCCATGAAGTTTGCAAAGTCAATCAGTGAGGGTATCTCCATAGTGGTAGTATATATGTATGGAATAATGTCCAGGGTGGGAGAAAGAACCCTTGTGTGTTGACGCAAGTGTGAGTGTTGCAATGAGCATGCTTGATTAGCATTGAGTCGCCATGAAATTTGCAAAGTCAATCAGTGAGGGTATCTCCATAGTGGTAGTATATATGTATGGAATAATGTCCAGGGTGGGAGAAAGAACCCGTGTGTGTTGACGCAAGTGTGAGTGTTGCAATGAGCATGCTTGATTAGCATTGAGTCGCCATGAAGTTTGCAAAGTCAATCAGTGAGGGTATCTGCATAGAGGTAGTGTATGTGTGTGTGTGTGTGTATATATATATATATATATATATATATATATATATATATATATAAATAACTGTGGAATAATATCCAGGGTGGGAAAAGAACCCTTGTGTGTTGACGCAAGTGTGAATGTTACAGTTAGCAAGCTCAAATAGCATCGAGTAGCCATGAAGTTTGCAAAGTCAATCAGTGAGGGTGTCTGCATAGAGGTAGTATTTATATACCTGTGGAATAATGTCCAGGGTGGGAGAACGAACCCTTGTGTGTTGACACAAGTGTTAGTGTTGCAATGAGCATGCTTGATTAGCATTGAGTAGCCATGAATTTTGCAAAGTCAATCAGTGAGGGTATCTGCATAGAGGTTATATATATATATACCTGTGGAATAATGACCAGGGTGGGAGAAAGAACCCTTGTGTGTTGACACAAGTGTTAGTGTTGCGATGAGCATGCTTGATTAGCATTGAGTAGCCATGAATTTTGCAAAGTCAATCAGTGAGGGTATCTCCATAGTGGTAGTATATATGTATGGAATAATGTCCAGGGTGGGAGAAAGAACCCTTGTGTGTTGACGCAAGTGTGAGTGTTGCAATGAGCATGCTTGATTAGCATTGAGTAGCCATGAATTTTGCAAAGTCAATCAGTGAGGGTATCTCCATAGTGGTAGTATATATGTATGGAATAATGTCCAGGGTGGGAGAAAGAACCCTTGTGTGTTGACGCAAGTGTGAATGTTGCAATGAGCATGCTTGATTAGCATTGAGTCGCCATGAAATTTGCAAAGTCAATCAGTGAGGGTGTCTGCATAGAGGTAGTATTTATATACCTGTGGAATAATGTCCAGGGTGGGAGAACGAACCCTTGTGTGTTGACGCAAGTGTTAGTGTTGCAATGAGCATGCTTGATTAGCATTGAGTCGCCATGAAGTTTGCAAAGTCAATCAGTGAGGGTATCTGCATAGAGGTAGCATATATATATATATATCTGTGGAATAATGTCCAGGGTGGGAGAACGAACCCTTGTGTGTTGACACAAGTGTTAGTGTTGCAATGAGCATGCTTGATTAGCATTGAGTAGCCATGAATTTTGCAAAGTCAATCAGTGAGGGTATCTGCATAGAGGTTATATATATATATACCTGTGGAATAATGACCAGGGTGGGAGAAAGAACCCGTGTGTGTTGACGCAAGTGTGAGTGTTGCAATGAGCATGCTTGATTAGCATTGAGTCGCCATGAAGTTTGCAAAGTCAATCAGTGAGGGTATCTGCATAGAGGTAGTATATATATATATATATATATATATATATATATATATATAACTGTGGAATAATATCCAGGGTGGGAAAAGAACCCTTGTGTGTTGACGCAAGTGTGAATGTTACAGTTAGCAAGCTCAAATAGCATTGAGTAGCCATGAAGTTTGCAAAGTCAATCAGTGAGGGTGTCTGCATAGAGGTAGTATTTATATACCTGTGGAATAATGTCCAGGGTGGGAGAACGAACCCTTGTGTGTTGACACAAGTGTTAGTGTTGCAATGAGCAAGCTTGATTAGCATTGAGTAGCCATGAATTTTGCAAAGTCAATCAGTGAGGGTATCTGCATAGAGGTTATATATATATATATACCTGTGGAATAATGACCAGGGTGGGAGAAAGAACCCTTGTGTGTTGACACAAGTGTTAGTGTTGCGATGAGCATGCTTGATTAGCATTGAGTAGCCATGAATTTTGCAAAGTCAATCAGTGAGGGTATCTGCATAGAGGTTATATATATATATATACCTGTGGAATAATGACCAGGGTGGGAGAAAGAACCCTTGTGTGTTGACACAAGTGTTAGTGTTGCGATGAGCATGCTTGATTAGCATTGAGTAGCCATGAATTTTGCAAAGTCAATCAGTGAAGGTATCTGCATAGAAGTAGCAAATGGAATGTATTTATAATATCCAGGGTTTCTTCTGCTGCTCGGTAAAGTGAGACCCGCCGGGCGACAAAGCCCAGGGCTATTTTGGGCGGCCGCAATGAAGGCCTCGGGAGCCAAGAATCCCACATCAGAAGCATTCCTCGCACCCGAGGCTCCCCGTTTAGACTCGGGCCAAGAATCCCACCCCACTTTCCAAACTTAGACAGCGAGGCCGTGGCCACGCGAACGGTGGCTTTGGCACCATGCCGTGCCGTGCATTCGCCCCCCGAGCCCTTTGAAGTCAACCGTTTGAACAAGTGAGATTTTGTGTAATGGCACCCAGGTTACTCAACTGTTAGACTGTAGGACCAAGACCACAAAAATATATTGAGTTCGCAGGGGCGGATTGCTGCTTTGAAGTTGACATTGTAATTGTCATTTCCCAGAAGATACACACTCCCTTGAAACCTTTTAGTTTAAAATATTTAGATTAAAAAAAATTCTTCTTTGAAAAATAACATATCATAGTAAAGGTTTCACCTGATATTAAGTCCAGCCGTGTCCGACTCTGGGGGTTGGTGCTCATCTCCATTTTGAATTATTATTATTATTATTATTATTATTATTATTATTATTATTATTATTATTATTATTATAGTTATTATTATAGTTATTATTATAGTTATTATTATTAATAATAATAATAATAATAATAATAATAATAATAATAATAATAATAATAATAATTTATTCATTTCTTTTCTTCCATGGGCGTACAAAATATAAAATTCATACAAATATATCCGTTGTCCATAGGTCATGTGCATGGAACGCCGTTACCGTCCCACAGAAGCAGTACCTATTGCTCTACTCATATTCCCGTGTTTTCAAACTGCTACGTCGGCAGAAGCTGGGGTTAACGGCAGGAGCTCAACCCATTCCCCGGATTCAAAACCGCCAACCTTTCGGTCTGTTGTATCATTTGTCCTTGAAGGCCAAACATGGCGAATGGACCTTTGAATCTTGCAAATTAAAATTAAATTAAATTAAATTAAATTAAAACTATATCACCAAGGTCTTTGGTGTAATGGCACACAGGTTACTCAGCTGTTAGACTGTAGGACGGTAGGACCTGGACCAAACTTGGCACACAGTGGCCCCATGGCGGGCAAAACACACTGGAGGTCTTTGTGGGAGATTCTCCTTGATTTGAGGGAGTTGTAGTTCACCTACATCTAGATAGCACTGTGTGTAATGGCACACAAGTTACTCAGTTGTTAGACTGTAGGACGGTAGGATCTGGACCAAACTTAGCACACAGTGCCCCCATGGTGGGCGAAATACACTGGAGGTCTTTGCGGGAGATTGACCTTGATTTGAGGGAGTTGTAGTTCACCTACATCTAGATAGCATTGTGAACGCCGTGTAATGGCACACAGGTTACTCGGCTGTTAGACTATAGGACGGTAGGATCTGGACCAAACTTGGCACACAGTGCCCCCATGGCGGTCGAAATACACTGGAGGTCTTTGCGGGAGATTCACCTTGATTTGAGGGAGTTGTAGTTCACCTATGTGTAATGGCACACAGGTTACTCGGCTGTTAGACTATAGGACGGTAGGATCTGGACCAAACTTGGCACACAGTGCTCCCATGGCGGTCGAAATACACTGGAGGTCTTTGCGGGAGATTGACCTTGATTTGAGGGAGTTGTAGTTCACCTACATCTAGATAGCATTGTGAACGCCGTGTAATGGCACACAGGTTACTCAACTGTTAGACGGTAGGATCTGGACCAAACTTGGCACACAGTGCTCCCATGGCGGTCGAAATACACTGGAGGTCTTTGCGGGAGATTGACCTTGATTTGAGGGAGTTGTAGTTCACCTACATCTAGATAGCATTGTGAACGCCGTGTAATGGCACACAGGTTACTCAGCTGTTAGACTATAGGACGGTAGGATCTGGACCAAACTTGGCACACAGTGCCCCCATGGCGGTCGAAATACACTGGAGGACTTTGCGGGAGATTCACCTTGATTTGAGGGAGTTGTAGTTCACCTATGTGTAATGGCACACAGGTTACTCGGCTGTTAGACTGTAGGACTGTAGGATCGGGACCAAACTCGGCACCCAGACCTGATATGTTGAAATTGCCCAAAGTAACAAACTTTGTCGTCGTTCTCGGAAGATTTGCTGAGCCGGCAAAAAAAAAAACGAAAAAAATAAACAGAACCACAGGCCACGCAAATTACAAGCAGGACTAAGCCTCGCGTCTGGGAAATTGCACGTTACCAGCCCAAAAGCCCAATTACAGAGCGAGAGGCCCAGCCTCGAAATCTGCGGTTGAAAGCCTTGCTGCAGGATGGCTTTGATCTCACTTTGGAAGCTTGGGATGTGTCGTTTTCCAAAGTACGACCCAATTTAGGAGTCGGATGGCTACAAACCAGCAGGAAAATGTCACAGGTATCAAGTCTTTGTGGGGAAACTACACATCCCAATGATACCAATGAGTTCCTGCACATCGCCGTCCCCTCCGACCATACCGTGACCTGTGTTTGTTTATTTGTTTGTTCCACAAAAGCTCCTATTTACCATGAACCGATCGACACCATATTTCCTCCATCTGTTCGTTATAGTCTAACTTAAAATTTGAGGCATCTTTCAAGCCCAAGATCCATTGCATTTAGAATTAAGACACACACAAACACACACCCCAGCAGGACAAGGATCAAGTGTCGCTGGGATGCCACATCCACTCCACCCACTCCCTCACCTGCAACGATTTGCATTTGTTTATTTGTTTGTTCCACAAGAACTTCTATTTATTATTAATGTATTCATACCAAATTTGGTCCATATATTAATTACAGTCTAACTTAAAATTTGAGACATGTTTCAAGCCCAAACTCAATTCTGTTTAGGATTAAGACTCCTCAGGACAAGGATCAAGTGTCGCTGAGATACCACATCCCCTCCACCCATGCCCTCACCCGCAACGATGTGCATTTGTTTATTTGTTTGTTCCACAAAAATTTCTATTTATTATTAACAGATCAGTACCAAATTTGGTGTGAGTAGATAAATAGGTACTGCTCCGGCGGGAAGGTAACTGCGCTCCATGCAGTCATGCCAGTGGCCACATGACCTTGGAGGAGTCTACGGACAACGCCGGCTCTTGGGCTTAGAAATGGAGATGAGCCCCAACCCCCAGAGTGTGAGTAGATAAATAGGTACTGCTCCGGTGGGAAGGTAACTGCGCTCCATGCAGTCATGCCAGTGGCCACATGACCTTGGAGGAGTCTACGGACAACGCCGGCTCTTGGGCTTAGAAATGGAGATGAGCACCAACCCCCAGAGTGTGAGTAGATAAATAGGTACTGCTCCGGTGGGAAGGTAACTGCGCTCCATGCAGTCATGCCAGTGGCCACATGACCTTGGAGGAGTCTACGGACAACGCCGGCTCTTTGGCTTAGAAATGGAGATGAGCACCAACCCCCAGAGTGTGAGTAGATAAATAGGTACTGCTCCGGTGGGAAGGTAACTGCGCTCCATGCAGTCATGCCAGTGGCCACATGACCTTGGAGGAGTCTACGGACAACGCCGGCTCTTGGGCTTAGAAATGGAGATGAGCACCAACCCCCAGAGTGTGAGTAGATAAATAGGTACTGCTCCGGTGGGAAGGTAACTGCGCTCCATGCAGTCATGCCAGTGGCCACATGACCTTGGAGGAGTCTACGGACAACGCCGGCTCTTTGGCTTTCATCTTCTTTCTTGGAATTTATTGTTCGCACACTTTCACTGTAAATTTTAACTGCAAAACCAATTAAAAAACTATTCAAGAAAAAAAAATTGTTTCCATTTTTAAATATTGTACTGTTCTTTCGTTGTTGTTGTTGTTTTGCACTGCAAATAAGACATGTGCAGTGTGCATAGGAATTTGTTCGGGTTTTTTTTTTTTTCCAAATGATAATTTGGCCCCTCCACAGTCTGAAGGATTGTGGACCGGCCCTCTGCTTTAAAAGTTTGAGGACCCCTGCCCTAAGGCATTCATAAAGACGTCGAACAGAACCGGGCCCATAACCAAGAACCGGGCCCATTGGGGTTGGTTGTAACCATAGTTTTGCCTCGGCCACATTGGACTAGTTGGTCGGCCAGAAGGTCATAAGGAACCTGGTGGAAGTGTTGTCGACCGCGTTTTAGGGGATCGGGCCCTTAAGGAGAGACCCGATCCGGTCCTGAGAGAACGGACCTTGGCGAAGCCAAAAGGAGAATTACGAGCCGCAATACAACCTGAAGCCGAAATGAAGAAGGTCCGCCAAAGTTGAAGGAAAATCCGCCAAGGAGTCTTTATTGAGCAATTCAGCTGAAGAGGACTCTAGTAGCGATCATTCGGTCTACTAGGGTACCATACAATCAAAATAAAGCCATATTTATACAAAATTTCAGTCTGACAACCCTTTGAATTTCCCGCCCTGCTTCCCCGCCCATCTGATCGTTGATAGGCTAGAAGGTTGAACGAGGCGGGCTTTCGTTTCCCGCCTTGCTCCGTTGGCCCAATAGGAAGCTGCCTTTTGTCTCTACTCGGGCCAATCAGGAAAGAGAAGGCGGGAGTTATCGAAACAATGAGGTGACGGGACAGGAACTAGCGGATTAATTCCTGCTAGACTGATTTCTAAAGGGTGCTTAATTTATTAATGGCAGCAATCAAGGGTGTCCGGGTTTCTGTCACGTATACAGATTTTAGATATGCCTTGGGGTGTCAGGGGTGGAAGTAAAGATGGGTGGTGATGAGCCATAATTGACAGGCTCTGCAGGGCGCCTTCCTGAGGTGTCCTGGATATTTCTTTGGGTGAGATATGACAATGTTTGCCTTGGGGCGAATCACCTTTAGGTCAACACTCCGAATTCGGCGACTCAAGCCCTATATTGTCCATGCAATTTGAATTTGATTGGATTTAGCGGTGGCAGATTATCCTTTTGTTTTTGGGAAAGGAAGCCTGGGTCATAGGAAATGGGATAAGTTCTGGGGTTCAGGTTGAGTTCAAAATATTTCCTATTTGATTTCATGACTTGACAATTATATGAAATAAAATGAAAAATAAAATAAAGTTGGAATATAAACCCTGCTGGGAAAAATACATATTTTCCGGGGATCCCAAAGAGTACAAATACATATAGGCAGACAGATAGATTTCATGGAAATAAGGGAGAATCCATAAAAGTGAGTTACATTGCCTAAAGGGGAATCATGAATGGTATAAACAATTGAAAATATTTGATAAGAACGAAGTTCATAACATCTGGAGAACCCAGCGTGGAAATCCACAAAAGTGGAGTTTTAGCAGCATGGTTTTACAATTCATGAAGTTGTTATCTCTTGCCTCAGAGTGCAGGGATAATCCACAGTAAACTCCAGTAAAAAGTCTCAATCACCTTCTACTATAAATATATGGAATATAGAACATAAAGTCTTGATTTTTGAACTATCTTTTACAAAGTCCTGGGGGGGGGGTGGTCACCTCGATCACAGAAGGGAGGCCTCTCTTCTCCATCCCCTCCTCCTTTTCCTCTCCTCCTTTCCCACTTTCTCCTTCCCTCCTTCCCTCCCAAATGGGGCCGGCCTGGCCTCTCCCCTCCTTCTCCCCTTCCCTCTTTTCCTCCTCTGGAAACCAGATCCCATTCCAGCTCGGCTCCTGACCCCGGTCCCAGCATCCCTGGTGAGTCCTCTTCCAACTCTTTCCTTTCCTTGGGAAGCAGAAAGGACTGCAAGTCCCAGCATCTGGGCTGTCAAACGGCCGGAATCATTGGGTTGCGGTGACTTTCCTAAAGTCTTGCCGTATCCCAGAAGAAGCATTCTCTCCTGGTGTTTCCATGTCAGAGGGCTGTGAGGTCTGTTGGAAACTCGGCCGTTTATTATATCGTATAAATATTATATATTAATTTATATATAATAGTATATTATTATTATACTAATAGTATATTACAGGGGTCCCCAAACTAAGGCCCGGGGGCCGGATGCGGCCCTCCAAGGTCATTTACCTGGCCCCCGCCCTCAGTTTTATAATATAATATTTTTATATCCGTTCTAATAATATAATATACTAGCTGTGCCCGGCCACGCGTTGCTGTGGCAAAGTGGTGGTGGTATTGGTTAAAAATTGTTGTGTAATTTTTATTTGACGTTACAGTAGAGTCTCACTTATCCAACATAAACGGGCCGGCAGAACGTTGGATAAGTGAATATGTTGGATAATAAGGAGGGATTAAGGAAAAGCCTATTACACATCAAATTAGGTTATGATTTTACAAATTAAACACCAAAACATCATGTTTAACAACAAATTTGACAGAAAAAGTAGTTCAATACGCAGTAATGCAATGTAGTAATTACTGTATTTACAAATTTAGCACCAAAATATCACGATGTATTGAAAACATTGACTACAAAAATGCGTTGGATAATCCAGAACGTTGGATAAGCGAGTGTTGGATAAGTGAGACTCTACTGTATTTGTATTTTTTTAATTAATTTTATTGTAAGTTATCTTTTTTTTAATTATATTTTATTATTTTCTTGTATTATTTTTAGTTATTTTCTGTTATTATAGTATTTTATTGTATTAATTTTTAGTGTTTTAAATTGTTTTTTATTGGGTTGCTAGGAGACCAAGTTGGAGGAGCTTAGCCTTCTAACTGGCAGCAATTGGCTAAAAGCAATTATTGCTCTCCCTCTAAGTAGGACTTTATTTTTCTTTTCTTTTTGTTGTATCAACCTAGAGGCATGGATGATGGGTTGTGTTGTCAAATTTCGAGGTTGGGGGGCCTGTAGTTTTGTTGTTTCGTGGGTCGCCGTGATGCCATCACTCTTTTATATATATAGGTAGTATATTATTATTATACTAATAGTATATTACAGGGGTCCCCAAACTAAGGCCCGGGGGCCGGATGCGGCCCTCCAAGGTCATTTACCTGGCCCCCGCCCTCATTTATAATATAATATTTTTATATCCGTTCTAATAATATAATATATTGTATATACATATGATATTGATAATAATATTATCATTTTATACAATATAATACTACTAATAATAATACCATATATTAATTATATGTTATATATTACATATAATATTACAGTATAGTGGTACAGTAGAGTCTCACTTATCCAACGTTCTGGATTATCCAACGCATTGTTGTAGTCAATTTTTTCATTACATCATGATATTTTGGTACTAAATTCATAAATACAGTAATTTCTACATAGCATTACTGCATATTGAACTACTTTTTCTGTCAAATTTGTTGTATAACATGATGTTTTGGTGCTTAATTTGTAAAATCATAACCTATTTTGATGTTTAATAGGTTTTTTCTTAATATCTCCTTATTATCCAACATATTCGCTTATCCAACATTCTGCCGGCCCATTTATGTTGGATAAGTGAGACTCTACTGTATAATATTTTTATATCCGTTCTAATAATATAATATATTGTATATACATATGATATTGATAATAATATTATCATTTTATACAATATAATACTACTAATAATAATACCATATATTAATTATATGTTATATATTACATATAATATTACAGTATAGTGGTATAGTTCAATATAGTAATATATAAGGCTAATATTGTGCTATGCTAATAATATAATATACTGTATGTACATACAGCTGCTCTGAGTTCCCTTCAGGGTGAGAAGGGTGGGATATAAATGTAGTAAATAAATGTAGTAAATGAATAAATAAATAATTTTGGACTTAAGCTCACCCAAAGTCTGAAATGACTTGAAGACACACAACAACAACAACAATCCTAATTAACCTGACTATCTCATTGGCCAGAAGCAGGCCCACACTTCCTATTGAAATCCTGATAGGTTTATGTTGGTTAAAATTATTTTCATTTTTAAATATTGTATTGTTCTTTCATTGTTATTGTTGTTGTTTTGCACTACAAATAACATATGTGCAGTGTGCATAGCAATTTGTTCATTTCCCCCCCCAAATGATAATTCGGCCCCTCAACAGTCTGAAGGATTGCGGACTGGCCCTCTGCTTTAAAAGTTTGAGGACCCCTGGTATATTAGTATTAATATAATTACTAGCTGTGCCGGGTCTGGCGGTTAGGATCCCTCTGGTTAGGAAGCAGCCTGGCTTTGAAGCTGCAAGGCTGTTCAGTGGGATTCACTTTAGTAAGCAATTGGGAGTTTTCTGTTATTTATATATATAAAAGAGTGATGGCATCACGGCGACTCACAAAACAACAAAACTACAGGCCTCCCAACCTGGAAATTTGACAACACAGCCCATCATCCACGCCTCTAGGTTGATACAACAAAAAGAAAAGAAAAATAAAGTCCTAATTAGAGAGAGAGGAATAATTGCTTTTATCCAATTGCTGCCAGTTAGAAGGCTAAGCTCCACCCACTTGGTCTCCTAGCAACCGACTCAGCCCAGGCGACAGGCACAGTTAGGCTTCACTTAGGCCTCTTCCACAGATTATCTAAAGCCCTAGCGTCTGCCAACCCAGAAGTTTGAAAACATGCAAATGAGAGTAGATGAATAGGTACTGCCCCGGCAAGAAGGTAACGGTGCTCCATGCAGTCATGCCAGTGGCCACATGACCTTGGAGGAGTCTACAGACAACGCTGGCTCTTTGGCTTAGAAATGGAGATGAGCCCCAACCGCCAGAGTGTGAGTAGATAAAAAGGTACTGCTCCGGCGGGAAGGTAACGGTGCTCCATGCAGTCATGCCAGTGGCCACATGACCTTGGAGGAGTCTACGGACAACACCGGCTCTTTGGCTTAGAAATGGAGATGAGCCCCAACCCCCAGAGTGTGAGTAGATAAATAGGTACTGCTCCGGCGGGAAGGTAACGGTGCTCCATGCAGTCATGCCAGTGGCCACATGACCTTGGAGGAGTCTACGGACAACGCCGGCTCTTTGGCTTAGAAATGGAGATGAGCCCCAACCCCCAGAGTCAGACATGACTGGACTTAATGTCAGGGGAAAACCTTTACCCTTGACCTTAACTACCACCAATTCCTCAATATTTTATTTCCCATACCACCAGACTTCGCCACAGCAACGCGTGGCCAGGCACAGCTAGTACAATATATTATTAAAATGATAATATAAGAATATATTATCATTATTATTAATAATATATTATTATAATACTATAATATGATAATATATCATAATATAATAATACATTATTATTACTAATATATTAATATTATAATAATATAATGCAATTATCTTTGTATGGAAAACCCGTTACTTCTTTGGCACACGAAGGGACGAGCAGAAAAGTCCATTTTGGGGGAACTGTGGCCCCTCCCATTGTCCGTTGGCGGGGACTCCATGCTGCCAGGGATCCTGCACTCTGCACAGGCCCAGAGGCCTTGTAAACGTCCCACGTCCGAGCGCCTTTCGTGCACCGCAGACCAAGAAAATCAGTCGTGAACAACCTCAGACTTTTGCAGGGCAGAAACTATTGGGGTGGGAAGATGGTTTGCATCTGGAGTGGGAGGGAATTCCAGGCTGAGAGGCCAAAAGCCGGTCCGTTATCGGACACAAAATCCTTTCGTCTCCCGTAGTTATAGATCCCCTCGGGTGTTTGGTACCGTTAAGTTCAACTCGACCCGAAATATGAGTGCCCTGATAAACATACATGATCAACATGCCTTTCTTTAGGTGTGGGTGAGTGCAAACAGGGCAATCGTGGTCCTTTTGATGCGAATCGTGGTCCCAAACGCATGTAAATAGGCAAAAACGCACCCCCAAAACACCATGCACGACGCTCGTTTTCAAGGGTTATTGTCACCGACAAGAGTCCCGTTGAGTTGGCAAACTGGCACCCCAAAGTGAAACACTGGGGGCACTTTGGGCATGCTCAGGAGTTCAATGCTCTTGGGTTTCTCGGACTTTGTGGCCCCGAATGCATGCAAAGAGGCGGAAATGCACCCCCAAAACATCATTCACGACGCTCGTTTTCAAGGGTTATTGTCACTGACAAGAGTCCCGTTGAGTTGGCAAACTGGCACCCCAAAGTGAAACACTGGGGGCACTTTGGGCATGCTCAGGAGCTCAATACTCTTGGGTTTCTTGGACTTTGTGGCCCCGAATGCATGCAAAGAGGCGGAAATGCACCCCCAAAACCCCATTCACGACGCTCGTTTTCAAGGGTTATTGTCACCGACAAGAGTCCCGTTGAGTTGGCAAACTGGCACCCAAAAGTGAAAGACCGGGGGGCACTTTGGGCATGCTCAGGAGTTCGATGCTCTTGGGTTTCTCGGACTTTGTGGCCCCGAATGCATGCAAAGAGGCGGAAATGCACCCCCAAAACATCATTCACGATGCTCGTTTTCAAGGGTTATTGTCACTGACAAGAGTCCTGTTGAGTCGGCAAACTGGCACCCAAAAGTGAAAGACCGGGGGGCACTTTGGGCATGCTCAGGAGCTCGATGTTCTTGGGTTTCTCGGACTTTGTGGCCCCGAATGCATGCAAAGAGGCGGAAATGCACCCCGAAAACACCATTCACGACGCTCGTTTTCAAGGGTTATTGTCACTGACAAGAGTCCTGTTGAGTCGGCAAACTGGCACCCAAAAGTGAAAGACCGGGGGGCACTTTGGGCATGCTCAGGAGCTCGATGCTCTTGGGTTTCTTGGACTTTGTGGCCCCGACCGCATGCAAAGAGGCGGAAATGCACCCCCAAAACACCATTCACGACGCTCGTTTTCAAGGGTTATTGTCACTGACAAGAGTCCTGTTGAGTCGGCAAACTGGCACCCAAAAGTGAAAGACCGGGGGGCACTTTGGGCATGCTCAGGAGCTCGATGCTCTTGGGTTTGTTGGACTTTGTGGCCCCGAACGCATGCAAAGAGGCGGAAATGCACCCCCAAAACACCATTCACGACGCTCGTTTTCAAGGGTTATTGTCACTGACAAGAGTCCTGTTGAGTCGGCAAACTGGCACCCCAAAGTGAAACACTGGGGGCACTTTGGGCATGCTCAGGAGTTCGATGCTCTTGGGTTTCTCGGACTTTGTGGCCCCGAATGCATGCAAAGAGGCGGAAATGCACCCCCAAAACATCATTCACGACGCTCGTTTTCAAGGGTTATTGTCACTGACAAGAGTCCTGTTGAGTCGGCAAACTGGCACCCAAAAGTGAAAGACCGGGGGGCACTTTGGGCATGCTCAGGAGCTCGATGTTCTTGGGTTTCTTGGACTTTGTGGCCCCGAACGCATGCAAAGAGGCGGAAATGCTCCCCCAAAAGCCAAAACATGAAGCAAGTTTATAACCCCCGACAAGAGCCCTGTTGAGTCGGCAAACTGGCACCCCAAAGTGAAAGATCGGGTGCACTTTGGGCATGCTCAGGAGCTCAATGCTCTTGGGTTTCTCGGACTTTGGGGGGCGAATTGTGGGTGTACTTTGAGCATGCTCAGGAGACTCTTCTGCAGGATAGCTTTGCAGGATAAAGGCGGGGAAATGACCCCGTTTCCTGATGATCAATGCCGAAGTGCCCGTCAGGTCCGAATGCCAAGGAGGGTATTCGTGAGAGTGACAGGCGGGCAAGTTGCCACCCGTGCCCGGCGTATGGGCATCGTGGCATCTGGGAACAGGATGCCTGGGCCTGAGTCAGCAAAGCCGGGCTTTCGGAATGCCGTCCCTCCCGTCTTCCCGGCCTTTGTTCCCCATCCATTCCAGCTGTAGACAAATCCAGATGGCCAAACCACATCCTGGCTTGGCGTTTGCAGTGGTGCACAGATGGAAAAATAGAAAAAACAGACCCGGCCGGTGAAGAATGCTTTGAAGAGACACATCAGGCTGGCCCTCTGAGCATGTGCAGAGTGGCTCAAAGTCGCCTCAAAGTTTCCGGGCCCAAACCCGATCGCGTTGGATGTCGTCCAGATACTGTATTGGAAATAACTGCACCCAGTCTCTGGGCACATAACCCCTTGGGGAATGAATGGCAATCGTAACCTTATTGAAAAAAGAAAACATGATGTTTGGCAAATGCGAATCTCCATGAACATGTGGAGGCCACTTTTTGAAAACCACGAGGCAAGAAAAGCACGACTGTGTTGGAAATGATATTCATGTAATGGCACACAGGGTACTCGGCTGTTAGACTTTTTTTTCCATGTCAGGAGCGACTCGAGAAACGGCAAGTCGCTTCTGGCGTGAGAGAATTGGCCGTTTGCAAGGACGCAGCCTGGGGGACATTGCCCAGGCATGTCCTGGCATGGGGAGCTGGAGCTGACGGAGGGAGCTCACCTGTGCTCTCCCAGAATTCAAACTGCCAACAGTCCTGTTGGCACAAGGTTTTAACCATTGCACCACCGGGGGCTAATATTATTATATACTATTATAATATTATTATTATATTATAACAATAATATTACAATAATAGTATAATATATTAGTATAATTAAATTGTATTACTACATTATTATTAAATATTATGATGAAATTTTATTATCATTTAATAATAATATATTATTATAATATTATTTTTATTATAACAATTTAATATTACAATAATAGTATAATATGTTAGTATAATTAAATTGTATTACTACATTATTATTAAATATTATTATGATGAAATTTTATTATCATTTAATAATAATATATTATTATAATATTATTTTTATTATAACAATTTAATATTACAATAATAGTATAATATATTAGTATGATTAAATTGTATTATTATTACATTATTATTATCAAATATTATTATTATGAAATTTTACTATCATTTAATAATGTTATTATATTATTATTATTATATTATTATTATATTGTTATTATATTGTTATTGTTGTTATAATTATATCATAACAATTTAATATTACAATAATAGTATAATATATTGCTGTGTTGTCTATTGCTGTGTTTTATACTGCTACTGTTTTTATTCGGGCTTGGCCCCATGTAAGCCGCCCTGAGTCCCCTCCGGGGAGATATAGGCGGGGTATAAAAATAAAGTTATTATTATTATTATTATTATTATTATTATAATATTAGTATAATTAAATTGTATTATTACATTATTACTATTAAATATTATTATGATGAAATTTTATTATCATTTAATAATAACATATTATTATTATATATTATAATAATTTAATATTACAATAATAGTATAATATATTAGTATGATGAAATTGTATTATTATTACATTATTATTATTAAATATTATGATGATGAAATTTTATTATCATTTAATAATAACATAATATTATTATTATATATTATAATAATTTAATATTACAATAATAGTATATTAGTATGATGAAATTGTATTATTATTACATTATTATTATTAAATATTATGATGATGAAATTTTATTATCATTTAATAATAATAATAATATATTATTAAATATTATTATTACTATCTACTGTAGAATTAATGCAGTTTGAGAAGAGCTTGACAAGAGCAGAGTGGAGGGTGAGTCCTGGCTCTTAGAGGACTGGAAGGGCAAGATTTGCACCCAGCTCTTTCCTCTTCCGTGGAGGATCGGCACCGGTTTTCTTGAACGAAAGCTGGAAACTTTTCTGCCGAGAACAAGCAACTGCTGCTTTGTGTGCGTCAAAGTTTCCAATGTTAACCACAGATCTCTGGAATGTCTCAGCGCATAGCATCTGGGCACGTAAACCCGAGAAGTCCCAGCAGCCCTGAAGCAGATGCAGACCCAAAGAAAGGCAGCCGTTCCAATTAGCAAGGCCACGTTTGCTCCCAAGTTTGGTTCCAAAAAGGGATTGAAAGAGTGCCTCTCACAAAATAGTATTATTATTAATAATACTATAATAATAGTATTATTAATATTAATAATAATAATAATATTAATATATTAATAATAATGATGATGATAATGATAATATAATATTGTTGCTGCTGTTGTTGTTGTTGTTATAATATACTAGCTTGGGTACCCAAGCCCCTATATAAATAGGCCAAAGGGAAGATTCTGGTATTCTGTACAATAAAACCTGTTGGAATCGACCAGCGTGATATTTATATGTCTGTGTTTTTTTCGGCAGAGTTTGACCGACAACATGGCCGCTTCGATCGACGTCTGCCTGTGGCTCCTGCTGGTGTTGCCGTTGTGCACCACGGTGTCGATCCACAAAGAGGAGATGGAGGAGAACGTGGGCAGCGGCGAGGGTGAGGGCTCTTCAATCTTCCCTCCGGCGAGTGTAACTCCGGGTCTGGACCCCACGCCCGGCGATCTGGCCAACGGGACGTCGCCCTCCTTCAACCTCCTGGACGGTATCGTGGACTTCTTCCAGACGTACATGCTGCTCATCATCGTGGTGGGCTCTCTGGTCTTCCTCTTCCTCTGCGTGGTCTGCGCCGCCGTGGTGGTCCGCCAGAAGCACAAGGCCTCGGCCTACTACCCGGCCTCCTTCCCCAAGAAGAAGTACGTGGACCAGAGCGACAAGGCCGGGGGCCCCAAGGCCTTCAGCGAGGTCCCCGAGAAGCCCGCCGACACCCGGCAGGAGGAGCCCGTGGACTCCACCAAGCAGCTGCAGGCCGACATCCTGGCCGCCGCCCAGAATCTGAAGTCGCCCAACAAGGAGAGCGCCAAAGGAGAGGAGAAGCCGGAGAAAGAGGAGCAAGAAGGGCCTCCAGAAGAGGTCTCCAAGAAGCCTACGGAGATGCCTTCACATGCTGACGCCCAAGGAGAAGAAGTTCCGTCTCCTGTTGAAGAACCTCAAGTGGAGGAGAGAAGTCCTCCTTCACCAGAAGAACCTGAGACCAAGACCACGGAGAATGGGTCAGGCGAGGGATGTCCTCCACCATCTCCTGAGACGTGCGTTTCCGGCGAATGAACATCAACCCTACTTCATGAACTGGCCCTCACATGCATGGACTGGCCCTGACATGAACATCAATCCTACTTCCCGGAGTGGCCCTCACATGAACATCAACCCTACTTCATGGACTGGCCCTCACACGCATGGACTGGCCCTGACATGAACATCAACCCGACTTCATGGACTGGCCCTCACATGCATGGACTGGCCCTCACATGAACATCAACCCGACTTCATGGACTGGCCCTCACATGCATGGACTGGCCCTGACATGAACATCAATCCTACTTCCCGGAGTGGCCCTCACATGAACATCAACCCTACTTCATGGACTGGCCCTCACACGGATGGACTGTCCCTGACATGAACATCAACCCTACTTCATGGACTGGCCCTCACATGCATGGACTGGCCCTCACATGAACATCAACCCTACTTCATGGACTGGCCCTCACATGCATGGACTGGCCCTCACATGAACATCAACCCTACTTCATGGACTGGCCCTCACATGCATGGACTGGCCTCACATGAACAGCGACCCTACTTCATGGACTGGCCCTCACATGCATGGACTGGCCCTCACATGAACATCACCCCTACTTCATGGACTGGCCCTCACATGAACATCAACCCTACTTCATGGACTGGCCCTGACATGAACATCAACCCTACTTCCCGGAGTGGCCCTCACATGAACATCAACCCTTCTTCATGGACTGGCCCTCACATGCATGGACTGGCCCTCACATGAACATCAACCCTACTTCATGGACTGGCCCTCACATGCATGGAATGGGCCTCACATGAACATCAACCCTTCTTCATGGACTGGCCCTCACATGAACATCAACCCTACTTCATGGACTGGCCCTCACATGAACATCAACCCTACTTCATGGACTGGCCCTCACATGCATGGACTGGTCCTCACATGAACATCAACCCTACTTCATGGACTGGCCTCACATGCATGGACTGGCCCTCACATGAACATCAACCCTTCTTCATGGACTGGCCCTCACATGAACATCAACCCTACTTCATGGACTGGCCTCACATGCATGGACTGGCCCTCACATGAACATCAACCCTACTTCCCGGAGTGGCCCTCACATGAACATCAACCCTACTTCCCGGAGTGGCCCTCACATGAACATCACCCCTACTTCATGGACTGGCCCTCACATGAACATCAACCCTACTTCATGGACTTGCCCTCACATGAACATCAACCCTACTTTCCGGACTGGCCCTCACATGAGCCTGAGCCTGGTGCCAGCCCTACCACCACCCACAAAATGTGGCTCTCCTTGACCCCAACGGGCCCCATTCTTGTGTCACCACTAGCTGACTTGAAGGCGTGTACGCACTTACATGACTCAAGGCATGTGCCCCACTAATATTACTCCTTCCCAACTCCTTGAACAACAGGCTTCCCAACAGTCGGGAAGAGCATTTGGGACCATTCGTCTTATGTGTGAGTTGGACTTATATATGAGCTACTTATACATGAGTTAGACCTATATGTGAGTTAGACTTTTACGTGAGTTAGACGTTATTTACGTAATTGTAGGAGTGATCTCTCTAAACTCGGCCTGGAATGCTGAAGCCAAGGCAACATCTTCCTCGATCCAGACCATTTTGGGTAGCCAACAAGAGACACTGGCTGCTCTTTGGAAGACTTGAATCATCTCCCAAATATGCCGACAATGCTCCTGGGTCAGCCGGAATTTAAGTTTCAAAGGATATTTACGACCCACTGCCGCTTTCATTCCCGTGGCTCGACACCATGGGGAGAGGCGGGTAAGAAATAACATTATTATGATGATGACGGGTAAGCATCCCGTCAACATCCCGGCTTGGCCGTCGCCGCTGGACTCAGAGCGCTCAACTGGGAAGGGGGCGGAGCCAAAGTGCTGCTTGCTTACACCTGAAAATTACCTACAGCCTACAGTGTAACCATATATATTTGCAGGGAATGCTCCCATTGTTCATGGAACAGCCTCATTGCCTTAAAAGAACAGGAATCCCATTGAAACCAAGGGAGAGAATCAACTGGGAAGGGGTGGAGCCAAAGTGCTGTTGGCTTACACCTGAAAATTACCTACGGCCTACAGTGTAACCATATATATTTGCAGGGAATGCTCCCATTGTTCATGGAACAGCCTCATTGCCTTAAAAGAACAGGAATCCCATTGAAACCAAGGGAGAGAATCAACTGGGAAGGGGCGGAGCCAAAGTGCCGTTGGCTTACACCTGAAAATTACCTATGGCCTACAGTGTAACCATATATATTTGCAGGGAATGCTCCCATTGTTCATTGCCTTAAAAGAACAGGAATCCCATTGAAACCAAGGGAGAGAATCAACTGGGAAGGGGGCGGAGCCCAAGTGCTGTTGGCTTACACCTGAAAATTACCTACGGCCTACAGTGTAACCATATATATTTGCAGGGAATACTCTCTGTTGTCCATGGAACGATCCCATTGCTTTAACAGAACAGGAATCCCATTGAAACCAAGGGAGAGAATCAACTGGGAAGGGGGCGGAGCCAAAGTGCTGTTGGCTTACACCTGAAAATTACCTACATCTACAGTGTAACCATATATATTTGCAGGGAATGCTCCCATTGTTCATGGAAAGGCCCAGGAATCCCATTGAAACCAAGGGAAAGAATCAACTGGGAAGTGGGCGGAGCCAAAGTGCTGTTGGCTTACACCTGAAAATTACCTACATCTACAGTGTAACCATATATATTTGCAGGGAATGCTCCCGTTGTCCATGGAACGATCCCATTGCTTTAACAGAACAGGAATCCCATTGAAACCAAGGGAAAGAATCAACTGGGAAGTGGGCGGAGCCAAAGTGCTGTTGGCTTACACTTGAAAATTACCTACGGCCGGCCCTGCCTACAGTGTAACCATATATATTTGCAGGGAATGCTCCCTGTTGTCCAACCCGTGCCTGAATTTGACAAAGGGAATCCCCCGCCTTGGGCTTTGGACCACTGTCATTATTATTAACCGTTGTTTACAAATAAAGATCTCGATATTTTATTTTACGTCTGGCGTCTTCCATCAATCCCAATGGAAGAGAAATGTCAACAAAGGGGGTCGGCGGGAGGAGGAGACAGGAACCGCTCAAATATTAAATATAAATAATAATATATCCAATATACTAAATATAATATAGTGATAAATATATTAAATAATAATAATGAAATATACTAAATATATTTAATATAATAGTTGAAATAATAATAAGCCCCAAGGCCACGAAAGGCATGTCTGTTTGGCAGCGAGAGGGGCTTTCTGTGTTTGGAAATGCATTTTCCCCCGGGATGGAAGAGGAAATTGCCGGCGTGTTTGGACTGAGAGGCCCCAAAAAGAGGGAAAAGTTGAGCTTGGAAACCTATGAATGTTCCTTGCAAGTTTGAAAACCATTTGCAGACCCCACAAACATCGACTGTATGCAGGATCCGTTCACTCACTGTTCCCACTGTTGGTTGTGAGCGGAATTGGATACATTATTAGTATATAATTAATTATATTGTTTTTATAATATATAAAAATAATATAAAATAATATTTATATTATTTATATATATTTATATTTTTATTTACAATGCTGCAAAACAGGGCCAGTGCAACCTAGGTATGGGCAGACCAAGGCCATTATAATTAAAATATATATTTTAATTATAAAATATAATTATAAAATCATTACATTGTTTTTATAATATATAAAAATAATATAAAATAATATTTATATTATTTATATATATTTATATTTTTATTTACAATGCTGGAAAACAGGGCCAGTGCAACCTAGGTATGGGCAGACCAAGGCCATTATAATTAAAATATATATTTTAATTATAAAATATAATTATAAAATCATTACATTGTTTTTATAATATATAAAAATATTATAAAATTATATATCTATCTATCTATCTATCTATCTATCTATCTATATATATATATATATTATTATTATTATTATTATTTACAATGCTGCAAAACAGGGCAAGTGCAACCTAGGTATGGGCAGACCAAGGCCATTATAATTAAAATATATATTTTAATTATAAAATATAATTATAAAATCATTACATTGTTTTTATAATATATAAAAATATTATAAAATTATATATATATATATATATATATATATATATATATATATATATATATTAATTATTATTATTATTATTATTATTATTTACAATGCTGCAAAACAGGGCCAGTGCAACCTAGGTATGGGCAGACCAAGGCCATTATAATTAAAATATATAATTAAATTAAAATTATAATTAAAATATATTATAATTAAAATATAATTATAAAAATATGTATATTTTTGTAATATATAAAAATAATATAAAATAATATTTATATATATTTATATATATTTATATTTTTATTTACAATGCTGCAAAACAGGGCCAGTGCAACCTAGGTATGGGCACACCAAGGCCATTATAATTAAAATATATATTTTAATTATAAAATATAATTATTATAATTTTTATAATATATAAAATAATATAAAATAATATTTATTTTATATTATATATATATATATATATATATATATATATATATATATATATATTATTTACAATGCTGCAAAACAGGGCCAGTGCAACCTAGGTATGGGCAGACCATTATAATTAAAATATATAATTATAAAATATAATTATAAAACTAATTATATTGTTTTTATAATATGTAAAAATAATATAAAATAATATTTATATAATTTATATATTTTTTTTATTTATTTACAATGCCGCAAAACAGGGCCAGTGAAACCTAAGTACGGGCAAACTAATATAATAATAATAATAATAATAATAATAATAATAATAATAATAATAATAATAATGAGTTTGCATTCGTTCAAAGCCCAATGTACTAAATACATTAAACGTTAATAATAATATAATAAATATATTAAATAATAATAACATAAAAATATACTAAATATAATATAGTGATAAATATATACCCGGGCCGGGTGAGGTTTGCCCATATAATACAATTCAACGATGCAAAACAGGGTCGGCTTATACTCATATAATGCAATTCAATGCTTCAAAATAGGGTCGCTGTAGCCTCGTATAGTGCAATTCAATGCCACACAACAGGGTGATTTATATAATATAATTCAATTCGGCCAAACAGGGTCATTGTACTCATATAATGCAATTCAATGCTGCGAAACATGACCAGTGTAGACGCACATAATGCAATTCAAATGCTGCAAAACAAGGGAGGTGGAGGTGGGCGGGGCCACAAATGGGTGGCCAGGGTGGGCGGAGTTACGAGCTCTGAGGCAGGGCTGAGCTTCTATCTCAGTCCTGTGGTGCCTGCCAGGACACAGGGGGCGGGGCTAGAGGAGGGGGCGGGGCCTCTTCCCAAGTGCCTGATAGGGCTGAACCTCTATACCCCGCCGTCATGTTCTAACAAGTGCCTCGGGAGGTATATAGAGGCTCAGCCCTGTCTCATGCTCTTGGGAAGAGGCCCCGCCCCCAGCCCCGCCCTTTAGTACTAAAAGGCCTCTCACGAGAAATATAGAGGCTCAGCCCTGTCTCATGCTCTTGGGAAGAGGCCCCGCCCCCAGCCCCACCCTTTAGTACTAAAAGGCCTCTCACGAGAAATATAGAGGCTCAGCCCTGTCTCATGCTCTTGGGAAGAGGCCCCGCCCCCAGCCCCGCCCTTTAGTACTAAAAGGCCTCTCACGAGAAATATAGAGGCTCAGCCCTGTCTCAGGCTCTTGGGAAGAGGCCCCGCCCCCAGCCCCGCCCTTTAGTACTAAAAGGCCTCTCACGAGAAATATAGAGGCTCAGCCCTGTCTCATGCTCTTGGGAAGAGGCCCCGCCCCCAGCCCCACCCTTTAGTACTAAAAGGCCTCTCACGAGAAATATAGAGGCTCAGCCCTGTCTCAGGCTCTTAGGAGACCCCGCCCCCTTACCTAGCCCCACCCTTTAGTCCTAAAAGGCCTCTCAGGAGAAATATAGAGGCTCAGCCCTGTCTCAGGCTCTTGGGAAGAGGCCCCGCCCCCAGCCCCGCCCTTTAGTACTAAAAGGCCTCTCACGAGAAATATAGAGGCTCAGCCCTGTCTCAGGCTCTTGGGAAGAGGCCCCGCCCCCAGCCCCGCCCTTTAGTACTAAAAGGCCTCTCACGAGAAATATAGAGGCTCAGCCCTGTCTCAGGCTCTTGGGAAGAGGCCCCGCCCCCAGCCCCGCCCTTTAGTACTAAAAGGCCTCTCACGAGAAATATAGAGGCTCAGCCCTGTCTCAGGCTCTTGGGAAGAGGCCCCGCCCCCAGCCCCGCCCTTTAGTACTAAAAGGCCTCTCACGAGAAATATAGAGGCTCAGCCCTGTCTCATGCTCTTGGGAAGAGGCCCCGCCCCCAGCCCCACCCTTTAGTACTAAAAGGCCTCTCACGAGAAATATAGAGGCTCAGCCCTGTCTCAGGCTCTTGGGAAGAGGCCCCGCCCCCAGCCCCGCCCTTTAGTACTAAAAGGCCTCTCAGGAGAGGTATAGAGGCTCAGCCCTGTCTCATGCTCTTGGGAAGAGGCCCCGCCCCCAGCCCCGCCCTTTAGTACTAAAAGGCCTCTCACGAGAAATATAGAGGCTCAGCCCTGTCTCAGGCTCTTGGGAAGAGGCCCCGCCCCCAGCCCCGCCCTTTAGTACTAAAAGGCCTCTCACGAGAAATATAGAGGCTCAGCCCTGTCTCAGGCTCTTGGGAAGAGGCCCCGCCCCCAGCCCCGCCCTTTAGTACTAAAAGGCCTCTCACGAGAAATATAGAGGCTCAGCCCTGTCTCAGGCTCTTGGGAAGAGGCCCCGCCCCCAGCCCCGCCCTTTAGTACTAAAAGGCCTCTCACGAGAAATATAGAGGCTCAGCCCTGTCTCAGGCTCTTGGGAAGAGGCTCCGCCCCCAGCCCCGCCCTTTAGTACTAAAAGGCCTCTCACGAGAAATATAGAGGCTCAGCCCTGTCTCAGGCTCTTAGGAGACCCCGCCCCCTTACCTAGCCCCACCCTTTAGTCCTAAAAGGCCTCTCAGGAGAAATATAGAGGCTCAGCCCTGTCTCATGCTCTTGGGAAGAGGCCCCGCCCCCAGCCCCGCCCTTTAGTACTAAAAGGCCTCTCACGAGAAATATAGAGGCTCAGCCCTGGCTCAGGCTCTTAGGAGACCCCGCCCCCTTACCTAGCCCCACCCTTTAGTCCTAAAAGGCCTCTCAGGAGAGGTATAGAGGCTCAGCCCTGTCTCAGGCTCTTGGGAAGAGGCCCCGCCCCCAGCCCCGCCCTTTAGTACTAAAAGGCCTCTCACGAGAAATATAGAGGCTCAGCCCTGGCTCAGGCTCTTAGGAGACCCCGCCCCCTTACCTAGCCCCACCCTTTAGTCCTAAAAGGCCTCTCAGGAGAAATATAGAGGCTCAGCCCTGTCTCATGCTCTTGGGAAGAGGCCCCGCCCCCAGCCCCGCCCTTTAGTACTAAAAGGCCTCTCACGAGAAATATAGAGGCTCAGCCCTGGCTCAGGCTCTTAGGAGACCCCGCCCCCTTACCTAGCCCCACCCTTTAGTCCTAAAAGGCCTCTCAGGAGAAATATAGAGGCTCAGCCCTGTCTCATGCTCTTGGGAAGAGGCCCCGCCCCCAGCCCCGCCCTTTAGTACTAAAAGGCCTCTCACGAGAAATATAGAGGCTCAGCCCTGTCTCAGGCTCTTAGGAGACCCCGGCCCCTTACCTAGCCCCACCCTTTAGTCCTAAAAGGCCTCTCAGGAGAGGTATAGAGGCTCAGCCCTGTCTCGCGCTCTTATGAGAACCCGCCCCCTTCCCTAGCTCCGCCCTCTGTCCCAACAAGCGCCTCAGGAGAGGTATAGATCCTCAGCCCTGTCTCAGGCACTTGGGAGGAAGCCACGCCCACTCCTCTAGCTCCGCCCCCTGTGTCCTAACAGGCGCCTCAGGTGCTCAGCCCTGTCTCCAGCACTTGAGAAGAGGCCCCGCCCCTCTTCTGGCCCCGCCCCCGTGTCCTAATAGGTTCCATCACTGCCCCCCTGAATCTCTCCAGCGCCCACCAGGGGGCGGTAGCGCCCACTTTGGGAATCACTGCGCTAGAGATTTCTATAGACACAAAAAAGCAGTCTGGAACATGCACATTAACGGTGTGGCCAAGGCGTTGGATTTATTTTGTGATGTCCGAATGCGGAAGACAGGGAGAAAAGAGACGGTGAGACTTCTGGTTCGGGGCAATGGGAAGATCCCTGGAGGAAGGCAGCAGGGAATAAAGCCCCGCAGATCCCTCTGGCCATTTCCCGGTTCAGAAACCAAAGGCTTGGAAAACGAGGCCTCGCTCGTTTCCTCGCTCCGGAAGACGAGAGAGAAGATCATCCCGAGACCAAGAAAGGAGAGGGGGGGGGGGAACGTGGAAGCAAATGAGACTGAGGGGAAGCAAGATGAGTGGAGCGCACTCCCGCGGTTGTGCGGAAATGAGACGCGGAAATGCACGCCACGGCTCCCGACGGTGGAAAGCACGGGGGAATCATCCCAAGAGGGTCGGAAGGGAGGAGAGGAAGGCTTCTACGCGTTGGCCGCGTTCTGCTTCGGCTCGGGCCCTTTCGGTCCTTGCTTCAGCTTGTAATCGGCCAAAGCGGCCTTAATGGCGTCCTCGGCCAGCACTGGAGGAAAGGAGAGAAGGAGCAGGAAAGGTGAGCAGCACCCGGACGGAAACCCATTGAAAAGTCAATACAGAACTAGGGTGCCACCAACCCACTCAGCCCAAGGGACAAGCAGAGTTAGGCCTCACTTAGGCCTCTTCCACACATGCCTCTACGTTCATACAACAAAACGAAAAGAAAAATAAAGTCCTAATTAGAGGGAGAGGAAGAATTGTTTTTTATCCAATTGCTGCCAGCTACAAGGCTAAGCTCTGCCCACTTGGTTTCCTAGCAACCCACTCAGCCCAGGGGACAGGCACAGTTAGGCCTCAGGCCTCTTCCACACTGCCTATAAAATACAAATTCTCAGATTTTAACTGGATTATATGGCAGTGTAGACTCAAGGCCTTTCCACACAGCTATATCACCCATTTATAATCTTACATTATCTGGTTTGAACTGCATTATCTTGACTCCACACTGCCATATAATCCACTTCAGTGTGCATTTTCTACAGCTGTGTAGAAGGGGCCTCATACTTCGCCACAGCAACGCGTGGCCGGGCACAGCTCTGCCCACTTGGTCTCCTAGCAACCCACTCAGCCCAGGGAACAGGCACAGTTCTGCCCACTTGGTTTCCTAGCAACCCACTCAGCCCAGGGGACAGGCACAGTTAGGCCTCAGGCCTCTTCCACACTGCCTATAAAATACAGATTATCTAGTTTGCACTGGATTATATGGCAGTGTAGACTCAAGGCCCTTCCACACAGCTATATAACCCACTTATAATCTTATATTATCTGCTTTGAACTGGATTATCTTGACTCCACACTGCCATATAATCCACTTCAGTGTGCATTTTATACAGCTGTGTAGAAGGAGTCTCATACTTCGCCACAGCAACGCATGGCCGGGCACAGCTAATCTATATATATAAAAGGATTAAAACAATTCGGCCTAGGACAAAACAACAAAACTACACATCCCAGAAACACTAAACCTGGCAACACAACCCCTCATCCATGCCTCTACGTTCATACAACAAAAAGAAAAGAAAAATAAAGTCCTAATTAGAGGGAGAGGAAGAATTGTTTTTATCCAATTGCTGCCAGTTAGAAGGCTAAGCTCTGCCCACTTGGTCTCCTAGCAACCTACTCAGCCCAGGGGACAGGCACAGTTAGGCCTCAGGCCTCTTCCACACTGCCTATAAAATACAGATTATCTGATTTTAATTGGATAATATGGCAGTGTAGACTCAAGGCCCTTCCACACAGCTATATTACCCATTTATAATCTTATACTATCTGCTTTGAACTGCATTATCTTGACTCCACACTGCCATATAATCCACTTCAGTGTGCATTTTATACAGCTGTGTAGAAGGGGCCTCATATAATCCAGTTCTAAGCAGATAATATAAGATTATAAATATACAGTAGAGTCTCACTTATCCAACATAAACAGGCCGGCAGAACGTTGGATAAGTGAATATGCTGGATAATAAGAAGGGATTCAGGAAAAGCATATTAAACGTCAAATTATGTTATGATTTTACACATTAAGCACCAAAACATCATGTTATACAACAAATTTGACAGAAAAAGTAGTTCAAAACGCAGTAATGCTATTTAGTAATTACTGTATTTACGAATTTAGCACCAAAATATCACAATGTATTGAAAACATTGACTACAAAAATGCCTTGGATAATCCAGAACGTTGGATAACGAGTGTTGGATAAGTGAGACTGTACTGTAATTGCGGTATTTACGAATTTAGCACCAAAATATCACGATGTATTGAAAAGATTGACTACAAAAATGCGTTGGATAATCCAGAATGTTGGATAAACGAGTGTTGGATAAGTGAGACTCTACTGTATTTACAAATTTAGCACCAAAACATCACGATGTATTGAAAAGATTGACTACAAAAATGCATTGGATAATCCAGAACGTTGGATAAGCGAGTGTTGGATAAGTGAGACTCTACTGTAATACTGATGATGATGATGATGATGATGATAGTAATGGTACTAATACTGACAATGGTAATAATACTGATGATAATAATAATAAAAAATACTGACTAATAAGTGAGACTCTACTGTATTTACAAATTTAGCACCAAAACATTACAATGTATTGAAAAGATTGACTACAAAAATGTGTTGGATAATCCAGAATGTTGGATAAGCGAGTGTTGGATAGGTGAGACTCTACTGTAATTGCGGTATTTACGAATTTAGCACCGAAACATCACAATGTATTGAAAAGATTGACTACAAAAATGCTTTGGATAATCCAGAATGTTGGATAAGCGAGTGTTGGATAAGTGAGACTCTACTGTAATGATGATGATGATGATGATGATAGTAATGGTACTAATACTGACAATGGTAATAATACTGATGATGATAATAATAACAAAAAATACTGACTAATAAGTGAGACTCTACTGTATTTACGAATTTAGCACCAAAACATCACAATGTATTGAAAAGATTGACTACAAAAATGCGTTGGATAATCCAGAATGTTGGATAAGCGAGTGTTGGATAAGTGAGACTCTACTGTAATACTGATGATGATGATGATAATAGTAATGGTACTAATACTGACAATGGTAATAATACTGATGATGATAATAATAATAAAAATACTGACTAATAAGTGAGACTCTACTGTATTTACGAATTTAGCATCAAAACATCACAATGTATTGAAAAGATTGACTACAAAAACATTCACTACTAAAAGGCAGACTGCGTTGGACAATCCAGAACGTTGGATAAGCAAATGTTGGATAAGTGAGACTCTACTGTACTTCCAAAGGTTTGTAAGTTTCATCAGAGTTCGGAAACTTTTACCTCCAAAATTTGGAGAACTTTCAAAATGAAGTGCCAGCGCCCCCTACTGTCGAACACAGTTTAGAACCAATTTTTAACACATCGCACATGCCTAATAAGAAATAATCAATTAATAAATATCTATATATATAAAGGGGTAATGAAATTTCGGCCTAGGACAAAACAACAAAACTATATATCCCAGAAACACTAAACTTGGCAGCACAACCCCTCATCCATGCCTCTACGTTCATACCACAAAAAGCTCCAGCTACTCCAGAAAACGGCCAGGCTTTGAGACTGCAAGGCTATTCACTGCTATTCCCATAAGCCACAGCAATGCGTGGCCGGGCAAAGCTAGTTAATAAATAATTCGGGAGTCTCTTCCAATTCTATAGATGTTAAGATCCTTTTCCATTCTCCGTGCCAATATCCCAAAACTTACTAGAGCAGTGCAACTTGACCGGCGGAAGGCAGAGCTCCTTGGCAATGTCTGTGTTCCTGATCTTCAAGGCTTCGTCAACCTGAAACAAAGGGAAGATTTAGTACCTAGCCAAAATTGAGACATGCATTAGATTGGATGGCATATTCTACTCAATAAATACAAGCCGTTTTGACTCACCGTCTTGCCCTTCACCCACTCGGTTGCCAAAGAACTGGAAGCAATGGCCGACCCACAGCCAAACGTCTTAAAGCGGGCGTCGATGATTTTGCCGTTTTCGTCCACCTCGACCTGAGAGAAACAGGACACCATTTGTGAGTAAATAGCACACGATGGAGAGGAGCCACGACAAGGAAAGGGCAAATGCTAGACTTGGGGAGAAAAGAAAAATAAAGTCCTAATTAGAGGGAGAGGAATAATTGTTTTTATCCCATTGCTGCCAGTTAGAAAGCTAAGCTCTGCCCACTTGGTCTCCTAGCAACCCACTCAGCCCAGGGGACAGGCAGACTTAGGCCTCTTCCCCACTTCCTATAAAATACAGATTATCTGATTTTAACTGGATTATATAGACCAGGGGTCCCCAAACTAAGGCCCGGGGGCCGGATGCGGCCCATCGAAGCTATTTATCCGGCCCCCACGGCACAAGGGCAGAAAGAGGTTGGACTAAATGAACCAAGGGGTCTCTTCTTCTCTTACAACCCTTATTATTACTATTATTGTTATTATTATTAAGATTGAGGCTGGGTGGCCATCTGTCAGGGGTGCTTTGCTTGTGCTTTTGGTGCACAAAGACAGAAGGGGATTGGACTAAATGGCCCAAGGGGTTTCTTCCAACCCTCACTATTATTATTGTTAATAATAATAATAATAACAATTATTATTATTGCTCGGTGGCCAACTATAGTCCGGCCCTCCAATGGTCCGAAGTATTGTGAACTGGCCCCCTGTTTAAAAAGTTTGGGGACCCCTGATATAGACTCAAGGCCCTTCCACACAGCTATATAACCCATTTATAATGGACTTAATGTAAGGTAAACTCTTTACCCTTTACCTTAACTACCACCAATTCTTCAATACTTTTATTTCCCATATCACCATACTTGGCCACAGCAACACGTGGCCAGGCACAGCTAGTCATTATATATAAGAAGTTTACTCAATTTGTGTATGTGGAACAATCAAAGAACTAAAGAACATTTATTGTTTATGAGAAAAGGAGTAAATTCATCAGCTGATTTTTCGATCTTGGCCTTAAATTGCCTTTGTTCTGATGTCTTGCTCCTGGGCTGCAAGGATCAGGCCTTCTGTCTCCTTCTTCAGGGTCCCATTCGTGAGCCAGAGCCAGGTCTTCTCCTCATCAGCTTTTCCTTCCATTTTGTCAAGGAACTTTCCATGCAATGTTTTGTTGTGCCAGCTGCCAGCTCTAGTTTGTAGTGCGGTTTTCTTGTACTGATTTTTTTTGTCTGCTGTGCTTTGAGGAGTTTCTGATTTTTGACTTCAATCAAAGCAGGTTCTTCACTTTGCTTTACATATCCTGCCAGGGCATGTTCTTCTTCTTCGACTGCTTGTTTGACTTGTAAGAGCCCTCTGCCCCCTGATCTTCTAGGCAGATACAGCCGGTCAACATCACTGCAGTGAATGATGAATGGTCATGAGTTTTCTAGTTTTTCTGTCCAAATTGTCCAGTTCCGCCTGTGTCCAGTTTATGATGCCAGTAGTATATCTTATGACAGGTATGGCCCAGGTGTTTATGGCCTTGATGGTGTTGCCTCCATTGAGTTTGCTTTTGAGAATTTTTCTGACCCTTTGTGTGTATTCTTTGCTGACCACAGTTTTCACATGTTCATGCTTGATGTTGTCCAGCTGTAATATGCCCAGATATTTATAGGCCTCTGGCTGTTGACCCTTTATTGTTTGGCCATTAGGCATATTTATGCCCTCACTTTCAATGATTTTTCCCTTCTTCAATGCCACTGTTGAATATTTGTCCAAGCCAAACTCCATGCTGATATCAGTGCTAAAAATTCGGACAGTGTTAGTCAGAGACTGGATTTCAGTTTCCGTTTTCTCACACAGCTTCAGGTCATCCATGTACATCAGATGCGAAATTTTGTGAGATTTCTTAGATGTTCGATAGCCGAGGTTTGTTTTTTGTAAGATTGTTGACAGAGGGATCATGGCAAATTCCTCCCTGGAAGTCTCCCTGGAAAATTCCTCTTCTGATGTTGACAAGTCCATAGCTTTCATTTCCAACCAACAGTTCAGTTTTCCAGTGCTCCATCATGTTTTCAACGAAGGTGCCAACATTTTTACAAATCCCGATGGCATCCAGGCACTTGATGATCCAGCTGTGTGGGAGTGAGTCAAAGGCTTTTTTGTATTATTATTATTATTATTATTATTATTTCTCACTACCCACCTAACAGTGGCCATGGGGCACTTGGTCAAAGGCCTTCCTGAGATCAAGATATGCTCCATTCACAGCATTCCCTGCATCTACTAACCTTGTAACTCTATCAAAAAAAGAGATACTATTCATCTGGCATGACTCGTTTTTAAGAAATCCATGCTGACTTTTTGATGTTTCTTTTTTTGCTGCTGATTATTGACCATAATAATAATAATATATTTATATTTTTTTTGTATCTCGTCACAGTCCCACCACATTTCGCCGCCTTTGTACCAACATAGTTTTGATGATGATTTTGTTATCTTGTGTACAACAGAAGAGACTAGACGACCATTCTAAACCTGACGTTGACTTGAGGTTTCAACCCACCTGTAGCTTCATGACGTCGCCGCAAGCCGGGGCGCCCACCAGGCCAGTGCCCACGTTCTTGGCGCTCTTGTCCAGCGAGCCCACGTTCCGGGGGTTTTCGTAATGGTCCACGACCTGGCAATGGGGGGGGGGGGTGTCAAGGGGCAGAGGTTAGGCATCAAAATCAATGGTTGAACCACAAGAAGGCCCACCACACCTCTCAAGTCATTCCGAGGATTATTACCATTATTACTGTCATCATCAGCATTGGTACCATTATCATTATTACAATTACCATCATCAATATTATTATTATTATCATCATCATCATCATCATCATCAGTATTAGTACCATTATCATCAGTATTACCATTATTATTAAAAATTGTCAGTATTAGTATCATTTTCATTATTACCATCATTATCAGTATTATTAGCATCATCATTATTTCTATTATTATTACTGTCAGTATTTTTATTATTATCATCATTGATATCATCATGGTATTTTTACCATTGTCAGTATTAGTACCATTACTATTATTATCATCATTATCATCATCAGTATTATTACAATTATCATCATCTGTATTATTACCATTATTATTAAAATTTGTCAGTATTCGTATCATTTTCATTATCACTATTATTAGCATCCTCAGTATTTTTATTATTATAATTGTCAGTATTTTATTATTATTATTATCATCAGTATTACTATTATTATCAGTATTATTACCATTGTCAGTATTAGTACCATTATTATTATCATCGTCATCACCATCAGTATTATTACAATTATCATCATCAGTATTATTACCATTACTATTATCATCATTGTCAGCATTAGTACCATTATCATCATCAGTATTATCACCATTATCATCATCAGCCTTTTTATTATTATTATCGTCAGCATTCGTACCATTATTATCATCAGTATTATTACCATTATCATCGTCAGCATAAGTACATTATTATTATTATTATCGTCAGTATTAGTACCATTACTATTATGACTGTTAAAATAATTATTATTATAATCATCATCAGGATTACTACCATTATTATGATCATCGTCAGCATTAGTACCATTATCATTATTATCATCATCAGTATTATTATTATTATTATCAGCAGCATTATTACCATTATCAATGTCAGCATAAGTACATTATTATTATTATGATCATCGTCAGTATTAGTACCATTACCATTACTATTAATATTGTTAAAACCATTATTATTATAATCATCATCAGGATGACTACCATTATTATGATCATCGTCAGCATTAGTACCATTATTATTATTATTATTATAAGCACCATCAGTATTATTAATATTGTCAGTATTATTATCATTGTCACTATTAGAATTATTATCAGTATTATTATTATTATTATCAGTATTATTACCATTACTGTTATCATCATCAATATTAGTACCATTGCTATTATTATCATCATCAGGATTTCTATTATTATTATTATTATCATTGTCACTATTACTACCATTAAGGTAAGGTAAAGGTTTCCCCTTGACATAAAGTCTGGAGGTTGGTGTTCATCTCCATTTCTAAACCAAAGAGCCGGCGTTGTCCGTAGACACCTCCAAGGTCATGTAGCCGACATGACTGCACGGAGCGGTACCTATTGATCTACTCACATTTGCTAGGTTGGCAGAAGCTGGGGCTAACAGTGGGAGCTCAACCCACTCCCTGGATTAGAACAGCCCCACCTTTCAGTCAGCAAGTTCAGCAGCTCAGCGGTTTAACCATTAATTAACTTCATTAGTACCGTTATCATTATCATTACTATTATTATCATGCCTTTTCTGCTCTCCTCAGAGTGGCGCATGCGCACAAACATCCTACAAGATGTACTCGACACCTTTCCTGACTCCTAACAGGTTTCCCCGGCCTCTGAAAGGTTTGGGACTCCAACTCCCAGCATCCTCGGCCACTAGCTAAGGCAGCCGAGGCTTCTGGGAGTTGAAGTCCCAAAACCATGAAGGGGCTCCCAATAGCCAGCGAGGCCGAGCCTCCTTTCGGGCCTAGAAGCGAAGGAAGCCTCGGGCTCACCTTCTCGTGGTAGCCCGCGGCCAGGGAGGTGGAGGCCGGGCCCGGGCGAGGCCGTAGAAGGGCTGCCGCCGCGGTGCGCACGCTGTTGGCCCGAAGCGCCGCCATCTTGAATGTTTTGAAAAGACGACAGCGGAGGGGAAAGGGGTCGTGACCGCCAGGGCCCATAAGCCACGCCCCCTTGTGTCGTCAGCCCTCTTCGCCCCGCCCACCAGGCTCAAACAAGGCCAGGAGTTAACCCTTTCCCTTCCGGAGGTTCTTTTCTCAAACTTCCAATATTATTCCAATACTATATTAATACTGTAAATCTGAATCCCAGCAAGCACAGGATCGATTTTAATCTTTGTATGTTGATTAACATCCATCCTGTGATTGCTGGGACTTGGCCTTCTTACTATTGGAATAATAACAACAATAATAATGATAATAGATTATTAATAATAATACTCCAAGAATAATACTATAATTATTATAATCACTCCGGTTGCTCCTGACACAAAAAAACAAACAAACTATAATTATTATTGGAATAATATTATTAATAATATAACATTAAAGTACAATTAAAATGTTTACTTTAATGTGATAATAATAACAAAAGATTACTAATAATATTATTCCAATAATAATATTAATAATATTATTAATAATATAACATTAAAGTACAATTAAAATGTTTACTTTAATGTGATAATAATAACAATAGATTACTAATAATATTATTCCAATAATACTATTATTAATATTATTATTAATAACATCTCATTAAAGTACAATTTAAAATCTTTATAGTGTGATAATAATAGATTATTAATAATATTATTCCAATAATAATACTATTATTATTGGATTATTATTATTAATACTAATATCACATTAAAATACAATTTAAAATCTTTAATGTGATAATATAAATAATAATAATTGATTATTATTATGAATAATATTCCAATAATGCTGCTATTATTATTGGCACATTATTATTAATAATATCACATTAAAGTACAATTTAAAATCTTTAATGTGATAATAATAATAATAGACTATTAATAATATTATTCCAATAATAATACTATTATCATTACTATTGTTATTATTGGAATAATATTAATAATATCACATGAAAATATAATTTAAAATCTTTACTTTAATGTGACAATAGTAATAGATTATTATTAATATTATTCCAATAATAATAACACTATATTATTATTGGAATATAAATAATATCACATTAAAGTACAATTTAAAATTGGAATATTATTAATAATATCACATTAAAATACAATTTAAAATCTTTACTTTAATGTGATAATAATAATAATAGATTATTAATAATATTATTCCAATAATAATAATAACACTATTATTATTGGAATATTAATAATATCACATTAAAGTACAATTTAAAATCTTTACTTTAGTGTGATAATAATAATAGATTATTAATAATATTATTCCAATAATAATAACACTATTATTATTGGAATATTTATTAATAATACCACATAAAAATACAATTTAAAATCTTTACTTTAATGTGATAATAATAATAGATTATTAATACAGTAATATTATTCCAATAATAATAACACCATTATTATTGGAATATTAATAATATCACATTAAAGTACGATTTAAAATTGGAATATTATTATGAATAATATCACATTAAAATACAATTTAAAATTATTATGAATAATATCACATTAAAGTACAATTTAAAATCTTTACTTTAATGTGATAATAATAATAACAGATGATTATTATTATTCCAATAATAATAGTGTTATTATTATTGGAATAATTATTATTCCAATAATGATTATTATTATTCCAATAATAATAACACTATTATTATTGGAATATTAATAATATCACATTAAAGTACTATTTAAAATTGGAATATTATTAATAATATCACATTAAAATACAATTTAAAATCTTTACTTTAATGTGATAATAATAATAATAATAAAAATAATAGATTATTAATAATATTCTTCCAATAATAATAACACTATTTTTATTGGAATATTAATAATATCACATTAAAATACAATTTAAAATCTTTACTTTAATGTGATAATAATAATAATAATAAAAATAATAGATTATTAATAATATTCTTCCAATAATAATAACACTATTTTTATTGGAATATTAATAATATCACATTAAAATACAATTTAAAATCTTTACTTTAATGTGATAATAATAATAATAATAAAAATAATAGATTATTAATAATATTCTTCCAATAATAATAACACTATTTTTATTGGAATATTAATAATATCACATTAAAATACAATTTAAAATCTTTACTTTAATGTGATAATAATAATAATAATAATAGATTATTAATAATATTCTTCCAATAACAATAACACTATTTTTATTGGAATATTAATAATATCACATTAAAGTACCATTTAAAATCTTTACTTTTATGTGATGATGATGATGATGATAATAATAGGTTATTAATAATATTATTCCAATAATAGCATTATTATTATTATTGGAATATTATTATTAATAATATCACATTAAAATCAGATGTAAAATCCACAATATGCAAAGATGAACAAAGGTTGCTGAGAGCTGGAAGAATTCTTATTATTATTATTTGAATAATAATATTGGGATCTTTTTTATTATTACTCTTTCAAGGCTCATCAGGCATAGGTTGCCATTGCAGGACAAGGACCCGGCCACACTCTTAATGGCCGCCCCAGCCTGCTTGACCTTCTTTAAGGACCCCGCAGGCGACCAAAACAGTGGCGGCGTTTCCGGTCAGGCAGTGGCTTAGACAGCCCCGGATTCTTGGCGCGCGAGAGCGACGACGGACCAAGATGGCGGACGGCGGCGGAGCTGAGGCGGCGGAATGGGCCGCGGGAGGCTCGGAAGGAGACGAGGAGCTCGAGTCCGAAGACTCGTCCGGGGGCGACGGGGAAGAAGAGGAGGAGAAGGAGAACGAGGCCGAAATCCAGCGCTTGGAGGAGCAGGTGAGAACCCTGAGGGAGGCGAGGGGCGGGGCTTCGCGCGGGAGGCCACGCCCCCTCAGGAAGCATGGCCTTGGGTTACAGTGAGTTTCAGAAGCATTCTCTCCTGACGTTTCGCCCCATCTATGGCAAACATCCTCAGAGGTTGTGAGATCTGTTGTTAACTAGGCAAGTGGGGTTTATATATATAAAGTAGAGTCTCACTTATCCAACGTTCTGGATTATCCAACGCATTTTTGTAGCCAGTGTTTTCAATATATCGTGATATTTTGGTGCTAAATTCGTAAATACAGTAATTACTACATAGCATTACTGCGCATTGAACTACTTTTTCTGCCAAATTTGTTGTCTAACATGATGTTTTGGTGCTTCATTTGTAAAATCATAACCTAATTTGATGTTTAATAGGCTTTACCTTAATGCCTCCTTATTATCCAACATATTCGCTTATCCAACATTCTGCCGGCCCGTTTATGTTGGATAAGTGAGACTCTACTGTATATCTATATATATAAAAGAGTGATGGCATCACGGCGACCCACAAAACAACAAAACTACAGGCCCCCCAACCTCGAAATTTGACAACACAACCCATCACCCACGCCTCTAGGTTGATACAACAAAAAGAAAAGAAAAATAAAGTCCTAATTAGAGAGAGAGGAATAATTGCTTTTATCCAATTGCCGCCAGTTAGAAGGCTAAGCTCCTCCCACTTGGTCTCCGAGCAACCCAATAAAAAATAATAAAAAACACTAAAAATTAATACAATAAAATACTATAATAACAGAAAATAACTAAAAATAATGCAAGAAAATAAAAAAATATAATAAATTAAAATATAACTTACAATAAAATTAATAAAAAATTGCAAATAACGTCAAATAAAAATTACACAACAATTTTTAACCAATACCACCACCACTTTGCCACAGCAATGCGTGGCCGGGCACAGCTAGTATATATATATCCCTGTGGAGAAAACAGACAAGCAGGAAGCAGCCAGGCTTTGAAGCTGCAAGGCTATTCCATGCTAATCAAGCTGGCCAGTGGCAATATTGACACTTGCCTCAAGCAGACAAGTTATTTCTCCCACTCTGGACACCCTGGTAGAAATGCTGTAATAATAATAATAATAATATCACATTAAAGAACAATTTAAAATCTTTAGTTTAATGTGATGATAATAATAATAGATTATAATATTCCAATAATAATACTATTATCATTATGGAATATTATTATTAATAATACTAATATCACATTAAAGTACAATTTAAAATCTTGACAATTTTGTTATTTTTATTATCACAATTTAAAATGTGATGATAATAATAGTTTATTAATAATATTATTCCAATAATAACACTATTATTATTATTACTGGAATATTAATAATATCACATTAAATTACAATTTAAAATTGTTACTTTAATGTGATAATAATAATAGATTATTCATAATATTCCAATAACAATACTGTTATCATTATGGAATATTATTATTAATAATACTAATATCACATTAAAGTACAATTTAAAATCTTTACAATTTTGTTATTTTTATTATTATCACAATTTAAAATGTGATTATAATAATAATAGTTTATTAATAATATTATTCCAATAATAACACTGTTATTATTGGAATATTAATAATAATATGACATTAAAGTACAATTTAAAATCTTTACTTTAATATGATAATAATAATAATAGATTATTCATAATATTCCAATAATAATACTATTATCATTATGGAATATTATTATTAATAATACTAATATCACATTAAAGTACAATTTAAAATCTTTACAATTTTGTTATTTTTATTATTATCACAATTAAAATGTGATAATAATAATAATCATCATCATCATTTAATTATTAATCGCCCTCTGTCCAAGATGCTCTAGGCGATTTATAATAATAGTTTATTAGTAATATTATTCCAATAATAACACTATTATTATTATTGGAATATTAATAATAATATCACATTAAAGTACAATTTAAAATCTTTACTTTAATGTGATAATAATAATAGATTATTCATAATATTCCAATAGCAATACTATTATCATTATGGAATATTATTATTAATAATACTAATATCACATTAAAGTACAATTTAAAATCTTTACAATTTTGTTATTTTTATTATTATCACAATTTAAAATGTGGTGATAATAATAATAGTTTATTAATAATATTATTCCAATAATAACACTATTATTATTGGAATATTAATAATAATATCACATTAAAGTACAATTTAAAATTGTTACTTTAATGTGATGATAATAATAATAGATTATTATTATTATTGCACAGATATACAGTATATTTACACCACCAAATTAATTTACACTATTTATTTATTATTACATCATTTCTACCCCGCCCTTCTCACCCATCAGGGGACTCAGGGCGGCTTACAATGTAAAACACATACATCAAAACAGTTTACATCATGTTTAAAAATCCATTTAAATTAAAATTACATTAAAGACCCTGCATTAAAAACCTAATACAGTAGAGTCTACTGTGTATATATATCCCTGTGGAGAAAACAGACAAGCAGGAAGCAGCCAGGCTTTGAAGCTGCAAGGCTATTCCATGCTAATCAAGCTGGCCAGTGGCAACATTCACACTTGCCTCAAGCAGACAAGAGTTATTTCTCCCACTCTGGACACTCTGGTAGAAATGCTGTAATAATAATAATTATTATTATTATTTCACAGGTATATATTTAGATATGTGGTATATTTTTATACATATGTGAGGCATTGAATTCTGCCATTTATTATGTTGTAAACCGCTTTGAGTCCCCCCAGGGGTGAGAAAAGCGGCATAGAAATGTAGTTAATAATAATAATAATAATAATAATAATAATAATAATAATAATCACACCACCAAATTAATTTACACTATCAAGACTTGCCATTAGTTGAGGGCCCCTCCCCCAGCAACAACATAGTACTATATAATATCATAATATTGTGCTATGCTAATAATATAATATATTGTATATACAGTAGAGTCTCACTTATCCAATATAAATGGGCCGGCAGAACATTGGATAAGCGAAAATGTTGGATATAAAGGAGGGATTAAGGAAAAGCTTATTAAACATCAAATTAGGTTATGATTTTACAAATGAAGCACCAAAACATCATGTTATACAACACATTTGACAGAAAAAGTAGTTCAATACTCAGTAATGCTATGTAGTATTTACTGTATTTACCAATTTAGCACCAAAATATCATGATATATTGAAAACATTGACTACAAAAATGCGTTGGATAATCCAGAACGTTGGGCAAGCGAATGTTGGATAAGTGAGACTCTACTGTAATAATATATGAAAATGATATGTATAGTATAAATATAAATAATATAACACATACATTCATATCATATTATTGTAATAGCGATATGATATATGTAAATAATATAAATAATATACATAAATAATAAACTATATATTATATATAAATATAATATAATAATATACATACATATATATATAAATAATATGTATAAGGTAAAGGTAAAAGTTTCCCCTGACATTAAGTCTAGTTGTGTCCAACTCTTGGCACTCATCTCCACTTCTAAGCCCAAGAGCCAGTGTTGTCCATAGACACCTCCTAGGTCATGTGGCCACTGGCATGACTGTATGGATCGCTGTTACCTTCCCGCCAAAGCAGTACCTATTGATCTACTAACATTTGCATGTTTTCAAACTGCTAGGTTGTCAGAAGCTGGGGCTAACAGTGGGAGCTCACTCCGCTCCCTGGATTCGAAGTGCCAACCTTTTGTCAGCAAGCTCAGCGGTTTAACCTGCTGCACTATAAATGATATATATATTATAAATATCAGCAGTATGATAATATATATAAATAATATAAATAATACTATATAAATGTTACCGAAACAACTGTATCTGTTAAATGAATTTAATTTTTTAAAATATTTTATATTTTAGTTGGTTTTACTGTTATATGAATGGTTTTTAAAATGTTGTGAGCCACTTTGGGTCCCCTTTGGGGAGAAAAGTGGGATACAAATAAAGATTATGTATATATATATATAGGGTAGCTGCGTGTTTTCCTCACAACCTCTGAGGATGCCTGCCATAGATGTGGGCGAAACGTCAGGAGAGAATGCTTCTGAACATGGCCATACAGCCCGGAAAACACACAACAACCCTGTGATTCCGGCCATGAAAACCTTCGACATTATATATATATTATGAATAATATAAACAGGGTATAAATAAATATATTAGTAATTATTATATATAAATACATAGAATAAGAAGAATTAATAATGCTAATTATGCTTTAGCAACTCCAAATTGCTACAGGCTTTGTAATGTGAGGCGCGCATTAGATTTGATGGCGCTTTAGACTTGGATCAATGCAAAAAACGAGTCCAACCCTCTTTTGCTCTCCTCATTTTCCAGCTTTCGATCAATGCCTTTGACTACAATTGCCACTTGGATCTGATCAAGCTGTTGCACCAGGAAGGGGAGCTGGTGCGTCTCCGCAGGGCCCGCCAAAAGATGAACGAACTTTTCCCTCTCACCGAAGGTAGGCTTTGGAACGAAATCTGTGTCTCCATCGACACTGCCGTATGATCCAGTTTCCCAGTCGAAAACATTGCAACAAGCCAGCCCCACATCAATCACACAAAATTATTATTATTATTATTATTATTATTATTATTATTATTATTATTATTATTATTATTATTATTTTATTATTATGACACAGCAAACAAGATAGATATGCTGGATTTCGTATCACAAAACCACAAGTCGAACACTTCCCAAGTGTCTAGGACTCTGTGATGTATTTTCGGATGATGTGTGCAGATCCCAGTAGGGTGGCCTTTTGCAGTTGGCAGATCGTAATTTTGTCAATGTCTATTGTTTCCAAATGCTGGCTGAGATCTTTTGGCATGGCACCCAGTGTGCCGATCACCACCGGGACCACCTGCACTGGTTTCTGCCAGAGTCTTTGAAGTTCAATCTTGAGGTCCTGATAGCGGCTGAGTTTTTCCTGTTGTTTTTCATCTATGCGACTGTCACCTGGGATGGCGACATCAATGATCCAAACCTTGTTCTTTTCCACAACTGTGATGTCTGGTGTGTTGTGTTCCAGAACTTTGTCAGTCTGGATTCGGAAGTCCCACAGTCTCTTTGCGTGCTCATTTTCCAATACTTTTGCAGGTTTGCGATCCCACCAGATCATTGCTGCTGGGAGGTGGGACTTGAGGCATAAGTTCCAATGAATCATTTGGGCCACATAGTTGTGCCTCTGTTTGTAGTCTGTCTGTGCGATTTTCTTACAGCAGCTGAGGATATGATCAATGGTTTCGTCGGTTTCCTTGCACAGTCTGCATTTTGGGTCATCAGCTGATTTTTCAATCTTGGCCTTAATTGCATTTGTTCTGATGGCTTGCTCCTGGGCTGCAAGGATCAGGCCTTCTGTCTCCTTCTTCATGGTCCCATTCGTGAGCCAGAGTTATTATTATTATTATTATTTTATTATGACACAGCAAACAAGATAGATATGCTGGACTTTGTATCACAAAATCACAAGTCAAACACTTCCCAAGTGTCTAGGACTGTGTGATGTATTTTCAGATGATGCAGAGGGTGACCTTTTGCGATCTATTATTATTATTATTATTATTATTATTATTATTTTATTATGACACAGCAAACAAGATAGATATGCTGTATTTTGTATCACAAAATCACAAGTCAAACACTTCCCAAGTGTCTAGGACTGTGTGATGTATTTTCAGATGATGCAGAGGGTGACCTTTTGCAATCTATTATTATTATTATTATTATTATTATTATTATTATTGTATGACACAGCAAACAAGACAGATATGCTGGATTTCGCATCACAAAATCACAAGTCGAACACTTCCCAAGTGTCCAGGACTGTGTGATGTATTTTTGGACGATGCGGAGGGTGACCTTTTGCAATCTATTATTATTATTATTATTATTATTATTATTATTATTTTAGTATGACACAGCAAACAAGATAGATATGCTGGATTTCGTATCACAAAATCACAAGTCGAACACTTCCCAAGTGTCTAGGATTGTGTGATGTATTATTATTATTATTATTATTATTATTATTTTATGACACAGCAAACGAGATCTATATGCTGGATTTCGTATCACAAAATCACAAGTCAAACACTTCTCAAGTGTCTAGGATTGTGTGATGTATTATTATTTTTATTATTATTATTATTATTATTATTATTATTATTATTATTATTATTATTATAATATTATGACACAGCAAACAAGATAGATATACTGGATTTCGTATCACAAAATCACAAGTCGAACACTTCCCAAGTGTCTAGGACTGTGTGATGTATTTTCTGATGATGTGTGCAGATCCCAGTCGGGTGGCCTTTTGCAGTTGGCAGATCATAATTTTGTCAATGTCTGTTGTTTCCAAATGCCGGCTGAGATCTTTTGGCACGGCACCCAGTGTGCCCATCACCACCGGGACCACCTGCACTGGTTTCTGCCAGAGTCTTTGAAGTTCAATCTTGAGGTCCTGAGAGCAGCTGAGTTTTTCAATGCGACTGTCACCTGGGATGGCAACATTATAATAATAATAATTATTATTATTAAATTATTATTATTATTATTATTTATTGTTATTATTACAATAAAACCTGTTGGAATCTACCAATGTGTGTCTTGGTGCTTTTTCTGGTGGAAGACTGACCCACGGCACAACTGGGAGAAGAGAACCCGACAATTTGTACAGAATACCAGAACCTTCTCTTTGGCCCATTTATATAGGGGCTCTCACATACCAGAGGGTAATTGAGGTTGTATGGCTGGCATCTGTTCTTTGTCAGCCGACCGGAGATGTCAAAGATTGGAGATCATGACAACAATAATAAAATAACTGTAGAGGAGAGTCTACCAGTACAAGCCGCATACCAGTACTGCCATCTGTTGAGGAATTACGAAGGTGGAGGCATTACTTTTCATTCAGCCCTCATAGTTTCTGGTCATGCTGTCATTCTCAGTAATCAAACTCTTGTGTTTTCCAGAGCTCTGGCTCGACTGGCTGAAGGACGAGATCCGCGTGGCTTCCGAAAACTCCGAGCGGGAGAAGATCTATGAGCTCTTTGAGAGAGCAGTGAAGGACTACATCTGTAAGCCGTTTTCAACCCTTCTTTGAAGGTCTATCAAGATGGTGTTTTGGTCAATCTAGACTCCATAAAAGCTGTCGCTGCTTCATTTTAGGTCCCGAAGTCTGGCTGGAGTTTGCCCAGTACTCCATTGGCGGCATCGGCCAGGAGGGAGGCATCGAGAAGGTCCGCTCCGTCTTTGAGAGGGCACTCACGGCCGTCGGCCTCCACGTGACCAAAGGGAGTGCTATCTGGGAGGCCTTCCGGGAGTTTGAGAATGCCATCTTGAGCACCTTGCAGGTAGAATAATAATGTAATAATAATAATACACTATTATAATTGTATGTGTATATTACATGTAATATTACTAATAATATTGCAGTATAGTCGTATAGTACACTATCTATATATATAAAAGAGTGATGGCATCACGGCGACCCACAAAACAACAAAATTACAGGCCCCCCAACCTCGAAATTTGACAACACAACCCATCATCCACGCCTCTAGGTTGATACAACAAAACTAAAAGAAAAATAAAGTCCTAATTTGAGAGAGAGGAATAATTGCTTTTATCCAATTGCTGCCAGTTAGGAGGCTAAGCTCCTCCAACTTGGTCTCCTAGCAACCCAATAAAAAATAATAAAAAACCCTAAAATTAATACAATAAAATACTATAATAACAGAAAATAACTAAAAATTATACAAGAAAATAATAAAATATAATAAATAAAAATATAACTTACAATACAATTAATAAAAAAAATGCAAATAACGTCAAATAAAAATTACACAACTTTAAAAAATTACACAACTATTTTTAACCAATACCACCACCACTTTGCACGTTGCTGTGGCTGATGGGAATCATTTGTTGACCAGGTGGAATAGCAGTGAATAGCCTTGCAACGTTAAAATCTGGGTGTTTTTTGTTTACGTGAATCCTTGTTTGGTGAGCTGGAATAGAATGGAATAGGTTTGCTGCTTGGAAGGCTGGGTAGTTGCGTTGTAGGAAAATGGTTTTTTAGCCAATTTGAATTGCACTGAATAGCCTCGGTGTTTCAAAGACTGACTGCTTTCTACATAGGGGCATCCTTTCTTGGGCAGGCTGAATGAGACAGAGTAGCCTCATGGCTTGAAACCCTGAGGGTGTACTATCAAGGGGAAATGTTCCTTGGTTAGGTTGAATAGCAGTGAATAGCCTTGCTGTTTGCAAGCCTGTTTGCTTCCTGCCTAGGGGAATCCTTTGTTGGGAGGTGTTAGCTGGCCCTGGTTGTTTCGTGTCTGGTATTCCCATTTTCAGAGTGTTTTCTTTATGTAATGTCCTGATTTTAGAGATTCTATTGTTTTGTATTATTACACCACAGTAATTTTAGGTATTATATTTGTTGCCTGAGAGTACAGGCAGGCGGCTCCTTTTTCCAATCCCTGGAAGAGAGACAGAGGCCCAGCCAGATGGACGGGTGGGTTTTTAAGGCCCCGTGGAGGTTCTTGACGGGATTTTTTGTTGTATCAACCTAGAGGTGTGGATGATGGGTTGTACTGTCAAATTTTGAGGTTGGATGGCCTTTAGTTTTGTTGTTTTGCTCGGTGCCGCGATTCCATCACTCTTTTATATATATAGATAACAAAATTGCTTTCAGGATTTCATAAACAAAGGTACAATATCCATGCCATACTCTCACAAAGTATACTATATCAAAAGTAAATAACAGACAAAAAGAGACAACCAAGTCCATATTATTCCTGGAGTTGCGTAGAATCTTGGGCCAATGTCAAATGTAGTAAAAATATTCAGTGTCCAAGATAACAGTTTCTATATTCAAAGGAATTCTTTGTTTGCTTCGCAACGCCATTACACAACGAATTGCTTTAATATAGAGTTGTAGAAACCTGAATTGTATTACATTTCTTGGGATTGGTACAAGAGTGTATACAAATACATTATTTTTCTGTATTATTATAGATATTTGTGCATTATCATCTATAAAATACAGGTTATCAGATTTGCACTGGATTATATGGCAGTGTAGACTCAAGGCCCTTCCACACAGCTATATAACCCATTTATAATCTTATATTCTTTGAATTCGATTATTTTGACTCCACACTGCCATATAATCCACTTCAGTGTGCATTTTATACAACTGTGAAGAAGGGGCCTCATATAATCCAGTTCTAAGCAGATAATATAAGATTATCAATATACAGTAGAGTCTCACTTATCCAACATAAACAGGACAGCAGAACTTTGGATAATAAGAAGGGATTTAGGAAAAGACGATTAAACCTCAAATTAGGTAATGATTATTCAAATTAAGCACCAAAACATGATGTTATACAACAAATTTGACAGAAGAAGTAGTTCCATGCACAGTAATGCTATGTAGTAATTACTGTATTACAACATATCACAATGAATTTAAAACACTGACTACAAAACTACTAAAAGGCAGATTGCATTGGATAATCCAGAACATTGGATAAGCAAATGTTGGATAAGTGAGATTCTACTGTAATATATACCACCATTCTTCACCACAGCAACGCGTGGCCGGGCACAGCTAGTATAATATATTGTATGTATATATAACTTGTAAGCCACTCTGAGTCCCCTTTCAGGGTGGGAAGGGCGGGATAGAAATGTCGTTAATAAATAAATACAATATACAACATTATTAATATTACATACAATATACCAGCAGTATTACATTACAATGTTGTTATTTCTGTAGCCTCCTGCCGGTGGGGTGTTGTCCTCTGAGAAGCAGCCGGCCCTCACCGCACAGCTTGAGAAGATCCACACACTCTTCCGGCGCCAGTTGGGAATCCCTTTAATGGGTAAGAATGGGTGGCCATTTGTGGCTGTTGGTCGAAGGGTGTGCTCCCACTGATCTGACCATCTAAAACTGCCTTTCCTCTCCACGCCCAGATATGGAAACCACCTTTACCGAGTACGAGGAGTGGTCTGAGGAACCCGTCCCAGAAGCAGTGGTCAAAAACTACCAGAAGGCCTTGCAGCAGATGGAGAAGTACAAGCCCTACGAAGAGGCCCTGGTGAGTTATCATATGGAGATACCTTGATTCTCCACCAATTTGTGGTCCAAAAGTAGGTTGTTTTCTTTTCAAATGCCATATTTCATCGCAGAATAGTCGCACTGTATCCTTTACTGACAAAGGAAGATGCGACTATTACGTGATGAAAAAAATCGGCCTAATTCTTTGGTTTCTGTTTTTTTTTATAGTAATAATAATAATATGCCGAATAGTCACACTGTACTGACAAAGGAAGATGCGACTATTACGTGATGAAAAAATCAACCTAATTCTCTGGTTTCTGGTTTTTTAGTAATAATAATAATATGCCATATTTCATTGCAGAATAGTCGCACTGTATCCCTTACTGACAAAGGAAGATGCAACTATTACGTGATGAAAAAAATCAGCCTAATTCTCTGGTTTCTGGGTTTTTTTTATAGTAATAATAATAATATGCCGAATAGTCACACTGTACTGACAAAGGAAGATGCGACTATTACGTGATGAAAAAATTGACCTAATTCTCTGGTTTCTGGTTTTTTATAGTAATAATAATATGCCATATTTCATCGCAGAACAGTCACACTGTATCCTTGTGTATACCTACAAAGGGTGTGACTAATATGTGATAAAAAATCAGCCTAATTCTCTAGTTTCTGGTTTTTTAATAGTAATAATAATAATATGCCATATTTCATCGCAAAATAGTCACACTATCCTTTTGTATAATGACAAAGGGGGTGCGAATAATATGTGATAAAAAATCAGCCTAATTCTCTGGTTTCTGTTTTTTTAGTAATAATAAAAATATGTCGTATTTCATCGCAGAATAGTCACACTGTATCCTTTTGTATACGTACAAAGTGTGCGACTATTACGTGATGAAAAAATCAGACTAATTCTCTGATTTCTGTTTTTTTTAGTAATAATAATAATATGCCATATTTCATCGCAGAATAGTCACACTGTATCCTTTTTTATACCTACAAAGGATGCGACTATTACGTGATGAAAAAATCAGACTAATTCTCTGGTTTCTGTTTTTTTAGTAATAATAATAATATGCCGTATTTCATCGCAGAATAGTCACACTGTATCCTTTTGTATACCTACAAAGGGTGCGACTATTACGTGATGAAAAAATCAGACTAATTCTCTGATTTCTGGGTTTTTTAAGTAATAATAATAATAATAAACAAGTGCCTTGCCTCCGAGAAAGGAGGAGGGAAGATTCCTCCTTCCTCCCAACCCAAATGGCTCTGCGACTATTATGCAAGGAACACAACAATACTCATTTTCCATCCCAAAAATGGGAGTGAGACTATTATTTGGTGGTGACTGTTACGTAACGAAATATGGGTAGCTTTCACCACAATTCACCCTAGAGAAGTCCTAATTGGTCGCTCGGGGGTGTCTTCCGTAACTGGTCTGTAGTCCAAGCTCGTGTTCTGCATAGTGTGGAAAAGATGTTCTCTTTGTCTCACCACGTTTTTCTTCCTGCTTTGCTTCTAGCTCACAGCGGAGGCACCCAAGCTGGCCGAATACCAGGCTTATATCGACTTTGAAACCAAGGTTGGGGATCCGGCTCGCATCCAGCTCATATACGAACGGGCCCTGGCCGAGAATTGTCTTGTGCCGGACCTGTGGGCTCGCTACACTCAGTATCTGGTAAGGTCTGGGTAGCTTTGACATCATGTTTCCCCTCTGCTGTGGATTCAGAAATACCATATTGAGTGATTTGGATTGGGGGGGGGGGGGGGGGCTAAAGGCAGCAGAGCCTACCTTTCTGACTGGCAGTTAGGGGGAGAACGGCTCTTCCTCATCCTCTGTAATTTGGACTATTTTTCTCGGGTTTTTTATTGAAAGACATACCTTGGATGACTGTGTCTTTTGTGGCCAAATTTGGTGTGATTTGGTTCAGTGGTTTTGTTGTTTACTCCATAGTAAAAATTACATTTTTATATATTTAGATTTAGTGACTTGGAAGGTGAAGCGTGTTGGATGGAAATGGTTTAGCATTTAATCCATGTGTAAAATACTGTTCTGATGGACATGTGACAGTGGGGGGCTAAAGGCAGCGGAGCCTACCTTTCTAACTGGCAGTAAGGGGGAAAAAGGCTCTTCCTCATCCTCTGTAATTTGGACTGTTTTTCTAGGTTTTTTTGATTGAAAGATATTTTGGAGGGCTGTCTTTTGTGGCAAAATTTGGTGTGATTTGGTTCAGTGGTTTTGTTGTTTACTCCATTGTAAAACAAACATTACATTTATATATACAGTAGAGTCTCACTTATCCAAGCCTCGTTTATCCAAGCCTCTGGATTATCCAAGCCATTTTCAATGTTTTCAATATATCGTGATACTTTGATGCTAAATTCGTAAATACAGTAATTACCAAATTACAACTTAACATTACTGCCTATTGAACTACTTTTTCTGTCAAATTTGTTGTCTAACATGATGTTTTGGTGCTTAATTTGTAAAATCATAACCTAATTTGATGTTTAATAGGCTTTTCCTTAATCCCTCCTTATTATCCAAGATATTCGCTTATCCAAGTTTCTACCGGCCCGTATAGCTTGGATAAGTGAGACTCTACTGTATATAGATTGAGTGACTTGGAGGGTGAAACGTGTTGGATGGAAATGGCTTAGCATTTAATCCATGTGTAAAATACTGTTCTGATGGACATGTGGCAGTGGGGGGCTAAAGGCAGCGGAGCCTACCTTTCTAACTGGCAGTTAGGGGGAGAACGGCTCTTCCTCATCCTCTGTAATTTGGACTATTTTTCTCGGGTTTTTTTTTAATTGAAAGACATATTTTGGGTGACTCTGTCTTTTGTGTTTCAGTGGTTTTGTTGTTTACTCCATAGTAAAATGCCGCATTACATTTTTATATATATATTAGCTGTGCCCGGCCACGCGTTGCTGTGGTGTTGTCTGGTAGTGTTGGTGAGAACTTGTTGAGGTAGTGAGGTATTGAATGTCTGTTGTATGGTTGTCTTTATGTTTAGTATGCATTTGGTTGTTTGTGTACTGTGAAAGTGGTGAGGATAGAGGGGGTCTATGTCCCTGTGTAGTATTGTATAGTATTTATACGTTGTCCATGTGTTGTGAATGCTTGGATTGTGTCCTGCTGCATAGTAGAAAGGGTTGGGCTGGATGGCCCTTAGGGGTCTCTCCAAACTCTTGTGCCTGTCCCCTGGGCTGAGTAGGTTGCTAGGAGAACAAGTGGGCGGAGCTTAGCCTTCTAACTGGCAGCAATTGGATAAAAACAATTATTCCTCTCCCTCTAATTAGGACTTTATTTTTCTTTTCTTTTTGTTGTATGAACGTAGAGGCATGGGTGAGGGGCTGTCCTGCCAAGTTTAGTGTTTCTGGGATGTGTAGTTTTGTTGTTCTGTCCTAGGCCGAAATCTAATTGGGACTTTATTTTTCTTTTCTTTTTGTTGTATCAACTTAGAGCCGTGGATGATGGGTTGTGTTGTCAAATTTCAAGGTTGGGGGGCCTGTAGTTTTGTTGTTTTGTCCGCTGCCCTGATGCCATCACTCTTTTATATATATAGATAGATATATTGATTAATATTAATAATATTAATTGATAATAGTTTTCGAGACTCTGTTATCTTTGCCTGCTACTGTGGGGTTTGTCTGTCCGGTGTGGAGTGTTTAAGGGAGCTTGTGATTGGAAAACTATTAAGTCACGTTCCAAAACGTTGCCTTGTGTGCTTCGTCTCCTAGGACCGGCAGCTCAAAGTGAAAGACCTGGTGCTCTCAGCACACGAGCGAGCCGTACGGAACTGCCCGTGGACCGTCAAGCTGTGGAACCAGTACCTGCTGGCCCTGGAGAGGCACCACGTGGAGCATGCGCGGGTCTCGGGTAAGATGCCCTCGAAGGGCCAAGGAAATTTCAGATGCCACCCCTGCATGGCCTTGTATTAGTCTCCGTGCAAAGCTCCTGAGTCCTGCCTGTCCTTTGTCTTTCTTAGAAACCTTTGAGAAAGCACTCAACGCCGGCTTCATCCAGGCCACGGACTACGTGGAAATTTGGCAGGCCTACCTGGATTACCTGCGGCGGCGGGTGGATTTCACGAAAGGTGATGCCGATTATTAGTAATATTACCTTTAATATATAGCATACAATTAATATTATTATATTGTACTAGCTTTGCCCGGCCACGCGTTGCTGTGGCTTATGGGAATCCTTTGTTGGCCAGGTGGAATAGCAGCGAATAGCCTTGCAGTCTCAAAGCCTGGAGTAGCTGGAGCTTTTTGTTGTATGAACGTAGAGGCAGATAATCTGTATTTTATAGGCAGTGTGGAAGAGGCCTAACTCTGCCTGTCCCCTGGGCTGAGTGGGTTGCTAGGAGACCAAGTGGGCGGAGCTTAGCCTTCTAACTGGCAGCAATTGGAATAAAAACAATTACATTAGAGTCTCACTTATCCAACATAAATGGGCCGACAGAATGTTGGATAAGCGAACATCTTGGATATAAGGAGGGATTAAGGAAAAGCCTATTAAACATCAAATTAGGTTATGATTTTATAGATTAAGCACCAAAACATCATGTTATACAACAAATTTGACAGAAAAAGTAATTCAATACGCAGTAATGTTATGTTGTCATTACTGTATTTACGAATTTAGCACCAAAACATCACGATATATTGAAAACATTGACTACAAAAATGCCTTGGATAATCCAGAACGTTGGATAAGCTAATGTTGGATAAGTGAGACTTTACTGTATTATATTATTACCATAGCACAATAGAACTCATTTCCATCCGGGCTGAGCTAGTTGGGGGGCCTTGCGTTGCCCGGGTTATTTGACAAGGTCAGTGAATGAATGCTGCAATTAGGCACCTTGATTAGCATTTAAAGGCCTTGCAACTTCAAAGCCTGGCTGCTTCCTCCCTCGGGGAATCCTTTGTTGGGAAGTGTTAGCTGGCCCTGGTTGTTTCCTTTCTGGAATTCCCAATTCCCCTGCTTTCAGAGTGTTGCTCTTTATTGACTGTCCTGTTTTTAGAGATGTATATTGTTCTGTATTATTATACCACAGTCATTATTTCATATTATATTTATAATCTTATATTATCTGCTTAGAAGTGGATTGTATGAGGCCCCTTCTACACAACTGTTTAAAATCCACACTGAACTGGGTTATATGGCAGTGTGGACTCAAGATACTGTGGATTATGTGCCTTGGCATTCTGGGTTATATTGCTGTGTGGAAGGGCCTTGAGTCTACACTGCCTTATAATCCAGTTCAAATCAGATAATCTGTATTTTATAGGCAGTGTGGAAGAGGCCTAAGTGAACCCTGCCTGTCCCCCGGGTGCCATTTTGGCTGAGGAAGTTGCTAGGATGTGAAGGGCCTAAAGGGGGCGGGGCCTACCCTTCTGACAGGCAGCTGGGGGAGGGGGGGGGAACGGCTCTTCCTCATCCTCTGTAATTTGAGCTTTATTTTTGTAGGGTTTTTAAAATTTATTTATTTATTTACAACATTTATACCCCGCCCTTCTCACCCGAGGGGACTCAGGGCGGCTTACAAAAATTGGCAAAATTTAATGCCCAAAATGCAATCATAAAAACAAAACAATATAAACAAATCAATTAATAACATTGTTAAAACACATTATAAAAAGCTTAAAAACGTATATATAATTAATTGAAAGACATAGATTGGATGACTATGTCTTTTGTGGCCAAATTTGGTGTGATTTGGTTTAGTGGTTTTGTTGTTTACTCCATAGTAAAACGAACTTTACATTTTTATATATATAGATAAGTCATTATTATTATTATTGTTATTGTGTAAGAAGCCATTGTTTCGGACTTCCTTAAGAGAAAGAGTCATTGCCTCGGACCATGTAAACGTCAGCTGTTTTTCTTCATTGGCACTTAATAATAATAATAACAATAATAAACTTTATTTATTGTCCTCTTTTCCAGATTCAAGCAAAGAACTGGAAGAACTCCGCTCGGCCTTTGCCCAGGCGGTTGAGTATCTCAAACAAGAAGTAGAAGAGCGTAAGTGACAGCTTGCATATAATCCTTTCTTTCTCTTCTGGTTCCATGAATGAGAACCCCAAAGGTCATCTAGTCTGACCGCATTCTCCTATAAAGACATCTAGACCTCGAGATGACCATCCTACCTTGTTTTGAAGGCCTCCAAAGAAGGAATTTTCTTTCTAAGGAAGTCTGGAATGCAGTAGGGTTGGAAGGGGAACTCCAAAGGTCATCTAGAGACCCTTTCTGATGCCTTTTGTTTGCTTTTTTCCACAGGCTTCAGCGAGAGCGGAGACCCTTCGTGCAGCATCATGCAGACCTGGGCCAGGATCGAGGTATTATTATTATTATTATTATTATTATTATTATTATTATTATTATTCCCCTGCTGGGTTTGGGAGCGACCCGAACAGTGTTGTCTGAATCCCGGACTTCTATTCCGTAGGCCCGGCTGTGTCACAACATGCAGAAGGCGCGGGAGCTCTGGGACAGCATCATGACCAAGGGCAATGCCAAGTACGCCAACATGTGGCTGGAGTACTACAACCTGGAACGGTCAGTGGTTTCATTCCTTTTTGCTATGACAAATGACAGTCTAAGAATTCACCCCATCTGGCCTCGAAATCAGATTAATCGATAGTATGTCATCAGTTCTGGAGAAAGACAGCAAAGGAATCATATGTCTTAATATTATAAATTTATTATTATTATTATTATTATTATTATTATTATTATTATTATTATGTTTAGTTCTACCCCGCTTTCTCTCTCCCGAAGGAGACTCAGAGCAGCTATGTATTTATTATTAATATTAGAATTAATTATGATTATGATATTTATTTATCTCTCCCAAAGGAGACGCAGAGCAGCTATGTATTTATAATTATTATAATAATTATAATATAATAATTATTATTATATTTATACTCTGCTTCATGTTGGATAAGTGAGACTCTACTGTATTCGAATTTTTTATTATTAGTATTATTTTTAATTATTATTATTTATACTCTGCTTTGTCTCTCCCGAAGGAGGATCAGAGCAGCTATGCATTTATAATTATTAGAATTTATTATTAGTAGTATTATTTTTATTATTATACTTGTACTCTGCTTTATCTCTCCCGAAGGAAACTCAGAGCAGCCAGGTATATATTATTAATATAAGAATTTATTATTATTATCATATTTATACTCCGGTTTATCTCTCCTGAAGGAGACTCAGAGCAGCTATGTATTTATAATTAATATTATAATTTATTATTATTATTATTATTATGTTTCATTATACTCCGCTTTATCTCTCCCAAAGGAGACTCAGTGGCTATGTGTTTATTATTACTATTAGAATTTATTATTCTAAATTTATTATAAATTTATTATCCATACCTCACAACCTCTGAGGATGCCTGCCATAGATGTGGGCGAAACGTCAGGAGAGAATGCTTCTGGAACATGGCCACACAGCCCGAAAGACATACAACAACCCTGTGATTCTGGCCATGAAAGCCTTCGACAACACACAGAATTTATTATTATTATTATGTTTAATTTTACCTCACTTTATCTCTCCCAAAGGAGACTCAGAGCAGCTATGTATTTAATATTAATATTAGAATTTATTATTACACTGTCTTTCTCAGGGCGCACGGGGACACCCTCCACTGCCGAAAGGCCTTGCACCGGGCCGTGCAGTGCACCAGCGACTACCCAGAGCACGTCTGCGATGTGCTGCTCACGCTGGAGAGGATTGAAGGTAGGTAAATGGGCTTCCTTATAGCTTCCAGTAGCATTCTCTCCTGACGTTTGGCCTGCATCTGTGGCTAATGGCATCTCTAGAGGTCTGTTGGAGGTGAGGCATATTTCGCTATATCCCTGTGAAATGATGTCCAGGGTGGGAGAAAGACACTTGGGTGTTGTTGCCTGGAGGCACCCTCTGCTTGAGCGATGTTGGGAGGATCCCTTTAACCCCTGTGCAGGAGGTTACCATATGCCGTGCAGTTGCAAAGTCAATCGGTGAGGGTATTTGCATAGTGGTAGCCTGGCTGTTGTTGCCTGGAGGCACCCTCTGCTTGGGAGGTGTTGGGAGGATCCCTGTAAAGCAACCAAAGCACACTTGACAGATGGCCATCCAGCCATAATGGTAATAGAGTCTCTTCCAACTCTAATTATTATTATTATTATTGTTATCATTATTATGTCACAGCAAACAAGATAGATATGCTGGATTTCGTATCATAAAATCACAAGTTGAACACTTCCCAAGTGTCTAGGACTGTGTGATGTATTTTTGGATGATGCGTGCAGATCCCAGTAGGGTGGCCTTTTGCAGTTATTATTATTATTATTATTATTATTATTATTATTATTATTATTATTATTATTATGAATGGGTATGACCATCTGTCAGGAGTGCTTTGGTTGTGTCTTTCCTGCATGGCAGAATGGGATTGGATTAGATGGCTTATGTGGTCTCTTCCAACTCTATCATCATCATCATTATTATTATTATTATTATTATGGCTGGATGGCCATCTGTCGGGGGTGCTTTGGTTGTGTTTTTCTTGCATGGCAGAATAGGGTTGAACTAGATGGCCTATGTTGTCTCTTTCAACTCTATTATCCTGACCATCATTATTATTATTATTATGACTGGATGGCCATCTGTCAGGAGTGCTTTGGTTGTGTCTTTCTTGCATGGCAGAATGGGATTGGACTAGATGGCTTATATGGTCTCTTCCAACACTATGGGATTGATCTAAATGGCTTATGTGGTCTCTTCCAACTTTATTATTATTATTATTATTATTATTATTATTATTATTATTATTATTATGGCTGGATGGCCATCTGTCAGGGGTGCTTTGGTTGTGCTTTAACTGCATGGTGGAATGGGATTGGACTAGATGGCTTATGTGGTCTCTTCGAACTCTATCATCATCATCATCATCATCATTATTATTATTATTATTATTATTGGGCCCTCACTTTCAATGATTTTTCCCTTCTTCAGTGCCACTGTTGAACATTTGTCCAAGCCAAACTCCATGCTGATATCAGTGCTAAAAATTCGGACAGTGTTGGTCAGAGACTGAATTTCAGTTTCTGTTTTCCCATACAGCTTCAGGTCATCCATGTACATCAAATGCGAAATTTTGTGAGATTTCTTAGATGTTTGATAGCCGAGATATTTATTATTATTATTATTATTATTATTATTATTATTATTATTATTATTATTTTATTATTATGACACAGCAAATAAGATAGATATGCTGGATTTCGTATCACAAAACCACAAGTCGAACACTTCCCAAGTGTCTAGGACTCTGTGATGTATTTTCGGATGATGTGTGCAGATCCCAGTAGGGTGGCCTTTTGCAGTTGGCAGATCGTAATTTTGTCAATGTCTATTGTTTCCAAATGCCGGCTGAGATCTTTTGGCATGGCACCCAGTGTGCCGATCACCACCGGGACCACCTGCATTGGTTTTTGCCAGAGTCTTTGAAGTTCAATCTTGAGGTCCTGATAGGGGCTGAGTTTTTCCTGTTGTTTTTCGTCAATGCGACTGTCACCTGGGATGGCGACATCAATGATCCAAACCTTTTTCTTTTCCACAACTGTGATGTCTGGTGTGTTGTGTTCCAGAACTTTGTCGGTCTGGATTCGGAAGTCCCACATTATCTTTGCGTGCTCATTTTCCAATACTTTTGCAGGTTTGTGATCCCACCAGTTCTTTGCTGCTGGGAGGTGGTACTTGAGACATAAGTTCCAATGAATCATTTGGGCCACATAGTTGTGCCTCTGTTTGTAGCAGGGGTCCCCAAACTAAGGCCCGGGGGCCGGATGCGGCCCTCCGAGGTCATTTACCTGGCCCCCGCCCTCAGTTTTATAATATAATATATGGTATATACATATAATATTGATAATAATATTATAATGTAATACAACATAACACTAATAATAATACCATATAATAATATTAATTATATATTCTATATTACATATAATATTACTAATAATATTACAGTATAGTGGTATAGTTCAATATAGTAATATATAATGCTAATATTGTGCTATGCTAATAATATAATATAATATATTGTATGTACATATAATTTGTAAGCCACTCTGAGTCCCCTTTGGGGTGAGAAGGGTGTGATACAAATGTAGTAAATAAGTGCAGTAAATAAATAAATAAATACATTTTAGACTTAGGCTCGCCCAAATCTGAAATGACTTGAAGGCACACAACAACAACAACAACAACAACAACCCTAATTAACTTGACTATCTCATTGGCCAGAAGCAGGACCGCATTTCCCACTGAAATCCTGATCAATGTATGTTGGTTAAAATTGTTTTTATTTTTAAATATTGTATTGTTCTTTCATTGTTCTTGTTGTTTTTGCACTACAAATAAGACATGTGCAGTGTGCATCGGAATTTGTATTTTTTTTTTCAAATGATAATCCGGCCCCTCAACAGTCTGAAGGATTGTGGACCGGCCCTCGGCTTAAAAAGTTTGGGGACCCCTGGTTTGTAGTCTGTCTGTGTGATTTTCTTACAGCAGCTGAGGAGATGATCCATGGTTTCGTCAGTTTCCTTGCACGTTATTATTATTATTGGACTTGATAGCCCTTTGAGACTCTTCCAACTCTATTATTTTATGATTCTATTATTGTATATTTGATGTGCTGTAATGTTTTGAGCTGCTTTGAGTGAGATGGAGATAGAAAGTGGGAAGGGCCAGGTGTCTTCTGCCCTGGGTGTGCATTCAGCATTTCTGGTTTTATTTCGCAGGCACTTTGGAAGACTGGGACGCGGCGGTGCAGAAGACGGAGAGCCGCCTCGCTCGCGTCAATGAGCAGCGACTCAAGGTAAGGGCTCCGAGGCCCTTTTGTCCTTGGAAAGTGGGGTTCACCTCTATCCTTGTGGAATCATGTGCAGGGTGGGAGTCAAGTGGGAATGTTGCAATGTGCTTTGGCTTCCCAGGCGGCCGAGAAGGAGGCTGCCGGCACGGAGCAGCGGAAGCAAACCCGGGCCGAGAAGCGGGCGGCCAAGAAGGCCAAGAAGCCCAAGGCGGGAGACAAGCGCAAGGCCAACACCCAAGGCGACTGGGACCAGCAGGAGGAAGGTAGGGGCTCCCCTTGAAGCTTGCACTCCTGGCAGAGGCAAAACAACAGCTGTGTTGTCAAAGGCCTTCATCGCCGGAATCTCTGGATTTATTTACTTACTTATTATTATTATTAACTAGCTGTGCCCAGCCACACGTTGCTGTGGCAAAGTCTGGTGGTCTGGGAAATAAAGTATTGAGGAATTGGTGGTAGTTAAGGTCAAGGGTAAAGGTTTTCCCATGACATTAAGTCCAGTTGTGTCTGACTGCACACTGAAGTGGATTATATGGCAGTGTGGAGTCAAGATAATCCAGTTCAAAGCAGATACAGTATCTTTTGACCCAAATCGGGATTTTAATATTATTGTCTATATTGACTTTTATGACTGTTTTTAATCATGTTGGATCTTTTGACCCAAATCGGGATTTTAATATTATTGTCTATATTGACTTTTATGACTGTTTTTAATCATGTTGAAGTTTTACTGCTCAGTTTAATGTTTTATCTGATTTGTGCTGTCGTGTCTGGGCATGGCCCCATGTAAGCCGCCCCGAGTCCCTCCGGGGAGATGGGGCGGGATATAAGAATAAAATTATTATTATTATTATTATTATTACAGTAGAGTCTCACTTATCCAAGCTAAACGGGCTGGCAGAAGCTTGGATAAGCAAATATTTTGGTCAAATTAGATTATGATTTTACAAATTAAGCACCAAAACATCATGTTTTACAACAAATTGGACCAAAAAAGCAGTTCAATACGCAGTAATGTTATGTTGTAATTACTGTATTTACGAATTTGGTACCAAAATATCACAATATATTGAAAACATTGACTACAAAAATAATCAAGAAACTTGGATAAGCGAAGCTTGGATAAGTGAGACTCTACTGTAATATAAGATTATAAATGGGTTATATAGCTGTGTGGAAGGGCCTTGAGTCTACACTGCCATATAATCCAGTTCAAATCTGATAATCTGTATTTTATAGGCCTAAGTGAGGCCTAACTCTGCCTGTCTCCTGGGCTGAGTGGGTTGCTAGGAGACCAAGTGGGCGGAGCTTAGCCTTCTAATTGGCAGCAATTGGATAAAAACAATTCTTCCTCTCCCTCTAATTAGGATTTTATTTTTCTTTTCTTTTTGTTGTATGAACGTAGAGGCATGGATGAGGGGTTGTGCTGCCAAGTTTAGTGTTTCTGGGATGTGTAGTTTTGTTGTTTTGTCCTAGGCCGAAATTTCGTTACCCTTTTATATATATAGATGTATTGCACACTAATAATAATAATAGTATTGTATTACCTAATGATAATTTCTTACCCACTAATAGTAATACTAATCATTTATTACCTACCAATAATAATTATTATTGTATTATACATAAATCGTAATATTTTATTGACTGGCATGAACTTGAAGGAACTGGGGGCAGTGACGGCCGACAGGGAGCTCTGGCGTGGACTGGTCCATGAGGTCACAAAGAGTCAGAAACGACTGTGTGAATGAATAATAATAATAATAATAATAATAATAATAATAATAATAATAATAAGATTGAACTTCAAAGACTCTGGCAGAAACCAGTGCAGGTGGTCCCGGTGGTGATGGGCACACTGGGTGCCGTGCCAAAAGATCTCAGCCGGCATTTGGAAACAATAGACATTGACAAAATTACGATCTGCCAGCTGCAAAAGGCCACCCTGCTGGGATCTGCGCGCATCATCCGAAAATACATCACACAGTCCTAGACACTTGGGAAGTGTTCGACTTGTGATTTTGTCATATGAAATCCAGCATATCTGTCTTGTTTGCTGTGTCATAATAAAATAATAATAATAATTTATTCCCCACTAACAGTAATAATACTTTATTATCTGCTAATTATTATTATTTATGTATTACACACTAATAGTAATATTTTACTACCTAATAATTTTTTACCCACGAATAGTAATAATACTTTATTATCTGCTAATAATTATTATTTATGTATTACACACTAATAGTAATATTTTACTACCTAATAATTTTTTACCCACAAATAGTAATAATACTTTATTATCTGCTAATAATTATTATTTATGTATTGCACACTAATAGTAATATTTTATTACCTAATAATAATTTATTACCCACTAACAGTAATAATATTTTATTATCTGCTAATTATTATTATTTATGTATTACACACATAATAATATTTATTGCATATCGTATATACTCGAGTATAAGCCGACCCGAATATAAGCCGAGGCACCTAATTTTACCATAAAAAAACTGGGAAAACATTGACTCCAGTATAAACCGAGGGTGGTAAATTTCAGAAATAAAAATAGATACCAATAAAATTACATTAATTGAGGCATCCATAGGTTAAATGTTTTTGAATATTTACATAAAGCTCAAATTTAAGATAAGACTGTCCAATTCTGATCAAATCATTATTCTCGTCTTCTTCAATGTAAATGTGCTTAATGTATCCTTTTAATAATAATAGAGTAAAATAATACATGTAATAATAATAATAATAATAAATACAGGAAAATAATACATGTAGTAATAAATAGAGTAAAATAATAAATATAATAATAACATCAGAGTGAAATAATAAATGTATTAATAATAATAAAAATAGAGTAAAATAAATGTAATAGTAGCAACAATAATAGAGAAAAATAATAAATGTATAAAATACCAATAATAATAGAGAAAAATAATAAATGTACCATGTTTGATCATGGTTGTATGTGTATGAAATGTAAATCAAGTGTTTTCTGCTGTTGTGCAAGAGTGTGTGTTTCAGTAATGAAACAGTTAACAGCAGGCTAGTTTTGACTGACAGCCTGTTGTGATCGCTATGACCTATCAGGCATGGTTTCCATCTTTGGAGGTCGGAACTTCCTTCGGACTGAGGAATGTGTTTTCTTATCTCTGTGTGTTGAGCTGTGCTTGCCAAGGCAAGAGGCTAAAGAGAAATGCCAGCTCAGAGCGATGGCCTTTGCTGTGCTTGGTAAATATGTTTGTAGATATTGAAATAAATGTTTGGACTTCAGACTACGGATGTGTTTGAGTCTGACATTGAACACAGGAATTGGTGAGGCAGACGTGCTGGAGAAGATGATTGATGGAGCTTGAAGAAACCCACCCAGCACGCACCCTGACCCCCACGCTGACATACCATATATTTTCGAGTATAAGCTGACCCAAATATAAGCCAACCAGGACCCTCACCCGAGTATAAGCCGAGGAGGGCTTTCTCAGTCTTAAAAAAGGGCTGAAAAACTAGGCTTATACTCGAGTATATACAGTAATAATAATTTACCCACTAACAGTAATAATACTTGTTATTATTATTTATGTATTACACACTAATAGTAATATTTTATTACTTACCCCTGTTGTGTTTGTTTGAGCAGCGAAACAGCCCACCAAGAGGCGCAAGGGTGGCGGCAGTGGTGGCGGCGACGTGGTGGCGGAGAAAGAAGTGCCGGAGGAGGAGGAGGAAGTGGAAGACATGGAGACGGAGGCTGGGCTCTTTGGAAGGGGGGGCTCTGCCAAAGCCGAGGCCGAGGCCACGGAAGGGGGTCCGTCCCGGTGGAAAGACCTGCCCCGGGTCGTCCACAACAGCGAGAAGGACAACGTCACCGTCTTCGTCAGCAACCTCTCCTACAGCCTGGCCGAGCCGGGCCCCACGCTCCGGGCCCTCTTTTCCGCCTGCGGGGAGGTGGCCGAGGTCCGGCCCATCTTCAGCAACAAGGGCAGCTTCCGGGGTTACGGCTACGTGGAGTTCAAGGAGGAGACGGCCGCCCGGGAGGCCCTCAAGATGGACCGCCAGGACCTCAACGGGAGGCTCATGTTTGTCTCGCCCTGTGTCGACAAGACCAAGCAGCCCGGGTTCAAGGTACCTGCCCCCCACCCCCCACCCCTGGTCGCCTTTCCACAAATCAAACAAGTTCATACTAGGCCTTAGTCATCGTTGGGGTCTGAGGTTAATATTAATAATAATAATATTATAATAATACTTTATTTTTCTATCCCGCCACCATCTGACCAGCCCGGGTTCAAGGTACCTGCCCCCCCCCCCTCCGGTCGCCTTTCCACAAATCAAACAAGTTCATAGTAGGCCTTAGTCGTCGTTGGGTCTGAAGTTAATATTAATAATATTATAATAATACTTTATTTTTCTATCCCGCCACCATCTCACCAAGCAGCCCGGGTTCAAGGTACCTGCCCCCCTCCCGGTCACCTTTCCACAAATCAAACAAGTTCATAGTAGGCCTTAGTCGTCGTTGGGTCTGAAGTTAATATTAATAATAATATAATAATATTTTATTTTTCTATCCTACCACCATCTGACCAAGCAGCCCGGGTTCAAGGTACCTGCCCCCCCTCCGGTCGCCTGTCCACAAGTTAAACAAGTTCATAGTAGGCCTTAGTCGTCGTTGGGGTCTGAAGTTAATATTAATAATATTATAATAATACTTTATTTTTCTATCCCGCCACCATCTCACAAAGCAACCCGGGTTGAAGGTACCTGCCCCCCCCCCCCCCCCCCCCGGTCACCTTTCCACAAATCAAACAAGTTCATAGTAGGCCTTAGTTGTCGTTGGGGTCTGAAGTTAATATTAATAATAATATAATAATAATTTATTTTTTTATACCACCACTATCTGACCAAGCAGCCCGGGTTCAAGGTACCTGCCCCCCCTCCGGTCGCCTTTCCACAAGTTAAAGAAGTTCATAGTAGCCCTTAGTCATCGTTGGGGTCTGAAGTTAATATTAATAATATTATAATAATACTTTATTTTTCTATCCCGCCACCATCTCACCAAGCAGCCCGGGTTCAAGGTACCTGCCCCCCCCCCCTCCGGTCGCCTTTCCACAAGTTAAACAAGTTCATAGTAGGCCTTAGTCGTCGTTGGGGTCTGAGGTTAATATTAATAATAATATAATAATAATAATTTATTTTTTTATACCACCACTATCTGACCAAGCAGCCCGGGGTCAAGGTACCTGTCCCCCCTCCGGTCACCTTTCCACAAGTTAAAGAAGTTCATAGTAGCCCTTAGTCATCGTTGGGGTCTGAAGTTAATATTAATAATATTATAATAATACTTTATTTTTCTATCCCGCCACCATCTCACCAAGCAGCCCGGGTTGAAGGTACCTGCCCCCCCCCCCCCCCCCCCGGTCACCTTTCCACAAATCAAACAAGTTCATAGTAGGCCTTAGTCGTCGTTGGGGTCTGAAGTTAATATTAATAATAATATAATAATAATTTATTTTTTTATACCACCACTATCTGACCAAGCACCCGGGTTCAAGGTACCTCCCCCCCCCCCCCCCCCCCCCGGTCGCCTTTCCACAAATCAAACAAGTTCATAGTAGGCCTTAGTCGTCGTTGGGGTCTGAGGTTAATATTAATAATAATATAATAATAATATTTTATTTTTCTATCCCACCACCATCTCACCAAACAGCCCGGGTTCAAGGTACCTGCCCCCCCTCCGGTCACCTTTCCACAAGTTAAACAAGTTCATAGTAGGCCTTAGTCGTCGTTGGGGTCTGAAATTAATATTAATAATAATATTATAATAATACTTTATTTTTCTATCCCGCCACCATCTCACCAAGCAACCCGGGTTCAAGGTACCTGCCCCCCCTCCGGTCGCCTTTCCACAAATCAAACAAGTTCATAGTAGGCCTTAGTCATCGTTGGGGTCCGAAGTTAATATTAATAATAATATTATAATAATACTTTTTTTTCTATCCCACCACCATAAGCATTCTCTCTATTAATAATAATAATAATAATAATAATAATAATAATAATAATAATAATAATAATGGATTACCCACTAATAGTAGGCCTTCTCCTCCTCTTTCCCGGCAGGTCTTCAAATACAGCACTGCTTTGGAGAAACACAAGCTCTTCATTGCCGGCCTGCCCTTTTCCTACACCAAGGAGGAGCTGGAGGAGCTGTGCAAGGCCCACGGGACTGTCAAGGAGGTCCGTTTGGTGACAAACCGAGCCGGCAGATCCAAGGTAGGCCTGGTGGGGATCCGTGGTTGGGAGTTGGCAGAAGAGAGTTGGACTAGATCAGTGGTTCCCAAACTTATTTGGCCTGCCACCCCCTTTCTAGAAAAAATATGACTCATTGCCCCCTGGAAAGGGGGTGTGGCTTAGAGGGGTGGGCGTGGCTCCTGCTCAAGGGGGCGGGGCTGAGCCTCTCCCCTAGTTCAAGGTTCAGGGCCGGGAGGAGGAGGTGGGCGGGGCCACAAATAGGCGGCCAGGATGGGATGAGTGGAGTTACGAGCTCTGAGGCAGGGCTGAGCTTCTATCCCTGTCCTGGACACAGGGGGCGGGGCTAGAAGAGGGGGAGGGGCCTCTCTACCCCACCCCCGTGTTCTAACAAGTACCTCAGGGGAGGTCTACAGAGGCCCCGCCCCCACCCCTAGCCCTGCCCTTTAGTCCTACAAGGCCTCTCAGGAGAGGTATAGAGGCTCAGCCCTGTCTTGGGCTCTTGGGAAGAAGCCACGCCCCCTTCCCTAGCCCCGCCCTTTAGTCCTAAAAGGCCTCTCAGGAGAAGTATAGAGGCTCAGCCCTGTCTCAGGCTCTTGGAAGAGGCCCCGCCCCCTTCCCTAGCCCCGCCTTTTAGTCCTAAAAGGCCTCTCAGGAGAGGTATAGAGGCTCAGCCCTGTCTTGGGCTCTTGGGAAGAAGCCACGCCCCCTTCCCTAGCCCCGCCCTTTAGTCCTAAAAGGCCTCTCAGGAGAAGTATAGAGGCTCAGCCCTGTCTCAGGCTCTTGGAAGAGGCCCCGCCCCCTTCCCTAGCCCCGCCTTTTAGTCCTAAAAGGCCTCTCAGGAGAGGTATAGAGGCTCAGCCCTGTCTTGGGCTCTTGGGAAGAAGCCACGCCCCCTTCCCTAGCCCCGCCCTTTAGTCCTAAAAGGCCTCTCAGGAGAAGTATAGAGGCTCAGCCCTGTCTCAGGCTCTTGGAAGAGGCCCCGCCCCCTTCCCTAGCCCCGCCTTTTAGTCCTAAAAGGCCTCTCAGGAGAGGTATAGAGGCTCAGCCCTGTCTTGGGCTCTTGGGAAGAAGCCACGCCCCCTTCCCTAGCCCCGCCCTTTAGTCCTAAAAGGCCTCTCAGGAGAAGTATAGAGGCTCAGCCCTGTCTCGGGCTCTTGGGAAGAAGCCACGCCCCCTTCCCTAGCCCCGCCCTTTAGTCCTAAAAGGCCTCTCAGGAGAGGTATAGAGGCTCAGCCCTGTCTCAGGCTCTTGGAATAGGCCCCGCCCCCTTCCCTAGCCCCGCCCTTTAGTCCTAAAAGGCCTCTCAGGAGAGGTATAGAGGCTCAGCCCTGTCTCGGGCTCTTGGGAAGAGGCCCCGCCCCCTTCCCTAGCCCCGCCCTTTAGTCCTAAAAGGCCTCTCAGGAGAGGTATAGAGGCTCAGCCCTGTCTCGGGCTCTTGGGAAGAGGCCCCGCCCCCTTCCCTAGCCCCGCCCTTTAGTCCTAAAAGGCCTCTCAGGAGAAGTATAGAGGCTCAGCCCTGTCTCGGGCTCTTGGGAAGAAGCCACGCCCCCTTCCCTAGCCCCGCCCTTTAGTCCTAAAAGGCCTCTCAGGAGAGGTATAGAGGCTCAGCCCTATCTCGGGCTCTTGGGAAGAGGCCCCGCCCCCTTCCCTAGCCCCGCCCTTTAGTCCTAAAAGGCCTCTCAGGAGAGGTATAGAGGCTCAGCCCTGTCTCGGGCTCTTGGGAAGAGGCCCCGCCCCCTTCCCTAGCCCCGCCCTTTAGTCCTAAAAGGCCTCTCAGGAGAGGTATAGAGGCTCAGCCCTATCTCGGGCTCTTGGGAAGAGGCCCCGCCCCCTTCCCTAGCCCCGCCCTTTAGTCCTAAAAGGCCTCTCAGGAGAGGTATAGAGGCTCAGCCCTGTCTCGGGCTCTTGGGAAGAGGCCCCGCCCCCTTCCCTAGCCCCGCCCTTTAGTCCTAAAAGGCCTCTCAGGAGAAGTATAGAGGCTCAGCCCTGTCTCGGGCTCTTGGGAAGAAGCCACGCCCCCTTCCCTAGCCCCGCCCTTTAGTCCTAAAAGGCCTCTCAGGAGAGGTATAGAGGCTCAGCCCTATCTCGGGCTCTTGGGAAGAGGCCCCGCCCCCTTCCCTAGCCCCGCCCTTTAGTCCTAAAAGGCCTCTCAGGAGAGGTATAGAGGCTCAGCCCTGTCTCGGGCTCTTGGGAAGAAGCCACGCCCACTCCTCTAGCTCCGCCCCCTGTGTTCTAACAGGCGCCTCAGGTGCTCAGCCCTGTCTCTGCATGCAATGTTTTGTTGTGCCAGCTGTCAGCTCTAGTTTGTAGTGCGGTTTTCTTGTATTATTATTAGTATGTTCCTTTCTGTTTCTCACTTGGGAAGAGGCCCTGCCCCCTCCTCTGGCTCCGCCCTCCGTGTCCCAATAGGTGCCATCACCGCCCCCCTGGATTGCTCCAGCACCCACCGGGGGGCAGTAGCACCCACTTTGGGAATCACTGGACTAGAGGGCTCATGGAGTCTCTTCCAAGTTTAGGATTTGATGGTTGACATTCAGACAATGTCCTCATGGCCTTTCTTTGTGCCTCCCTGGCAGGGCATGGCGTATGTGGAGTTTGAGAACGAAGCCCAGGCCTCGCAAGCCGTGCTGAAGATGGACGGCCTGGCGGTCAACGACTACGTCATCAAGGTGGCCATCAGCAACCCGCCCGCCCGCAAGCAGCCCGAGGCAGCCGAGAGGGCCCCGCAGCCCCCACGGCAGAGCTATGGCGCGTGAGTATCTCCTCCGATACTACTCCAGTAGTAATCGTAATAATAAAGTATTATTATTACTACTAGCTGTGCCCGGCCACGCATTGCTCTGGCATTGTACTAAGTGGGTTTTGGTCTGTGGAGGCAAGTATGTATGTTGTAATTAGTCACTTTGATTAGCATTGAATGGGCTTGCAGCTCTTTCTCCTTCTTCAGAGTCCCATTTGTGAGCCAGAGCCAGGTCTTCTCCTTAGTAAAGTAAAGTAAAGTAAAAGTTTATTTGTATACCGCCCTCTCTCCCAAAAGGGACTCAGGGCGGTTTCCAATATAAAATCAGCATAAAACATTGTACAATAAAACACTGAAAACACTATAAAACGCTATAAGAATTAGAAACGAAAACAAAACATAACAATTGACTAAAACAATCACACAAGCAGAAGGAATATAATCACTCAAATAACATGAATCCGCAAAGAAAGAGGGAAAAAAAAAAGACCACTGGGATGGAGGAGAGGATGGCCTAGAGGGACCACTAGAACTAAAATGCAATGTGATATTCTAAGATGCTTTCGGGCAGAGGAATAAAGTGCAGTGTTTCAAGTCAAAGAGGTGGCCTGTGCGACTACTATAGCTATGGGCTCGGTTATCCAAAGGCTGGTATCTCCTTACCAGCTTTTCCTTCAATTTTGTCAAGGAACTTTCCATGCAATGTTTTGTTGTGCCAGCTGTCAGCACTAGTTTGTAGTGCGGTTTTCTTGTACTGATTTTTTGTTATTATTATTATTATTATTATTATTATTACTACTACTACTACTACTACTACTAGCTGTGTCCGGCCACGCGTTGCTGTGGCGTCGTCCTAAATTGGTTTTTATTTGTGGAGACAGGTATGAATGTTGTAATTAGTCACCTTGATTAGCACGGAATGGCTTTTCCTTCAATTTTGTCAAGGAACTTTCCATGCAATGTTTTGTTGTGCCAGCTGTCAGCTCTAGTTTGTAGTGTGGTTTTCTTGTACTGATTTTTTGTTATTATTATTATTATTATTATTATTATTATTATTATTATTACTACTACTACTACTAGCTGTGTCCGGCCACGCGTTGCTGTGGCGTCGTCCTAAATTGGTTTTTATTTGTGGAGACAGGTATGAATGTTGTAATTAGTCACCTTGATTAGCACGGAATGGCTTTTCCTTCAATTTTGTCAAGGAACTTTCCATGCAATGTTTTGTTGTGCCAGCTGTCAGCACTAGTTTGTAGTGCGGTTTTCTTGTAGTATTATTATTATTATGAACCAGCTCCTAATGTTGTTCCTTTCTGTTTCTCCCAAAGCCGGGGCAAAGGCAGGACCCAGCTGGCGATGGTGCCGCGGGCGCTGCAGCGGCAGAGCAACCCGCCGGCGAAGGCGGAGAACGGCACGGCTCAGAACCCGCCCACCACGGCAGCCCCGGCGGAGGCCAAAAAGATGTCCAACGCCGACTTTGCCCGCTTGCTGCTCAACAAGTGAGTTGAGGGTCACCCCCTTGGAACGAGTTTCCGCCTCGAGATGTTGAAAGTGGTTGCGTTTGGGGACCGGGTGAAAACGGCTCGCGACGCTCCCTCATATTGAGGGATAATGGGTTTGGGGACCACGACAACGACCCCGACACACACGATACGCATGACCCCCCCCCTCGATACGCAGAACGCCCTTTGGATTTGTGGATATACCTTCCCGTCCAGCAGCAGATACTAGCAACTTCACCGTAATGGCCTCTTTTCGTACCGGGGTCCACGGGGTGGGTGGGGAAATCGGTGTGTAGGAATGTGCAAATCCGTTCCGTTTTCATTCTGAATTTGGCGTGCCCGTCGTTCTGTTTTCAGGAAGGTTCCGGGAGATTAGGAGGGATTTGTAGAAAATTATTATTATTGGAATAATATTCATAACATCTTCACATTAAAGTACAATTTAAAATCCACAACGTAATAATTCCATGCTGGGACTAGGAAAAATATTATTTGAATAATAATAATAACAGAACATTAAAGTACAATTTAAATTCTTTACTTAAATGTGATAATAATAGATTATTAATAATATTATTCCAATAATAATAATACTCGAATATTATTATTATTATTATTATTATTATTGGAATAATATTAGTAATAATGTAATATTAAAGTACAGCGGTGGGCTCGTAAAAATCTGAAAACAGACCGGAATTCTGTGTCGTTTTGCACACCCCTAGTTTCTATTGAACCTGTATTGACAGTTTGGCTCCAGTTGATTTTTATATATATATATAGATATATATAATCTCTATTTGTGTATTTGTAAATGATACGACGGACTCTTTGTTTTCTAAGCTCGGTTGGACATGATGCTTCCGTGGACCATTTGGCATCGGTGTTTGCCAAAGACCCGTTGGGTTGGTTTTGTTTTTTTTTTTCTCTCTTTGTTTGCAAAGTTCGGGATGATGTCTTTTTTTTTTTGAGCTCTGTACATAATAGCATGAAGTGTGAACGTAGTTTCCCCCCCTCCGCACTGTTTGGGTTCATTAAAGTACATTTCTCAAAAGGTTGCGTCAGTCCCGTGGTGCCAAATGCTTTGTTTTGGATGTTTGGACGAGCCTTGGAGCTGGAGCTGACAGAGGGAGCTCTCCCCGGGTTGGATTCAAACCCGCAATCTTCAGGTCAGCAGTCCTGCCGGCACAAGGGTTTACCCCACTGCGCCACGGGGGGCTCCAATAGAAGCTAATAAATATAATTATTATTACTTTGGGGGACTAAACTGTCTTAGAAAGAGCTGCTTTCCTATTACAATTGATGTGTGACAATAATAATAATAATAATAATAATAATAATAATAATAATAATAATAGCTACTACTACTACTTTGGGGAACTAAACAGGGTCTTACAAAGGGCTGCTTTCCCATTACAACTGATGTGTGGCTATGGGAGCTAATAATAATAATAATAATTACTACTACTTATTATTATTATTATTATTATTATTATTATTATTATTATTATTATTATTATTTGGGGGACAACACAGGGTCATACAAAGAGCTGCTTTCCCATTACAACTGATGTGTGGCAATGGGAGCTAATAATAATACTAATAAGTAATAATAATAATAATAACTATTACTACTTGTGGGGTCTAAACAGGGTCTTACAAAGGGCTGCTTTCCCCTTACAAGTGATGTGTGGCAACGGGAGCTAATAATAATAATAATAATAATAATAACTTTGGTGGACTAAACAGGGTCTTACAAAGGGCTGCTTTCCCATTACAACTAATGTGTGGCAATGAGAGCTAATAATAATAATAATAATAACTACTACTACTAATTATTATTATTATGATGATTATTACTTTGGAGGACTAAACAGGGTCTTACAAAGGGCTGCTTTCCCCTTACAAGTGATGTGTGGCAACGGGAGCTAATAATAATAATAATAATAATAATAATAATAATAATAATAATAACAACAACAACAACTTTGGGGGACTAAACAGGGTCATACAAAGGGCTGTTTTCCCATTACAACTGATGTGTGGCAACGGGAGCTAATAATAATAACAACAACAACTTTGGGGGACTAAACAGGGTCTTACAATGGGCTGCTTTCCCATTACAACTAATGTGTGGCAATGAGAGCTAATAATAATAATAATAATAATAATAACTTTGGTAGACTAAACAGGGAGCTAATAATATAGTAATAATAATTACATGTTCAAACAAGAAGGCAAACCAGCATCTCCCAAGCTGATAGAAATTTAGGACACTTGAAAGACATTTCAAGCAGCTTGGGTGCCATCATTACACAATCTGAATACGAAGGCCATGGTCCAAATTCTTTTATTGATCTAGAACCCGACTCTCACTTTGGAAATGTGATAGAGAAAGAAGACATGATTTCAAGGCAGGGGCTTGGAAGACAAACAGATAGCACACCTTCTCGTATTCAGACATATTCTGAATATATTGAGCCTTTTGAAGCCCACAACCCAATGGAGTTCAAGGAAGAACCAATGGGTTTGGTGAGTGTTGGCCCACCAAAACAACAATGGATCCCAAGGGTCGGTCTTTGAGTTCGGGTTTGGGACGTGTCGCGGGTCCCGCGGAAGAACGAAAGCCGCCTCTGCTACAAGGCGTGCTCTCGCCGAGCAAAGTGGCGTAAAGTGCGTTTCAAAGAAAACGTGGTATTTTTTAAAATCGTTGGGCTCAGACGCCAACGTGGTGCCGGGAGGGAGCCCGAGAGGACAACACGTGCCGAGACCTGCGAGCCACGGACAGCGCTGCACTGTAACAGACCTTGGCATCCCAATTTACTTCCGATTTATTGTGCATTTTTCGAATACGACGGCAGCAGGAGAACGGGGCTCAAACGGAGGCATCAAATCCGGCGGCAGCAGGAGACCTGGGCTCAGACGGAGGCATCCCACAGGAGTGATTTTGGGGAGAACAATGGCAATACAACGGCAACGAGATTCAGAAACGAGGAGGAGCACTGGCACAACAACGCAGTCTTGTTTGGAATGCAACGGACCCAAAGAGAGAAGAAAATAATAATAATAATAATAATAATAATAATAATAATAATAATGGTGTACAGTAGAGTCTCTGTTATCCGACATAAACGGGCGGGCAGAATGTTGGATAAGGAAAACTGTTGGATAATAGGGAGCGTGGTAGCAAGTGTCAAGGTAATGGTTAACTCATTGTAGGTGTGTAAGCTTGCTTCAGTAAGCAATCTAGTACTGAAGTAGTTAATTGCATAGAGCAGTGATTTACTGCTTAGAGGGAAAGGAATGAAACGCTAGAAGGAAACATGTCACTGAGGACAGAATTTGGGAGCAGTTATTATTTACTGATAAGAGTTCTTGCAGTCACCATTAATATTCTGTTGGAGCTATGTAAATAGCTGTGTAAATTACTCATTACCCTGACAGCTATACAATCTTATTTGTTCATGCTACTGAATGGAGGGGAATATTGAGACAGATTTCTGTAAATGTCTCAATATATCTGCCTCACATCCATCATCCATATTCATGACAGAAGAAGCCTCTTCCGCTGTTGCTGCCGATCCTCCTCCTCCTCCTCGGCAGGCTGGCCATCGAGGAAAAGGAGGAAGCTTCTGCCGTGGCTGCCCCTTTGCCGCCCACCCGCCCCCTCCCTTGCTTGCCGGCTCACTCACCAGACCAGGTTCCGGCAGCGACGGCAGACTGGTGGGTGAGCGAGAGAAAGCGAAAACGGCAAAAGTAGCATCTGCCACCACCTTTGCCACCGGGAGAGCGGGGTCTGGAGGAAGCAGGAAGGGGAGGCCAGGCTACCTTTGCCACCCACCCTCCCTTTCTTGCACAGAACCAGGACCTGGCTGACCCCAGGTGTCGGATAATACGGTGTGTCGGATGAGCGGAAGTCGGATAAGTGGGACTCTACCGTATTTGGATTCTTGCTGACATTATTTTAATGTTGTGAGCCGCTTTGGGTCCCATGAGGGAGAAAAGCAGAATATAAACTATTATTATTATTATTATTATTATTATTATTATTATTATTATTATTATTACTATTATTATTAAGAGACAAAAACACAGCTTGGAGTGGATTCGGACAATCTCCAGAAGGAATTCTGACTTTCCTGCCAGCCCAGTGGTTCTCAACCTGAGGTCCCCAGTTGTTTTGGACTTCAACTCTGAGAAATCCTAACCGCTGGTAAACTGGCTGGGATTTCTGGGAGTTGTAGTCCAAAAACATCAAGGGACCGCAGGTTGAGAACCACTGGACCATCTCGAGTCCAGCTTCTCGGGGGGCGGGGAAGGCAGGCGGGATCTATAAGTTAAAGGAATAACTACTACTGGTTGGAGATGAGATTTGTAGACTCTTGAGGAGAGAGTTGAGAGTTGAACACTTTCCACTGACCCCGGAGGTGAACGTTGTGAACCCTCACATGACTAACACCGACCGATCCTGACCGAAACCCGAAATAATTTACGTCAGGGGGTAATAAATAGGGGGAGAGATTCCTGCAGCCCAAACTTAACTTAAACCTTAAATAAAACGAAATGCTTCCACGGAGGTGACCCGGGGAGACCCAGAAAGACAAGAAGCCACGAGGGTTCGGTTCCCCGCCTGCGTGTAATCTCCGACACTCATGTCCGGGGTTGGACGGGGATGGTCTGCTTGCAGTCCCGGCTGCCGGCGTGGGCTTCGGGGAGGCCCACTGAGTACTCGGTGGTGGCAATGAGCAGCATGTCCAAGGTGGTCTCGGTGCACTTGGCGATGAAGCGGATGAAGGGCCGGACGTCGCCCTCGTTGGCCACCTCCAAGACGTGGTAGTACTCGGCCCGCTGCTCCTTGCGGATGGTGATGGGCGGGTAGCCCGCCTGCATGAGGATGAGGTTCATGAGGAGGCGGGAGGTCCTCCCGTTGCCGTCCACAAAGGGGTGGATGTACACCAGCTTGTAGTGGGCCAGGGCCGCAAACTCCACCGGGTGCAGGCCCATGGCGTCCTCCGAGTTGAGCCACTGGACGAACTCCAGCACCTGCTTCTCCACGTCGCGCGGGTGCGGGGGGATGTGGTGGCCCACAAAGACCTGGGTCGTCCGGAAGCGCCCGGCCTCCACCGGGTCCACGAAGCCCAGCACCCGCCGGTGGATCTCCAACATGTCGGCGAGGGTCACCGACCCGATGCGGGAGACCAGGGTGGCGTTGACGTACTTCATGGCGGCGTGCATGCCGATGACCTCGTTCTGCTCCACCAGGCTCTTCCCGGGCACGGCGTAGCGCGTCTCGATGATGTGCCGGATCTCCGAGAGCGTCAGCGTGTTGCCCTCGATGGCCACCGTGTGGTAGATGTGGTGGTAGTAGGACTCCTCCATGACGCGCCGCAGGGCCGAGTTGCCCTTGGGGATGGACATCACCTTCCGGACCTTGCTGTCGATGATGCTGAAGTAGCGCTGGTCGATCTCCTCCACGAGCGGCAGCGTCCGGTCCCGGCTGACCAGGGCCTTCTCGTGGCGCGGGGCGATGGTCAGGGCCTTGGAGTACAAGAAGTCGGCCTGGAGGATGTCCTTCTCCTCCTCGGAGAAGAGGCCAAACTCGGTCAGGGCGTCCACGTAGTCGGGGTCCATCTTGAGGGCGTGGCGGAAGAGCTTGTGGGCCTTCTCCCGCTTGCCTTGGCGCTTCATCTCCAGGGCCTGGTTCAGGGCCGCCTTGGCTTCCAGCCTCACCTCTGCAACAAAACAACCGGCATTAGCACCAAGGCCAGACCACGGGAACAACAACGGGCACACAGAACCCTCATGACCCACTCTACATCCTGGTGCAGTTTGGACCATGGATGATGGGACTTGCAGTATCTTCACTTACGTCCAGAGACCACTGCGACTCCCACCAATGACGAATCGGTACCAAACTTGGCACACAGAGCCCCCATGACCCACTTTACATTCTGGTGCAGTTTGGACCATGGATGATGGGACTTGCAGTATCTTCACTTACGTCCAGAGACCACTGCGACTCCCACCAATGACGAATCGGTACCAAACTTGGCACACAGAGCCACCATGACCCACTCTACATCCTGGTTCAGTTTGGACCATGGATGATGGGACTTGCAGTATCTTCACTTACGTCCAGAGACCACTGCAACTCCCACCAATGACGAATCGGTACCAAACTTGGCACACAGAGCCCCCATGACCCACTCTACATCCTGGTGCAGTTCAGACCATGGATGATGGGCCTTGCATATGGGAATTGTAGTTGAACCCAGCTGACATTGGATCTAGAACACAGGCAAACAATGCCTCTGGGGGCGCTCTGTTTGCCCCTACCTGGGGAGGCCTTGGGCTTGAGCACCAGCAGCTGCAGTTCCCCGGAGGTGACGCTGAGTCCGGTGTTGGGCCCGGCCGGCCTGGGGTGCTCGGGGTGGCCCAGGCCCAGCTTGCTGCGCAGCAAGGCCAAGCCCTTGACGAGAGCCTGTCCTTGGTCCTCCACGGCGGCCAGCGGGAGCAGCAGCACCAGCACCCCGGCCGCCAGCGCCGCCAGCACCGCCGCCCAGCGCAGGCGCAGCCCCAGCGAGAGCCACTTCAGCTCCGGCTCGGCCACCGCCATCACCACGGCCGCCATCGAGACCAGGTTCATCGGGGCACCGGCGCGGGGAGGAGGAGGCCAAGGCCTCACCTGCGGACAGAGGAAAAACACTCAGGACACAAACAACACCGCCACCGGGAACACCGGAAAGGATCCCGTTGTTCAGCCCTGTACCAGAAGCATTCTCTCCTGACATTTCGCCCACATCTGTGGCAGGCATCTTCGGAGGTTGTGAGGTCTGTTGGAAATGAGGCAAGTGGGGTTTATATATATCCAGGGTGGGAGAAAGAAAGAACTCTTGCCTGTGTGAATGTTGCCACTGGCCACTTTAATTCGCATTTATTTATTTACCTTATTTATACCCCACTTTTCTCTATCCCAAGGGGGACTCGAGGCAGCTTACAAACGGCACTGAAGGCAACAATATAATAATAATAATAGTAATACTCTATTATAATTGTATATTTATTTACCGTATATACTCAAGTATAAGCCAACCCGAATATAAGCCGAGGCACGTAATTTTACCACAAAAAAACTGGGAAAATATTGACTCCAATATAAGCTGAGGGTGGTAAATTTCAAAAATAAAAATAGATACCAATAAAACTACATTACCGTATATACTCGAGTATAAGCCGACCCGAATATAAGCCGAGGCACCTAATTTTACCACAAAAAAACTAGGAAAACATTGGCTCCAGTATAAGCCGAGGATGGTAAATTTCAGAAATAAAAATAGATAACAATAAAATTACATTACCGTATATACTTGAGTATAAGCCGACCCGAATATAAGGCGAGGCACCTAATTTTCTTAAAAAAAAATAAACTGGGAAAACATTGACTCCACTATAAGCCGAGGGTGGGAAATTTCAGAAATAAAAATAGATACCAATAAAATTACATTACCGTATATACTCGAGTATAAGCCGACCCGAATATAAGCCAAGGCACCTAATTTTACTACAAAAAAACTGGGAAAACATTGACTCCACTATAAGCCGAGGATGATAAATTTCAGAAATAAAAATAGATACCAATAAAATTACATTACCGTATATACTCGAGTATAAGCCGACCCGAATATAAGCCGAGGCACCTAATTTTACCACAAAAAAACTAGGAAAACATTGGCTCCAGTATAAGCCGAGGATGGTAAATTTCAGAAATAAAAATAGATACCAATAAAATTACATTACCGTATATACTCGAGTATAAGCCGACCCGAATATAAGCCGAGGCACCTAATTTTACTTAAAAAAAAACTGGGAAAACATTGACTCCACTATAAGCCGAGGATGGTAAATTTCAGAAATAAAAATAGATACCAATAAAATTACATTACCGTATATACTCGAGTATAAGCCGACCCGAATATAAGCCGAGGCACCTAATTTTACCACAAAAAAACTAGGAAAACATTGACTCCAGTATAAGCCGAGGGTGGTAAATTTCAGAAATAAAAATAGATACCAACAAAATGACATTAATTGAGGCATCAGTAGGTTGAATGTTTTTGAATATTTACATCAAGCTCAAATTTAAGATAAGACTGTCCAACTCTGATCAAATCATTATTCTCATCTTCCATGTAAATGTGCTTATGTATCCTTTTAATAATAATAGAGTAAAATTATACATGTAATAATAATAATAATAAATACAGGAAAATAATACATGTAATAATAAATAGAGTAAAATAATAAATGCAATAATAATATCAGAGTGAAATAATAAATGTATCAGTAATAATAATATGTATGCATGTAACTTATGTAATAATAATAATAATAATAAATACAGGAAAATAATACAAGTAATAATAAATAGAGTAAAATAATAAGCAATAATAATAACAATAATAAGACGAAGAAGATCAGAGTGAAATAATAAATGTATTAATAATAATAATAGAGTAAAAGAAATGTAATAGTAGCAACAATAATAGAGAAAAATAATAAATGTACCATATATTCTCGAGTATAAGCTGACCCAAATATAAGCCAACCAGGACCCTCACCCGAGTATAAGCCGAGGGGACTTTTTCAGTCTTTAAAAAAGGGATGAAAAACTAGGCTTATGCTCGAGTATATACAGTCTATTACATGCAATATTACTAATAATATTACAATATACTGGTATAGTATAATATTGTAATACAGTAGAGTCTCACTTATCCAACATAAACGGGCCAGCAAAACGTTGGATAAGCGAATATGTTGGATAATAAGGAGATTTTTACAAATTAAGCACCAAAACATCATGTTTCACAACAAATTTGACAGAAAAAGTAGTTCAATACGCAGTAATGCTATGTAGTAATTACTGTATTTATGAATTTAGCACCAAAATATCACGATGTATTGAAAACATTGACTACAAAAATGCCTTGGATAATCCAGAACGTTGGATAAGCGAGTCTTGGATAAATGAGATTCTACTGTATATATAAATTATATATATACAATATAATTTACAATAATATATAATAATTATAACATATTGTATATACATATATTCATAATATTATATTGTAATACGATATAATACTAATAATAATACATTGGATAAGCGAGTGTTGGATTAAGTGAGACTCTACTGTAAATAGAAATGTAAACTTGAGATAAAAATTGTATTCAAATTAATACCTATGCAATAGCATGATTAAAATACATTCCAATGTTAAAACACGTCATCCAACATTGAATAGCCTTGCCTGGCTGCTTCCTGCCTGAGGGAAGTGTTCCTTTGTTGGGAGGTGTTTGCTGGCCCTGATTGTTTCCTGAATTATTTCTGAATTATTATTATTATTGTGTTGTTGAAGGCTTTCAAGGGTTGTTGTATGTTTTCCAGGCTGTATGGCCTTGTTCCAGAAGTACAGCCCGGAGAACATTATTATTATTATTATTATTTTATTATGACACAGCAAACAAGATAGATATGCTGGATTTCATTATTATTATTATTATTAAATGAACAAATTCTGGCTCCCGGTATTTTTTTAAAAAAAACTCTAAAATCAGGACAGTCAATAAAGAACACTGAGAAAATAGAGGAATTCCAGACAGGAAACAATCAGGGCCAGCTAACACCTCCTAACAAAGGATTCCCAAAGGCAAGAAGCAGCCAGGCCTTGACGCTGCGAGGCTATTCGATGCTAATCAAGGTGGCCAATAGCCTCCAACCTGGGAGATCTATAAATCCCACAGACCTCACAACCTCTGCCTGCCATAGATGTGGGCGAAACGTCAGGAGAGCATGCTTCTGGAGCCTGCCTGTTTGAACCAACCCGGGCTGCTATGCAATGGGGATCCTTGGGAGTTGTAGTTTTGGAGGGCCCAGGCCTTGTCGAACTACAACTCCCAGCATGCTTTTCGCCAATAGCCCTGCTCTCTGTGCCTTTGGAATAAAGTTGTTATTATTATTATTATTATTATTATTATTATTATTATTATTATTATTATTATTTGGCTCTCTTCAGTCTCCATGCGAAGCCTCTTCCTGCTCAGCATTGGCTGGGATGGCCATCTGTCAGGAAGGTTTTGATGGTGTCCCTGGAAGACGAAATTCGAACTGGATGGTCCTTCGCATGCTGGGAGTTGTAGTTCCACAGCCAGAAAGGGTTCTTTCCTTACTGAAGGCCTCTTTTTCCCCCTTATCCCCTTCTCCTTACTTTCCTCCGGCTCTTTCCGCCGCTCCTGCTTCTCTCTCCACAAGGAAGCGCTTCTCTTTCCTTTCCCCGGCTCCTATTGGCTCCCGCCGCCGTCAATCCCCTTCCTCCCGCCTCCAACGCAAGAGTGCCTCTTCTTCCTCGCTTCCCATTCGCTAAGCAGCCGCGTCCATCTCGTCTCTGTCCCGCCCTCGATCCCGGGTTTGGGAGGCTCAAGCTGCGTGGTGGCAGCCCATTGGCTGAGCGCGCCGTCTATCTCGCAAACCGGCGTCGGACCAATAGGGGCGGGGACTCGTGTGCGGCGTTGCTAAGGGGAATAAACGGAGGACTACGACTCCCAGCATGCCTCAGCGTTGGCTCTCTAAGCGAGGCCTGACGGGAGTGGTAGTTCAGAAGCAGCAGGACTTAGGGAAAGCTTCTTTTCAAGCAATGCTATTTTGCTTTTGGCCACTAGATGGCAGGCGAGGATTTCCTATTCATCCTAGTCAGTGCTGCAATTCACTTGCATGGCTCTAGAATATAATAATAATAATAATAATAATAATAATAATAATAATAATAATAATAATAATAATAATAATAATAATAATCCGAAAATACATCACACAGCCCTAGACACTTGGGAAGTGTTCGACTTGTGATTTTGTGATATGAAATCCAGCATATCTATCTTGTTTGCTGTGTCATACAATAAAATAATAATAATAATAATAATAATAATAATAATAATAATAATACATCACACAGTCCTAGACACTTGGGAAGTGTTCGACTTGTGATATGAAATCCAGCATATCTATCTTGTTTGCTGTGTCATACAATAAAATAATAATAATAATAATAATAATAATAATAATAATAATAATAATAATAATAATAAATCACACAGCCCTAGACACTTGGGAAGTGTTCGACTTGTGATTTTGTGATACGAAATCCAGCATATCTATCTTGTTTGCTGTGTCATACAATAAAATAATAATAATAATAATAATAATAATAATACATCACACAGTCCTAGACACTTGGGAAGTGTTCGACTTGTGATATGAAATCCAGCATATCTATCTTGTTTGCTGTGTCATACAATAAAATAATAATAATAATAATAATAATAATAATAATAATAATAATAATAATAATAATACATCACACAGTCCTAGACACTTGGGAAGTGTTCGACTTGTGATTTTGTGATACGAAATCCAGCATATCTATCTTGTTTGCTGTGTCATACAATAAAATAATAATAATAATAATAATAATAATAATACATCACACAGTCCTAGACACTTGGGAAGTGTTCGACTTGTGATATGAAATCCAGCATATCTATCTTGTTTGCTGTGTCATACAATAAAATAATAATAATAATAATAATAATAATAATAATAATAATAATAATAATAATAATACATCACACAGTCCTAGACACTTGGGAAGTGTTCGACTTGTGATTTTGTGATACGAAATCCAGCATATCTATCTTGTTTGCTGTGTCATACAATAAAATAATAATAATAATAATAATAATAATAATAATAATAATAATAATAATAATAATAATAATACATCACACAGTCCTAGACACTTGGGAAGTGTTCGACTTGTGATTTTGTGATATGAAATCCAGCAGATCTATCTTGTTTGCTGTGTCATACAATAAAATAATAATAATAATAATGAAATCCAGCATATCTATCTTGTTTGCTGTGTCATAATAATAATAATAATAATAGTAATGATAATGCTGGGAGCCCCCGGTGGTGCAGCAGATTGAACTGCTGAGCTGCTGAACTTGCTGACCCAAAAGTTGGCAGTTCGAATCCGGGGAGCGGAGTGAGCTCAGGCTGTTAGCCCCAGCTTCTGCCAACCTAGGAGTTCGAAAACACGCCAATGCGAGTAGATCAATAGGTACTGCTCCAGTGGCCACATGACCTTGGAGGTGTCTACGGACAACGCCGGCTCTTCAGCTTAGAAATGGAAATGAGCACCAACCCCCAGAGTTGGACACAACCAGACTGTCAAGGGAAAACCTTGACCTAATGAGAATGCTAAATAACTGGCCACTAGATGGCAGGCGAGGACTTCCTCTTCATCCTATTCAGTGCTGCAATTCACTTGCATGGCTCTAGAATAATTAATAATAATAATATTAAGGCCAAGATCAAAAAATCAGCTGATGACCCAAAATGCAGACTGTGCAAGGAAACCGATGAAACCATAGATCATATCCTCAGCTGCTGTAAGAAAATCGCACAGACAGACTACAAACAGAGGCACAACTATGTGGCCCAAATGATTCATTGGAACTTATGCCTCAAGTCCCACCTCCCAGCAGCAAAGAACTGGTGGGATCACAAACCTGCAAAAGTATTGGAAAATGAGCATGCAAAGATACTGTGGGACTTCCGAATCCAGACTGACAAAGTTCTGGAACACAACACACCAGACATCACAGTTGTGGAAAAGAAAAAGGTTTGGATCATTGATGTCGCCATCCCAGGTGACAACCGCATTGACGAAAAACAACAGGAAAAACTCAGCCGCTATCAGGACCTCAAGATTGAACTTCAGAGATTCTGGCAGAAACCAGTGCAGGTAGTCCCGGTGGTGATGGGCACATTGGGTGCCGTGCCAAAAGATCTCAGCCGGCAGTTGGAAACAATAGACATTGACAAAATTACGATCTGCCAGCTGCAAAAGGCCACCCTGCTGGGATCCGAAAATACATCACACAGTCCTAGACACTTGGGAAGTGTTCGACTTGTGATTTTGTGATACGAAATCCAGCATATCTATCTTGTTTGCTGTCATAATAATAATAATAATAATAATAATAATAATAATAATAATTATTATTATTATTATTATTATTAGTAATAATAATTATAATAAATAATAACCATCACTAGATGGCAGGCAAGGACTTCCTCTGTTCCTTTCTTTTTTCCTATCTCCTCTTTCTCTCTCTTTCTTTTTCTCTTTGTATCTCTTTTTCTTTCTTCCTGTCTCCTGTCTCTCTCCTTTCTTTTTCTCTCTCTTCCTCTCGTTCTCTTCTTTTTCACTTTATGTCTTTCTTTTTCTTTCTCCTCTTTATATCTTATTCACTTTCTTCCTCTTTTTCTCTTCCTTTCTTATTCTCTCTTCTCTTACTTTATATCTTTCTCTTTTTCTCTTTATCTCTTATTCTCTTTTCCTCTTTCTTATCTTTTTCTTTCTCTCTTCCTATCTTTCTCACTTTTTATATCTTTCTCTTATTCTTTCTTTTCTCTTTATATCTTTCTTTTTCTTTCTCTCTTCCTTTGTCTTTCTTTTTCTCATATTCTTTCTCTCACTTTATCTTTTTTCTTTCTCTCCTCTTTTTCTATCTTTATATCTTTCTTATTCTCTTCCTTTCGCTCTTTCCATCTTTCTCTTCCTACCGCTTTCTTTTTCTCTTTATATCTTTCTCTTATTCTTTCTCTCTCACTTTATATCTTTTCCTTCTCTTTCTATCTTTCTCTCCTCTTTTTTTCTATCTATATCTTTCTCTTATTCTCTCTTCCTTTTGCTCTTTCCATCTTTCTCTCCTCCTATCTCTGTCTTTCTCTTCCATCTCTTTCTCGGTCTCTTTCTCCCTTCCTCTCTTGCTCTTAATTTTTTTTCTTTCGCTCTCTTTATAACTTTCTCTCATCCTGTCTTTCTCTTTTTCCATCTTTCTCTCATCCTCTTTGTCTTTCTTTTTCTATCTTTCTCATCCTCTTTGTCTTTCTCTTTTTCTATCTTTCTCTCTCATCCTCTGTCTGTCTGTGTCTTTCTCTCTTCTCCACTTTGTCTTTTTTCTTTCTTGTCCTCTTCCTCTCTTGCTCTTAATCTTTCTCTTTCTTATCCTCTTTCTCTTTTTCCTCTGTTTGTCTTTCTCTCTTCCTCTGTCTTTCTTTCTCTCTTGTCCACATTGTCTTTCTTTTTCTTTCTCGTCCTTTCTCTCTTTATATCTTTCTCTCTTCCTTTATCTTTCTCTTTTTCTATCTTTCTCATCCTGTTTGTCTGTGTCTTTCTCTCTTCCTCTGTCTGTCTGTGTCTTTCTCTCTTCTCCACTTTGTCTTTTTTCTTTCTTGTCCTCTTCCTCTCTTGCTCTTAATCTTTCTCTTTCTTATCCTCTTTCTCTTTTTCCTCTGTTTGTCTTTCTCTCTTCCTCTGTCTTTCTTTCTCTCTTGTCCACATTGTCTTTCTTTTTCTTTCTCGTCCTTTCTCTCTTTATACCTTTCTCTCTTCCTTTGTCTTTCTCTTTTTCTATCTTTCTCATCCTGTTTGTCTGTGTCTTTCTCTCTTCCTCTTTCTTTTTCTTTCTCTATCTTCTCCACTTTGTCTTTTTTCTTTCTTGTCCTCTTCCTCTCTTGCTCTTAATCTTTCTCTTTCTTATCCTCTTTCTCTTTTTCTCTTTCTCATCCTCTGTCTTTCTTTCTCTCTTGTCCACATTGTCTTTCTTTTTCTTTCTCGTCCTTTCTCTCTTTATATCTTTCTCTCTTCCTTTGTCTTTCTCTTTTTCTATCTTTCTCATCCTCTGTCTGTCTGTGTCTTTCTCTCTTCCTGTCTTTCTTTTTCTTTCTCTCTCTTGTCCACTTTTTCTTTTTTTGTCTCGTCCTCTTTCTCTTTATATTTTTCTTCCTCTCTTGCTCTTAATCTTTCTCTATCTCTTTCTCTCTCTCTTCCTATCTAGCCAAGGCGAGGCTCTGAAAGGCCCTGATGGATGTGATATTCCATCCACGACAAAAGAGGTGGATCCAGTGCCACGAGAAAGGCCTACCAATGAAGCCTTTCTCTCTCAAACCAAGGAAAACAACCCGAGAGAGCGTGATCATTCCCTCGCTTTATTTCAGCTGGAACAAGGAACCTCCCTGGAGAGGCATCTTGTCGGGAGGGAATTTCGAGTGTTAAATACATCATACATTTGACACCTGATCCAAGTAGAATGCATAGTAGAGAGAAAGTAGTGCGGAAATACAAAGCCTCGGCCGTTCGTCGGGAGAAGATAGAAAGGAGCGATATTACAGAGCGCGGGGCAGAGGGTGAAACACGCCGGAGGATTTCTGTCGCAGTCGCATGAGGATGAAAAGGAACGTTTTGGGCATTGATAGAAAGGACAAAAAGTGCATGTCGCTGTCCAAGAAACCGCTCATGACACCTTCCGTCACTTTCATCTCGACATCCTTGAGCCTGTTGCCTCTGTGCGCAGGTTGAGACCTAGAAAGGATTTCTGGTTGGGACGGACCCATAACCAGGTCCAGCAATAAAGAATGACGGCGAGTCAGCCAAGACTCAGAAATGGTCAGAAGACCCGGAAAAAGGAGAGACGAGCACCACCTTGAAGCAACTAAAGCTGTGCAAAAACTCAAACTAACCAATACAAATGACTTATTCTCGTGGAAAAACTCCCTGACCAGAAAAAAGCATGAAAGTAGTACATTCTCTTTCCTTAGAAGGGTTTAAAAAGAGATGAGAGGATCATTTCTCAATGTTGCAGATTCCATCACAGGTTATACTGGATGGTAGTGTTGTGCACAGCACTCGTTTCATTCGTTTTTTCGTTTAGTATCGTCCATCCGGCTGCACAAAACGAAAGATTGCCATTTTCAGACAAAACAAAAGGCGACACGAAAGAGAAAGCTGCACGATCACCGTGCTTGCTTTCGTTTCCCTTTCGTTTTGGGACGCGTAACAATAAGCTGGGTCTGAGAGAGGGCTGCTTCCCCATGACAGCTAATGTGAGCCAATGGGTGTCAATAATAATATTAATATTAATAGTTATTCTGGGACCCTAAGCTGAGTCTGAGAGAGGTCTGCCTCCCCATGACATCCGATGTGTGCCAACGGGTTTTAATAATAATATTAATAATTGTTATTCTGGGACCCTAAGCTGAGTCTGAGAGAGGTCTGCCTCCCCATGACATCCGATGTGTGCCAATGGGTTTTAATAATAATATTAATAATCGTTATTCTGGGACCCTAAGCTGAGTCTGAGAGAGGGCTGCTTCCCCATGACATCCGATGTGTGCCAATGGGTTTTAATAATAATATTAATAATTGTTATTCTGGGACCCTAAGCTGAGTCTGAGAGAGGTCTGCTTCTGTGTGACATCTGATGTTTGCCAGTGGGTGTTAATAATATTAATAATTGTTATTCTGGGACCCTAAGCTGAGTCTGAGAGAGGTCTGCCTCCTCATGACATCCGATGTGTGCCAATGGGTTTTAATAATAATATTAATAATCGTTATTCTGGGACCCTAAGCTGAGTCTGAGAGAGGTCTGCTTCCGCATGACAGCTGTTGTGTGCCAATGGGTGTTAATAATAATATTAATATTAATAGTTATTCTGGGATGGAGGAGCAGAATGGGAAAGAGCGACTTCTGCTTCCGAAGTAGTGAGCTGGAAAAAACCTATCAATGCTTTCAACCACATCCCTCGGAGAGAACACAGGGCTTGTTCTGCAAAATGTATTAAACTACAAAACGTAAGTGTCGGATGATGACGAGAAAAAACAATAACCCTGTACAGACCGACGGATGGAGAAACTGAGGAAAAAAATCCAACTAAGTTTTCAAGGTGGTGCCTCAAGAGCGGGACAGGTCCTCCCAGCATCCACAACGTTTGAGCCCTTTGCAGTGACACAAAAAGGAAACCACGCTTCTGGAGGACGTCAAATCTTAAAGGCAACTCCGCCATCGTTCTTGCGACTACGGACAAGCTTTCTTTTGTCAACGACTGTTTTCGGACACGGCAGCGACATATCCGTTGGCCAAAAACGAACCAAAAAAAAGCCCCTGATGTGGCGTATTTGTCTGCTATGTTTCCATGCGGGAATAAGAAAAAAAAAACCAATCAGAACAGGGCATAATAAACACCAAAGCGAGGAAAAACGCAGGGCAATCTGGCAAGTTGCAAGCAGGCCAAAAAGTGGCACTCTTTTGAAGCAAATACAACCTCCTTGGGTTTCCTTTTTGCCAGCCAAAGCTGCACCAGGCATTCGGAGTGGCTCCTGAGTGGCACTCGCTCCAGATAGTGTCCGAGAGCAGGCCCACTTTTGGTGTCGGACGCCTTCCAGCGACGGTTTCCAGGGACGGATTCTGCCGAGTCTGCTTTGTACAGCATGCTGCACAACGATCGCGACGCTCCAGTCCGGGAAGAAACCCCAGCAGCGCCACGGTGCTCTCGCTCCCCAGACCCGTTCTTTATAAAAGAGTTGACACGGGAGAAATACAAGCAGCCGTGCCGCCGGCGGGAATGGCACGCTTCACGAAAGCAGTTCCTCCTCGCCCACGTTTGGCAGGTCGCTGATACACTTCAGGTTGTCTTCGCTGCTTTGCTTCCTGCTGTGGAACGAAAAGAAAGACTCGTTCAGAAAGGAAAACAAGGGCCAAGGAAGAGTCGGAAAAAGGAGAGGACCATGTCATGAAATATACGAGGGCTATCCACAAAGTAGGTTACTTTCTGGATTTTAAAAAGGACAAAGTATAGGAGAAATCATTTACCATATGCAGCTGAAAGACACATTCCAATACTACAATCTCATGTAATCCCCATTGAAATTTAGGCACGTCTCATATAGATAAATGAGTTTGAAAAGTACTGCTCCAGTAAATTCCCCGCTTGTGTCCTCAGCTCTTCCCCCTTCTCCCTTCCTGCAGCGTAGCCAAAACGCCGTACTGTATTATTAGTATATTATTAGTATTATTATTAGTATACGAATAATATTAGTGTATTATTAGTATATTAATAATACTAATAATATTAGTATTATTAGTATTCATAATATTAATATTAATATTCCATTGTTGGAAACGGAGGAGAGAGGCGGCAAATTTACTGGGGCAGACCTTTTCAAACTCATTTATCTATATGAAACGTGCCTAAATTTCAATGGGGAATAAATGAGATTGTACTATTAGTATGTGTCTTTCAGCTGCATATGGTAAATTATTTCTCCTATACTTTGTCCTTTTTAAAATCCGAAACGTAACCTACTTTGTGGATCGCCCTCGTATAATATATTATGTGTGGGTATGAATGAACTGAATGGAAGGAAGGAATGAATGACAGCTACATTTTGGAGACACCCGTCTGAAGATTAAGGCCTGCAATGACTATCTACCCGCCTGCTGAATTGTAATTAAAACCTGCTAATGAGAGCTGAAACATGTGAGAGGGAAATTCATAAAAAGTATTAATGTAATAATAATAATGTTAGTAAATGTAATATTACTAATGCAATACAGTGTTCCCTCACTACTTCACAGTTCACTTTCCGCGGATTCGCTGTTTCGCGGTTTTTCAATAAACTCTAAAAGACTATTATAAATCATAAAAAATTACAATTTACAGGCTAAGGGAGAGAGGAAGGTGAAGCCAAAGAGAGAGAAAAGGAGCCCAAGCGGCAACGGGAGGAGAAGGAGGCGATTTATCAACACACGATTGGTTGATAAAGACTTAAAATAGTGTATAACTACTAAAATTATGTATAAATATTAAAATAAATAAATAAATAAATAAATTTTACAAAGCCTCCCTTGAACTCATTATAAGCCGAGGGGGGCTTTTTCAGTCTTAGAAAAACTAGGCTTATACTCAAGTATATACAGTATTTCTCTCTCCTCTTCCCCTCCCTTATCAGTGTGTTTTCATTTCCAAAGCCTCCCTTGAACTCATTATAAGCCGAGGGAGGCTTTTTCAGGTCAAAAAAGGGCTGGAAAAACTTGGCTTATCTTTGAGTATATACGGTAATAGGTTGTTCTGTAGCTCGACTTTGAACAGTGACACCCATAATCCCTTACTACACTCAGCTGGGGCTACTGGAGACCATCAGTATTTGGGAGCCCAGTGTAACGAAGTGTGAATTTTTGTGTAAACTAGGACCAGGCTGTGGCGCAAACTGGAAAGCAAGCCAGCTGCAACAAATCAACAAATCACTCTGACCAAGAGGTCATGAGTTTGAGGCTAGCCCGGAGCCTGCGTCTTGTCTCTGTCTCTGTTCTATGTCAAGGAACTTTATGTGTGTAATGTGATCCGCCCTGAGTCCCCTTCGGGGTGAGAAGGGCGGAATATAAATACTGTAAATAAATAATAAATAAATAAATGTCATGTTTAATTGCGTTTTAAAAGGGTCAATGTTTCAGTTACTCTGCACTCATGAGTTGGTTGCCATGGAGAAGTGGGCGGAGCCAACTGCCGTTTTGGTGGAGAAGTGCAGGTTTGAAAAAGAAGCAGTTAGTCTGTGCCCTGATGAGGTACAGTGAAGACTGACCCTCAGTTGAAGGGATCAGGGAGACTCAAGTGTTTATTTTTGAGTCAATTTAAAATAAATTTGGTGACTTATTTTAAGGTAGTCTGTCTCCTGATGAGGAACAGATAATCTGTGATTGTAATTCACAGGGTGACTGCAGTTTAGAGCAGTAGAGAAAGAAGTGACATTTTTGAAAAGTTTGAAGCACCTCATTCTAGCGTTGCAACTGTTAACCAAAGTGCCTCTAAAGAGAAAGTTACTGTAACCATTAAGCTTTGTGCCAGAATAAACGTGCTATTGTTCTTTGGGGCTGTACACTTGTGCAGCTTTGCAGCCAGGACCGAGGCAATCCAAAGAAACCCAAAAATCCATAGCGACGTGCACATCCATCTCTCCGGCCACCAAAGCAGCTCCGCCTTGCGGAAAAGCCATCATGCCACACGCGTCCGGGCGGGCCCAACACAGCATGCCCCGCCGGCGGGAGACGTTGTCCTCATGCTCTCCCTCCTTCCCTTGCAGCATGCCCTTCGCCCCCGGAAAGACAGACAGACAGGCCAGACAAGGCAAGGCTCGGCCATTGACAAGCTTTACCTTTGACTGATGTGATATTTCACATGTCCTGCTTTGTGTTTTCTGGAGTCGGGGCAGGTGGAGGGGAAGAGGGAGGAAGTGGGTGTGAAAACACTGCGAGAGAAAGAAACAGGGCAACGTCGCCCAGCATCACGCAGATTCGCAGCTATGACACTCGATTACAGTTCCAAGAAACCCAACGGCAAACAATAAACAAGGCTCCTTGATACACAACACACGTCCCAAGGTTCGGGAACTACTTCTCTATGCAAAAGTCTTTACACCTTTTCTAGCGCTCAGGAAACATTGCTGCACTTGCTCAATATCCCCAATATCCTCAATATCCAACACTGATTTATTATGATGACAGTATCGATTTTCTTAATTTACCATATAGACTCATGTATAAGTCTACCTCCCGGACAAGTCAACAGTCGGTTTTGGAGCCTAAATTAGAGATTTTGATCACAGTGATCCACGAGGAGGTCAACCCAAGTTGCTGTGAGTTTTCCGGGCTGTATGGACATGTTCCAGAGTCTCACAACCTCTGAGGATGCCTGCCGTAGATGTGGGCAAAACGTCAGGAGAGAATGCTTCTGGAACATGGCGATACAGCCCGGAAAACATATAACAACCCTGTGATCCCGGCCATGAAAGCCTTCGACAACGCATGTTCCAGAAGCATTCTCTCCTGACGTTTCGCCCACACCTATGGCAGGCATCCTCAGGAGTTGTGAGGTGTGTTGGAAACTAGGCAAGTGGGGTTCATAGATATACAGTAGAGTCTCACTTATCCAACACTCGCTTATCCAACGTTCTGGATTATCCAACGCCTTTTTGTAGTCAATGTTTTCAATACATCGTGATATTTTGGTGCTAAATTCGTAAATACAGTAATTACTACATAGCATTACTGTGTATTGAACTACTTTTTCTGTCAAATTTGTTGTATAACATGATGTTTTGGTGCTTAATTTGTAAAATCATAACCTAATTTGATGTTTAATAGGCTTTTCTTTAATGTCTCCTTATTATCCAACATATTTGCTTATCCAACATTCTGCCGGCCTGTTTATGTTGAATAAGTGAGACTCTACTGTACCTATGGAATGATGTCCAGGGTGGGAGAAAAAAAACTCTCGTCTGCCTGATGCAAGTGTGAATGCTGCACTTGATAAGCATTGAATGGCCTTGCAGCTTCAAAGCCTGGTTGCTTCCTGACTTGGGAAATCCTTTGTTGGGAGGTGTTACCTGGCCCTGATTGTTTCCTATCTAGAATTCTCCTGTTTTCTGGGTGTTGTTCTTTATTTACTGTCCTGGTTTTGGAGTTTTTTAAATACTGGGAGCCAGATTTTGTTCATTTTCATGGAACTTGTTTAATTCTTCTTCTCCAGGGCTCCAAATTTATTTATTTGTTTGTTTATTTACAACATTTTTACCCCGCCTTTCTCACCCGGAGGGACTCAAGGCGGCTTACAGGAGTTGGCAAAATTCAGTGCCCGAAACAGAATTCAATAAAATCAAACAACACAGTTACATCAATTAAATACTTAATAAAAAACATTATACAAAGCTTAAAACACATAAATGCTTCAGTCCATTCATCCAAATGCCGCGTACAGAAATCTTAGTTCAGACCACGTCAGATCATAATGCTTATTCATACATAGCCACATCTTTACATTTTCCAAATGGTGTCATTGAGAACACAGAAGTGCTGGACCACGCTAACAACCACCATGTCAGGCGACACAGAGAAGCCATTGAAATCCACAAGCACGTGGACAATTTCAACAGAAAGGAGGACACCATGAAAACGAACAAAATCTGGCTCCCAGTATTAAAAAAGCTCTAAAATCAGGACAGTCAATAAAGAGCAATACTTAGAAAACAGGGGAATTCCAGGCATGAAACAATCAGGGCCAGGTAACACCTCTCAAGAAAGGATTCCCCCAGGCAGGAAGCCAGGCCTTGAGGCCGCAAGGCCATCAGGACAGTCAATAAAGAGCAACACTCGGAAAACAGTTGAATTCCAGGCATGAAGCAATCAGGGCCAGGTAACACCTCCCAACAAAGGATTCCCCCAGACAGGAAGTAGACAGGCCTTGAGGCCACAAGGCCATCAGGACAGTCGATAAAGAACAACACTCAGAAAACAGTCAAATTCCAGGCATGAAGCAATCAGGGCCAGGTAACACCTCCCAACAAAGGATTCCCCCAGACAGGAAGTAGCCAGGCTTTGAAGCTGCAAGGCCATTCAATGCTAATCAAGGTGGCGGTAAAGAAGTATGAATTTTAGTTTACAGATGTCATGTTTAACTGCGTTTTAAAAGTCATGTTTAACTGTGTTAAAGAAAAAGGGTTAATATTTCAGTTACTCTACACCATGAGTTGGTTGCCATGGAGAAGGGGGCCGAGCCAACTGGGTTAGCTGAAGAGAGAGCAGAATTTGGAGGGAAACTCAGTCAGTCTGTGGTCAGAGAACCATAAGGAAGGTTAGTTCCTTATGAGGTACCGGGAGACTGATTCTGGTTGAGGGATCAGGGTGGCTCAAATGTTTGATTTTTGAGTCAATTTTAAAATAAGTTTGGTGACTTATTTTGAGGTAGTCTGTTTCCAGATAAGGAACAGATAGTCTGTGTTTGTAATTCACAGGGTGAAAGCAGTTAAAGCAGTATAGAAAGAAGTGGAGAAAGAAGTGACATTTTAGGAAGTTTGAATCACCTCATTCTGTTATTGCAACTGTTAAGGAAAGTGCCTCTAAGTGAGAATTGTAACTATTAAGCTTGTGTCTCAATAAACGTGTTATTGTTCTTTTCCTTCAGACATCTCAGTCTCTGTCATATATACACACATTAAGAATAAACAAGAAGAAAGAAAAACAAAATTTAAAAAGTCTCCTCTCTAAGTAGCCAGTGGCTAAATCTTCCAATAGTGGTGGCAAGAGTTGATAATCCCCTTAACATCTGGTGGCAGTGTTTAAACAAGACATCTTTAATAACTGGTGGCAGCGGATATAGTTCTATATATAATATAATTAATTAATAAAAACAACCTCCATCTCCACATCTCTGCAGTAGCCAGGCTTTGAAGCTGCAAGGCCATTCAGTGCTAATCAAGGTGGCCAATGGCAACATTCACACTTGCGTCAAACAGACAGTAATTCCACAGGGATATAAACCCCACTTGCCCAGTTTCCAACGGACCTCACAACCTCCGAGGATGCCTGCCACAGATGCGGGCGAAACTCAGGAAAGAATGCTTCTGGAACACGACCATACAGACCAGAAAACTCACAGCAACCCAGATCTTGGCTCTTAAACGGCTTAGTTTGTGTTGGGATGCACAGTGTATTGTATTTGAATATTTTGAAAAAGCCTTGATTCACGCAAGTCCCGATTGATACGAATCTTCAAAATTTAGCCCAAGCAGGTATGGAAGAGAAAGCCCTGTGGCACTTGTTCTGGGCGACTCATTTTATCGATTAGTTTTCCAAGAACCTCCCTTGTATCCCAAGTCTGTCGCAAAAACAACATGAACATTCCTCACCCCAGGGACCACTTACATCAACAGATTGCCTGGCGCGGACAGGGATCTCTCTTCTCTTCTGCTCCCTTCAAACGGATTCCCAAAAGATCTTTTCCTGATCATCGATTTCACCAGGATCTGAAAAAGAGAGAGGCCGATGAGGAGTATTATTACTCATTTTAATGCTCAAATCTTCTATCCCTGTCTATATGAAAACATAATTCCCTTGTGGAATTGTTTGTGTCCATCAGAAGACCATAGATAAGGAAAGGGACCCTCAAAGGCCATCTAGATGATCTCATCAGGCCATCACAAGACCACAGATAAAGAAAGGGACCCTCAGAGACCATCTAGATGGCTTCATAAGGCCTTAGGTAAGGAAAGTGGCCTCCAAAAGCCATCTAGATGGTCTCATAAGGCCGTAGCTAAGCAAAGAGACCTTCAAAGACCATCTAGATGATCTCATAAGACCATAGGTAAGCAAAGAAACCTCCAAAGATCATCTAGATGGTCTCATGAGACCATCGGTAAGGAAAGGGACCCTCAAAGGCCATCTAGATGATCTCATCAGGCCATCAGAAGACCATAGATAAGGAAAAGGACCCTCAAAGACCATCTAGATGGTTTCACAAGGCCATAGGTAAGGAAAGGGACCCTCAAAGACCATCTAGATGACCTCATCAGGCCATCAGAAGACCATAGATAAGGAAAGTGGCCTCCAAAAGCCTTCTAGATGTTCTCATAAGACCATAGCTAAGCAAAGAGACCTTCAAAGACCATCTAGACGATCTCATAAGGCCATAGGCAAGCAAAGAAACCTCCAAACATCATTTAGATGATCTCATAAGACCATAGGTAAGCAAAGACACCTCCAAAGATCATCTAGATGGTCTCATAAGACCATAGGTAAGCAAAGAAACCTCCAAAGACCATCTAGATGGTCTCATGACACCATAGGTAAGCAAAGAAACCTCCAAACATCACTTAGATGATCTCATAAGACCATAGGTAAGCAAAGACACCTCCAAAGATCATCTAGATGGTCTCATGAGACCATAGATAAGCAAAGAAACCTCCAAAGATCATCTAGATAATCTCATGAGACCATCGGTAAGGAAAGGGACCCTCAAAGGCCATCTAGATGATCTCATCAGGCCACAGAAGACCATAGATAAGGAAAGGGACCCTCAAAGGCCATCTAGACAGTTTCATAGGACCATAGGTAAGGAAAGTGGCCTCCAAAAGCCATCTAAATGGGCGCATTTCTGGGTCCTACTCACCACCGTGGCCAAGCTTGGGATGTGCTTGACCGAATTCTCCACCTCTTCCTCGGTCACCTCCACCAGCGTGCAGTTCTCGTCCTCGGTCGGGAGGGGTTCCGCTCCGTTTTTGGTAACCCAGGGGTGCACCTTACAAGCAAAAGAGAGAACAACATTGCAATATTCTCAGCACTGCAATATTCAAACAACCCGGGCAATACTGGGTCCCCAAGCTAGTATATATATAAATACATAACACAAAGAAGCACATATCGTAACCCTGGTGAAAGAAAGACAAGGAAAACAGAGTCACAACCGAAACCAGGGCTCCCCAAGATGTCAAGGATTAACCATCGGATACCTTAATTTCTGGGACGGTGATCCTGGTTTCGGGGTTTTTGTCCAGCATTTTTGTGATCAAATCCTTCAGCTCGTCCGAAATGTCTGGCCTGCGGGAGAATGCATCATTAGCCAGATTATTTTTACACCCCGTAATTATTTGGCCAGTTTTTGATATGAAAAACATTTCCCTATAATCTCTTTGCCAACACTTTCCTTCCAATTCCCGCCAGATGAATTTGGGTTCCGAGAGCAGCCTAAACACTCCCTTATATAAGCCGACTCAAATATAAGCCAAGGCACCTAATTTTACCACAAAAAAACTGGGAAAACATTGACCCCAGAATAAGCCGAGGGTGGTAAATTTCAGAAATAAAAATAGATCCCAATAAAATTACATTCATTGAGGCATCAGTAGGTTAAATGTTTTTGAATATTTACATCAAGCTCAAATTTAAGATTGTCCAACTCTGATCAAATCCTTATTCTCATCTTCTTCAATGTAAATGTGCTTATGTATCCTTTTAATAATAATAGAGTAAAATAATACATGTAATAATAGTAAATACAGAAAAATAATACAAGTAATAATAGAGTAAAATAATACATGTAATAATAATAAATACAGGAAAATAATATAAGTAATAATAAATAGAGTAAAATAATAAATGCAATAATAATAATAATAAGATCAGAGTGAAATAATGAATGTATTAATAATAATAATCCAGGAAAGTAATACATGTAATAATAGAGTAAAATAATAAATGCAATAATAATAATAATAATATCAGAGTGAAATAATAAATGTATTAATAATAATAAAAAAGAGTAAAATAAATGTAATACAGTAGAGTCTCGCTTATCCAACGTAAACGGGCCGGCAGAACGTTGGATAAGTGAATATGTTGGATAATATTGAGATTAAGGAAAAGCCTATTAAACTTCAAATTAGGTTATGATTTTACAAATTAAGCACCAAAACATCATGTTATACAACAAATTTGACAAAAAAGTAGTTCAATATACAGTAATTCTATGTAGTAATTACTGTATTTACGAATTTAGCATCAAAATATCACTATGTATTGAAAACATTGACTACAAAAATGTGTTGGATAATCCAGAACGTTGGATAAGCGAGTGTTGGATAAGTGAGACTCTACTGTACATGAATTGAGGCATCAGTAGGTTAAATGTTTTTGAATATTTACATAAAGCTCAAATTAAAGATAAGACTGTCCAACTCTGATCCAATCATTATTCTCTTCTTCTTCAATGTCAATGTGCTTATGTATCCTTTTAATAATAATAGAGTAAAATAATACATATAATAATAATAATAAATACAGGAAAATAATACAAGTAAACTAACTAAAACTCAACGGATGACTGAAACGTTCTGAAACTTGGCAGGCTTCAAGTTGTAACTGTTGCCTACAAGCGTGCCACGTTTAATCCCGACGGTTGTAAAAATGACAGAGAAACAGGCCTCGGAATTTTCCCCACTGAACAAATTTTAACGAAACCATTACAAAGCTTTGGAGACCCGGATAACGAAACAGGACCCTCCGAATCTCTAATCGGATTTCAACTGTTTCGCACACCTCTGCTTTAAACAGATGAGTGGATCTGTGGACTTTGAATATTCATAAATTGTTGTATACATACTGGTCTGGAAACTCCAGCATCTGGCTTTTGATTTTGCTGTGTAAACTGAGGATCCGCTCGTCCATAAAAGGGCACTGGGGAGAACAAGAAAGCATTATAAATTAATGTGGGATTGGGGTTAATCAGGCCAGATACGAAAAAGTTTTACATAATAGTTACACTACACCAGTGATTCCCAAAGTGGGCGCTACCGGAGCTATCCAGGGGACGGTGATGGCACCTATGAGGACACAGGGGCGGGGCCAGAGGAGGGGGCGGGGCCTCTTCCCAAGAGCCTGAGACAGGGCTGAGCATCTATACCTCTCCTGAGGTGCTTGTTGGGACAAACAGGGGGCGGAGCTAGAGGAGTGGGCGTGGCTTATTCCCAAGAGCCTGAGACAGGGCTGAGCATCTATACCTCTCCTGAGGTGCTTGTTGGGACAAACAGGGGCGGAGCTAGAGGAGTGGGCGTGGCTTATTCCAAAGAGCCCGAGACAGGGCTGAGCATCTATACCTCTCCTGAGGTGCTTGTTGGGACAAACAGGGGGCGGAGCTAGAGGAGTGGGCGTGGCTTATTCCAAAGAGCCCGAGACAGGGCTGAGCATCTATACCTCTCCTGAGGTGCTTGTTGGGACAAACAGGGGGCGGAGCTAGAGGAGTGGGCGTGGCTTATTCCAAAGAGCCCGAGACAGGGCTGAGCATCTATACCTCTCCTGAGGTGCTTGTTGGGACAAACAGGGGGCGGAGCTAGAGGAGTGGGTGTGGCTTCTTCCCAAGAGCCCGAGACAGGGCTGAGCATCTATACCTCTCCTGAGGTGCTTGTTGGGACAAACAGGGGGTGGAGCTAGAGGAGTGGGTGTGGCTTCTTCCCAAGAGCCCGAGACAGGGCTGAGCATCTATACCTCTCCTGAGGTGCTTGTTGGGACAAACAGGGGGTGGAGCTAGAGGAGTGGGTGTGGCTTCTTCCCAAGAGCCCGAGACAGGGCTGAGCATCTATACCTCTCCTGAGGTGCTTGTTGGGACAAACAGGGGGTGGAGCTAGAGGAGTGGGCGTGGCTTATTCCCAAGAGCCTGAGACAGGGCTGAGCATCTATACCTCTCCTGAGGTGCTTGTTGGGACAAACAGGGGGCGGAGCTAGAGGAGTGGGTGTGGCTTATTCCCAAGAGCCTGAGACAGGGCTGAGCATCTATACCTCTCCTGAGGTGCTTGCTGGGACAAACAGGGGGCGGAGCTAGAGGAGTGGGTGTGGCTTCTTCCCAAGAGCCCGAGACAGGGCTGAGCCTCTATACCTCTCCTGAGGCGCTTGTTGGCACACACAGGGGGTGGAGCTAGAGGAGTGGGCGTGGCTTCTTCCCAAGAGTCCGAGACAGGGCTGAACATCTATATCTCTCCTGAGGAGCTTGTTGGGACTCAGAGGGCGGAGCTAGGGAAGGGGGCGGGGCCTTCTTCCAAGAGCCTGAGACAGGGCTGAGCCTCTATACCTCTCCTGGAGGCCTTTTAGGTCTAAAGGACGGGGCCAGGGGTGGGGCCTCTTCCCAAGAGCCTCCCCTGAGGCGCTTGTTAGAACACGGGGGTGGAGTATAGAGGCCCCGCCCCTCCTCTAGCCCCGCCCCCTGTGTCCTGGCAGGTGCCGCAGGACAGGGATAGAAGCTCAGCCCTGCCTCAGAGTTCGTAACTCTGCCCATCCCAGGCCTGTCCGCCCATTTGTGGCCACACCCACCTCCCCTTGCAGCCATGCATCTTAGACTAGGGGAGAGGCTCAGCCCCGCCCTCTTGAGCAGGAGCCACGCCCACCCCTCTAAGCCACGCCCCCTTTCCAGGGGGTGCTGAGTCATATTTTTTCTGGAAAGGGGGCGGCAGGCCAAATAAGTTTGGGAACCACTGCACTACACTTTGTGTAGTGTTATAAAGTCCGCTTATGTCTTCACCCATCTGCATGCCTCTCCCTACTTTGGGAAAATGAAGAGAGTTTGTGTACCTGCCCAAAGACGAAACAGTAGAGCGTGATCCCCATCGCCCAAACATCCAGAGCCTGAGGGGGGGAAAGGGGAAAGAAGGGAGAAATTTATTAGAATCCGCCATCTCCCAAAGTGCCAGGTTTTCATTCTCCATGTTAGCCGCCCCGAGTTCCTCTGGGGAGATGGTGGCAGGATATAAAATTATTATTATTATTATTATTATTTTATATATATATACTAGCTGTGCCCAGCCACGTGTTGCTGTGGCGTTGTCTGGTGGTGTTGGTGAGAAATTGTTGAGGTAGTGGTGGTATTGAATGTCTGTTGTATGGTAGTCTTTATGTTTAGTATGCACACTGAAGTGGATTATATGGCAGTGTGGAGTCAAGATAATCCAGTGCAAAGCAGATAATATAAGATTCTAAATGGGTTATATAGCTGTGTGGAAGGGCCTTGAGTCTACACTGCCATATAATCCAGTTAAAATCTGCTAATCTGTGGAAGAGGCCGAAGTGAGGCCTAACTGTGCCTGTCCCCTGGGCTGAGGAGGTTGCTAGGAGACCAAATGGGCGGAGCTTAGCCTTCAAACTGGCAGCAATTGGATAAAACCTATTATTCCTTTCCCTGTAATTAGGACTTTATTTTTCTTTTCTTTTTGTTGTATCAACCTAGAGCCGTGAATGATGGGTTGTGTTGTCAAATTTCGAGGTTGGGGGGCCTGTAGTTTTATTGTTTTGTCCGCTGCCCTGATGCCATCACTCTTTTATATACAGTAGAGTCTCACTTATCCAACATAAACGGGCCGGCAGAACGTTGGATAAGCAAATATGTTGGATAATAAGGAGAGATTAAGAAAAAGCCTATTAAACATCAAAATAGGTTATGATTTTACAAATTAAGCACCAAAACATCATGTTAAGACAACAAATTTGACAGAAAAACTAGTTCATTACACATTAATGCTGTGTAGTGATTACTGTATTTACGAATTTATCATCAAAATATCACAATGCATTGAAAACATTGACTAAAAAAATGCGTTGGATAATCCAGAACGTTGGATAAGTGAGTGTTGGATAAGTGAGACTCTACTGTATATAGAAGATATAAATTATATATATATAAATTATATATATAATAATAATAAATATTATTATTATTATTATTATTGAATAACTAGCTTGGGTACTCAACGTTGCTCAGGTTATTTGAAAAAGTCAATTTTTTAATTGTACAAAATGCATTAGGTTGTGAGTGAACTACAACTCACATCATGCCAGGTTAACCCCGAAAAACTCCTTCAGTACTTAAAGTTTGTGATGTTGGGCAAGTTTGCTCTGGATAAATCATCGGTGGGGTCCAGTGTGCTCTCTGTCTGTAGGGTAAACTACAACTCCCACTATGGTGAGTAAGTCCCTCAAACCCCTCCAGTAAGTTGAGTTAGTGATGGGGGTTCTGTGTGCCAAGTTTGGTCCAGATCCATCATCGGTGGAGGTCACAGTTTCTCTGGTTGTGGGTGAACTACAATTCCCAGAAAGGAAGGTCAGTTCCCCACCAACAAAAAAAGGGAGAGACAGTGGGCAGGGTCATGTAAATTCCACACCAATTGAGAGATTCAGAAACACTGGGGTGTCTGTGGTGGAGGAAAAAATATAAAATCTAGGATGAAAGCCTTCCCTTGGGTGGTGGCCATGTCTGTGGGGTCTTGGGAATGTTTACGTTGTTCTCTATAACCTGTAATGTCCCCTTGGGGAGATAGGGCAGAATACAAATAAAGTTATTATTATTATTATTATTATTTTATTATGACACAGCAAACAAGATAGATATGCTGGTTTCGTATCACAAAATCACAAGTCGAACACTTCCCAAGTGTCTAGGACTGTGTGATGTATTATTATTATTATTATTATTATTATTATTATTATTATTATTATTATTATGTTATTGTATGACACAGCAAACAAGATAGACATGCTGGATTTCATATCACAAAATCCCAAGTCGAACACTTCCCAAGTGTCTGGGACTGTGTGATGTATTATTATTATTATTATTATTATTATTATTATTATTATTATTATTATTTTATTATGACACAGCAAACAAGATAGATATGCTGGATTTCATATCACAAAATCCCAAGTCGAACACTTCCCAAGTGTCTGGGACTGTGTGATGTATTATTATTATTATTATTATTATTATTATTATTATTATTATTATTATTTTATTATGACACAGCAAACAAGATAGATATGCTGGTTTCGTATCACAAAATCCCAAGTCGAACACTTCCCAAGTGTCTGGGACTGTGTGATGTATTATTATTATTATTATTATTATTATTATTATTATTATTATGTTATTGTATGACACAGCAAACAAGATAGATATGCTGGATTTCATATCACAAAATCACAAGTCGAACACTTCCCAAGTGTCTAGGACTGTGTGATGTATTATTATTATTATTATTATTATTATTATTATTATTATTATTATTATTATTATTATGTTATTGTATGACACAGCAAACAAGCTAGATATGCTGGATTTCATATCACAAAATCCCAAGTCGAACTCTTCCCAAGTGTCTAGGACTGTGTGATGTATTTTCGGATGATGTGTGCAGATCCCAGCAGGGTGGCCTTTTGCAGCTGGCAGATCGTAATTTTGTCAATGTCTATTGTTTCCAAATGCCAGCTGAGATCTTTTGGCACGGCATTATTATTATTATTATTATTTTATTATGACGCAGCAAACAAGATAGACATGCTGGATTTCATATCACAAAATCCCAAGTCGAACACTTCCCAAGTGTCTAGGACTGTGTGATGTATTTTCGGATGATGCATGCAGATCCCAGTAGGGTGGCCTTTTGCAGTTGGCAGATCGTAATTTTGTCAATTTCTATTATTATTATTATTATTGACACAACAACGTTGTATGACACAGCAAACAAGATAGATATGTAATGTATATTATTATTATTATTATTATTATTATTATTATTATTATTATTATTATTATGACACAGCAAACAAGATGGATATGCTGGATTTCGTATCACAAAATCACAAGTCGAACACTTCCCAAGTGTCTAGGACTGTGTGATGTATTTTCGGATGATGCGTGCAGATCCCAGTAGGGTGGCCTTTTGCAGTTGGCAGATCGTGATTTTGTCAATGTCTATTGTTTCCAAATGCCGGCTGAGTGGTGCCACCTTGACGTGGGGGGGGGGGGGGGGGGGGGGGGGGCTTAGCTGCTCCAATGATGACTGAGGGCTGTGCTGGCGGTAGTGTAACTACCGGCAGGTCCAACCAAGCCAGAGAGGCCTCAGCTGAGGAGCACAACCAAGAGCACCTAACCCATTAGCATTATGGAGAATCAAACCCAAACGAAGTCTATACTGGCTCGGTCGTCGCCCAGGATAAAAAGGACCGCGGTGGATGCTGCTGATTCTGGACATCCATCGACAAGTGGGCTACGGAATCATTAAAACCCAAATGAACAGTCACAGAAGCGGCAGAAATACACAATGCCAGAAAACCGCACAATTATTATTATTATTATTATTATTATTATTATTATTATTATTATTATTATTTTATTATGACACAGCAAACAAGCCAGATATGCTGGATTTTGTATCACAAAATCACAAGTCGAACACTTCCCAAGTGTCTAGGACTGTGTGATGTATTTTCGGATGATGCGTGCAGATCCCAGTAGGGTGGCCTTTTGCAGTTGACAGATCGTAATTTTGTCAATTTCTATTATTATTATTATTATTTTATTATGACACAGCAAACAAGATAGATATGCTGGATTTCGTATCATTATTTCGTATTATTATTATTATTATTATTATTATTTGAAATACAACAAGATGAGTCCACAGCAGATACTCTGCTGTCCGTTGCATTGGATCATACGTCGGACACTTCCCAAGTGTCTAGGACTGTGTGATGTTTATTATTATTAATATTATTATTATAGATAATATGTTTTAAAAATATCCAACGAGAAATGCTAGAGAGAGATATGATCCTGCCTTTAATAATAGCAGGGGGATAATAAAGGCTCGGAAAACAAACTTAGAAGGGACGATCATGTTGTATAGTACGGAAACAAATAAAAAACCTTCCCCGCATGCCTCGCATATTCATAAGCTCCCGCTTGCCTTTATTGTCCAGGGAGATGGATCAAGTATGAGAAGACAAAGCACAACTGCGGCGAGTTCCACATGCCGACAATACCACTGGAATGAGCATTGTTTATTCTCTGTTTATTATATTTATAGCACACGAGTAGTTCTTCCACTCAGATACTCAGTTCACCCCCTGAACCAAGCCTCTATGGCACACAGCAAACAGAGGAATTGATCAGCAACTGAACACACTAGAGAGGTTTGGGGAGAATTCGCCACGATTTATAGGAGTTGTAGTTCACCTACATCCAGAGCACACCATGAACCAAAACACTGATGGATCTGGACCAAACGTGGCATGCATACCCAATATGCCCAAGTTAGAATACTGCTGGGTTTTGAGGGGAATTGGCCTGGGCGTTTTGGAATTGTAGGTCTTGGGATATATAGTTCACCTGCAATCCATGAGCACTCTGAATGCCACCAAAGATGGAATTGGATCAAACTTGGCACACAAAGCCCCCGTGTCCAGCAAAAAATAATAGAGAAAAATAATATATGTAATAATACCAATAATAATAGAGAAAATGGGGCCGGGCTGTGGCGCAGCTGGCTAGTAAACAGCTGCTATAAATCACTACTGACCGAGAGGTCAGGAGTTCGAAGCCCGGGTCGGGTTAAGCCTCCGACCTTTAAAAAAAAAAAAATAGCCCCAGCTTGCTGTTGACCTAGCAGCCCCGAAAGACAGTTGCATCTGTCAAGTAGGGAAAATTTAGGTACGCTTTATGCGGGAGGCTAATTTAACTAATCTACAACACCATAAAACTGCTCACGAGGAAAAGAATGAGGAAGAACAGCCACCAATGGATGGTGAAGCAACAGCTCCCCCTGTGGCCGGAATCGTGAAGCTGGAAAAATGTTTAAAAAAAAATGCCTCTGTGTCTGTCTAAAAACTGAATGTTGTTTGTCTGTTGGCATTGAATGTTTGCCATATATGTGTTCATTGTAATCCGCCCTGAGTCCCCTTCGGGGTGAGAAGGGCGGAATATAAATACTGCAAATAAATAAATAAATAGATAAATAAATGTAATCATACCAATAATAATAGAGAAAAATAATCAACGTACCATATATTCTCGAGTACAAGCTGACCCGAATATAAGCCAACCAGGACCCTCACCCGAGTATAAGCCGAGGGGGGCTTTTTCAGTCTGAAAAACTAGGCTTATATTTGAGTATATACAATAGGTGTTTTATTGTAAGCCGCCCTGAGTCCCCTATTGGGTGAGAAGGGCGGGATATAAATATTGTCATAAATAAATAAATAAAATAAGGATAATAATAATAATTGACTGGAGAGGCCTGCCTGAAGAGATGAGTCTTAAATTCTGACAGCTGCTATTGTGTGATAGTAGCAGAGTGCTGTCAAGTCAGTATTAAATGGTAGAAAACTATAGTATATATCTCTCTTTACCTTTCCAGAAAATATTTTCCGGGTTTCCGAGAGGGTTTCTGGAGCCATGAACGCCGGCGTGCCCACCGTGTTGGTCAACAAGGCATCGGTGCCTTTGAACTCATTGCTCACGCCAAAATCTGCAATTTTGATGTGTCCGTCTTCTCCGACTAAGAGGTTGGAAGGCTTAATATCCCGATGGATGATCCTCTGATAGTGCACTGCGGAGGAGAAGGGAAATTTATTATTATTATTATTATTATTATTATTATTATTATTATTATTATTATTATTATTATTATTATTATATCCATGTACAAGCTATTAGGGCCAAGTGCCGAGGGTTCTGGGAACTCACAGTATTCAATGCCTTTGATCAGGTCCTGGAAGTAGAACCGGCCCTGGTCTTCGGTCAGAGGCTTGAGGTTCGGCACTTCCATCACAGGCCTGCAATGACAGATGTTAAACTAATGGATCTAAATATGTCTTTGAACTGTTAGGGACAAAGATATGCCAATGCACAAACATTTTTTTTTTATTATTATTATTATTATTATTATTGACACAACAACATCTATCTGCAAACAAGATAGACATGCTGGAATTATTATTATTATTATTATTATTATTATTATTATTATTATTTTATTATGACACAGCAAACAAGATAGATATGCTGGATTTATTATTATTATTTTTATTATTATTAGTGGAGCCTCCGGTGGCCTAGGGGATAAAAGCCTCGTGACTTGAAGGTTGGGTTGCTGACCTGAAGGCTGCCAGGTTCGAATCCCACCCAGGGAGAGCACGGGTGAGCTCCCTCTGTCAGCTCCAGCTCCATGCGGGGACATGAGAGAAGCCTCCCACAAGGATGGTAAAAACATCAAAACATCCGGGCAATGTCCCCTGGGCAACGTCCTTGCAGACGGCCAATTCTCTCACTCCAGAAGCAACTCCGGTTGCTCCTGACACAAAAAATTATTATTATTATTAATAATAATAATAATAATAATAATAATAATAATAATAATTTATTATGACACAGCAAACAAGATAGATATGCTGGATTTCGTATCACAAAATCACAAGTCGAACACTTCCCAAGTGTATTATTATTATTATTATTATTATTATTATTATTATTATTATTATTATTATTAGTGGAGCCTCCGGTGGCCTAGGGGATAAAAGCCTCGTGACTTGAAGGTTGGGTTGCTGACCTGAAGGCTGCCAGGTTTGAATCCCACCCGGGGAGAGCGCGGGTGAGCTCCCTCTGTCAGCTCCAGCTCCATGCGGGGAAATGAGAGAAGCCTCCCACAAGGATGGTCAAAACATCAAAACATGTCCCCTGGGCAACGTCCTTGCAGACGGCCAATTCTCTCACTCCAGAAGCAACTCTGGTTGCTCCTGACACGAAAAATTATTATTATTATTATTAGTATTTTATTATGACACAGCAAACAAGATAGATATGCTGGATTTCATATCACAAAATCACAAGTCGAACACTTCCCAAGTGTATTATCATTATTATTATTATTATTATTATTATTATTATTATTATTATTATTATTACGGGATGGCCAATGAGATCTCTTCCAACTCTATTATTCTGATTCTATTATTATTACAGTGTTCCCTCACTTATTGCGGGGCTTAGGTTCCAGGACCACCCGCAATAAGTGAAACTCTGTGATGTAGGGACACCATATTTATTTTAATATTTATACATTATTTTAGAAGTTATACACTATTTTAAGTCTTTATCAACCAATCGTGTGTTGATAAATCACCTCCTTCTCCTCCCGTTGCCGCTTGGGCTCCTTTTCTCTCCCTTTGGCTGTAAATTGTAATTTTTTATGATTTATAATATTCTTTTAGAGTTTACTGAAAAACCGCGAAACAGCAAATCCGCGAAAAGTGAACCGCGAAGTAGTGAGGGAACACTGTATTATTATTATTATTATTATTAGGTTGTTGCGTGTTTTCCGGGCTGTCTGGCCATGTTCCAGAAGCATTCCCTCCTGACGTTTTGCCCACATCTATGGCAGGTATCCTCAGAGGTGTGAGATATATGGCCCCCAAACTTATTTGGCCTGCCGCCCCCTTTCCAGAAAAAATACTACCTGGAAATGTGGGCATGGCTTAGAGGGATGGGTGTGGCTCCTGCTCAAGAGGGCAGGGCTGAACCTCTCTCTTAGTTCAAGATGCAGGGCTGGGAGGGGAAGGTGGGCGGGGCCACCAATGGGCAGCCAGGACTGGGATGGGCGGAGTTACGAGCTCTGAGGCAGGGCTGAGCTTCTATCCCTGTCCTGCGGTGCCTGCCAGGACACAGGGGGCGGGGCTAGAGGAGGGGGCGGGGCCTCTATATCCCACCCCCGTGTTCTAGCAAGCACCTCAGGGGAGGTCTACAGAGGCTCAGCCCTGTCTCACGCTCATGGGAAGAGGCCCCGCCCCCACCCCAGCCCCGCCCTTTAGTCCTACAAGGCCTCTCAGGAGAGGTATAGAGGCTCAGCCCTGTCTCAGGCTCTTGGAAGGAGGCCCCGCCCCCTTCCCTAGCTCCGCCCTCTGTGTCCCAACAAGCGCCTCAGGAGAGGTATAGATCCTCAGCCCTGTCTCGGGCCCTTGGGAAGAAGCCCCGCCTCCACCCCTAGCCCCGCCCTTTAGTCCTACAAGGCCTCTCAGGAGAGGTATAGAGGCTCAGCCCTGTCTCAGGCTCTTGTAAGGAGGCCCTGCCCCCTTCCCTAGCTCCGCCCTCTGTGTCCCAACAAGCGCCTCAGGAGAGGTATAGATCCTCAGCCCTGTCTCAGGCTCTTGGGAAGAAGCCACGCCCACTCCTCTAGCTCCGCCCCCTGTGTGTCCTAACGGGCCCCTCAGGTGCTCAGCCTTGTCTCTGGCACTTGGGAAGAGGCCCCGCCCCTCCCCTGGCCCCGCCCCCATGTTCTAATAGGTGCCATCACCGCCCCCCTGGATCGCTCCAGCACCCACTTTGGGAATCACTGGTATGGATTAATATGAAGAGGGACAAGCTTACCCTTTTTTGACCAGCTCAAACACTGAAAGACAAAAGAAAGTGGGGGTTGTAAGGAGACAAACTGGTCCAAAACAAAGCTAATCGCTTTTGATAATAATGAGACTACCATGGTTCACATCTGACATCTGATGGAAGACCATCATTCTCATGGGGAAAAGGGGTCATGGAAAAATGGAGGAGGCAAGGGCTTCTTACCCATGTATAGATGGTCTTCACTGGGATCATCCAGCACCTGCCCATGTAATGGGAGGAGAGAGAGCGGGAAGGAGAAGAAAGACATAGATGGTTAGACAGACCATATTCACCTACATTCTTGGGACAGATGTTACTACAGTTATCACAGGACTGTGCAAGTGATGTAAACAAGGCCTCACCTCCACCAGCTTCACGACGTTAGGATGGTCGAGTTTCTTCAGGATGGCAATCTCTTGGTAGACCTGCTCAATGGGCCCTTTGGGTTGGCAGAAGCCTTCCAGGGGTGGCTTGGCACCGCGAGGGGGAGGGCGGCCTGTTTGAGGCAACACAGACCAGAGAGGGTTACGTCTTAGTAGGGGCCAGATATTTCGAGTCTCGTGCTCTATAGTTTATTGATCTAGCAGATTTCGGGTCTCGGCATCTCTGGTGATAAATAATCTATATATATAAAAGGGTAATGAAATTTCGGCCTAGGACATTAACTATTACTATTTGTAGATTTAGCATTCTATTGATTTCTCCTTCAATCATTCTCCAGTATTCTTGTACCCGATCGCACTCCCATATCATATGATTAAACACCCCTCTTTGTTCACAACCGTGCCAACACCTATCTTTCATCCCTGGTAAAAAACGTGAAAGTTGTGCAGGAGTTCTGTACCATTTTTGTAACACTTTCCTTCTTGCTTCCCTTAATACATTGTACTTTTCTTTTGCTATGTTACTTATTTCCCATTGTATATCTTCCCTCTCAATTTCCATGTCCATTGGCCTTACTTGGTAGTGTAGATCCGGCCTTAACTACGTTTGTTTTCACTTTAGTAAACGGAGAGTCCGGGGAATGAGTAGGAAATGCGAGATTTAAGAAACAAAGACAGCGACTCTCACTTACGCGGGAACCCTGCTTGTCTCATCAGTTTCTTTTTGGAAAGGACTTTCATTGCCTGCAAGAAAAAAGGGCACCAAGGTCAGGAAACCATTGGAGAGCCTCAAAATGAAGCCAGGGAAACACTTTCCGTCGTGTGGATACTGGGAGCCCCAATATACAAACATTCCACCCTTCTCCATATTTTACCACGCATTGGCTCGCCATTACTCACATAGTAGGTGTTATCGTTCTCGTTGTAAGCCAGCTTCACAACTCCATAGGAGCCCTACCGAGACGGGAGAGAGAAAAACCCACCAAATATTATAAGGGAACCATCACGCTGAAAATCATGAATAGCAGTCAAATATGTATAACTCACTCTACATCTGAGGATCTCAGAGCAGAAAGCTCTCTTTAATAATAGTCTACTTCGAAGCAACTCAAGCCTCAACTGACTTCTAACTTCCTTCACTGGCTTCCATACTCAAACAGACCCAAGCCTCAACTGACTTCTAACTTCCTTCACTGGCTTCCGTACTCAAACAGACGCAAGCCTCAACTGACTTCTAACTTCCTTCACTGGCTTCCATACTCAAACAAACAGACCCAAGCCTCAACTGACTTCTAACTTCCTTCACTGGCTTCCATACTGAAACAAACCCAAGCCTCAACTGACTTCTAACTTCCTTCACTGGCTTCCATACTCAAACAGACCCAAGCCTCAACTGACTTCTAACTTCCTTCACTGGCTTCCGTACTCAAACAGACCCAAGCCTCAACTGACTTCTAACTTCCTTCACTGGCTTCCGTACTCAAACAGACCCAAGCCTCAACTGACTTCTAACTTCCTTCACTGGCTTCCGTACTCAAACAGACGCAAGCCTCAACTGACTTCTAACTTCCTTCACTGGCTTCCGTACTCAAACAGACCCAAGCCTCAACTGACTTCTAACTTCCTTCACTGGCTTCCGTACTCAAACAGACCCAAGCCTCAACTGACTTCTAACTTCCTTCACTGGCTTCCGTACTCAAACAGACCCAAGCCTCAACTGACATTCCTCAACTGTCATCCTTTTAAAAAGCATTCTAAGCAGTCAATGAACCAGTCACATGGTCTGATGCCCCTCCCACTGCTTCAAATATATAGAGCTAAGAAAACTGGGACTACTTATATCTAACCTACTATCCTCTTGACAATTCTATGTCGATTTGCCTTTTCTTTCAGCTCCTTGACCCCAGCATATGCCCTTATCATTCCAATTCCCACTCCATATACACATGTGCCATGTTTGCAAGGTCTTTTTTAAATCACCTTTCCAATTTCGTCTTTCAGGGTGTACTGGTTGAGCTGCACGCAGTCCTAGAAGAAGAAAGGAAAGGATCAGTTAGGAGCAACTAAATGGAAACATTAATGGAGGCAGTGTGCGACTACTCATTATTATTTATTATTATTTATTTACCACATTTGTAGCCCGCCTTTCTCAACCCCGAAGGGGACTCAAGGTGGTTTACGCAAGCTTATACTTGTTCAGTACCTATTTATTTAATTTATTTATTACATCACTTCTACCCCGCCCTTCTCACCCATCAGGGGACTCAGGGCAACTTACAATATAAACATACACATCAAAAAACAGTTTTCATCAAATTTAAAAATCCATCAAGATTAAAAATTACAATAAAATTAAGAATATACATTAAAATATACATAATTATACATTAAAATATACATTTAAGGTGTTTCCTTCCTCCCTCTTTCTACTTTCTTCCGAAGGAGAAGCCTAGTGTCCCTACTTCATGGATTTTCATGAAACGTAACCCCCGCGATAGGTGAGATAACACTATATATTCTACTAGCTGTGCCCGGCCACGCGTTGCTGTGGCAAAGTGGTGGTGGTATTGGTTGAAAATTGTTGTGTAATTTTTATTTGACGTTATTTGCAATTTTTTATTAATTTTATTGTAAGTTATATTTTTATTTATTATATTTTATTATTTTCTTGTATTATTTTTAGTTATTTTCTGTTATTATAGTATTTTATTGTATTAATTTTTAGTGTTTATTATTATTTTTTATTGGGTTGCTAGGAGACCAAGTTGGAGGAGCTTAGCCTTCTAACTGGCAGCAATTGGATAAAAGCAATTATTCCTCTCCCTCTAATTAGGACTTTATTTTTCTTTTCTTTTTGTTGTATCAACCTAGAGGCGTGGATGATGGGTTGTGTTGTCAAATTTCGAGGTTGGGGGGCCTGTAGTTTTGTTGTTTTGTTGGTCGCCGTGATGCCATCACTCTTTTATATATATAGATTGTGTACCTCAGGGGTCCTCAAACTTTTTAAGCCGAGGGCCGGTCCACAATCCTTCAGACTGTTGAGGGGCCGGATTATCGTTTGAAAAAAAATACAAACAAATTCCGATGCACACTGCATATGTCTTATTTGTAGTGCAAAAACAACAACAACAACAACAACAATGAAAGAACAATACAATATTTAAAAATAAAAACAATTTTAACCAACATACATTTATCAGGATTTCAATGGGAAGTGTGGTCCTGCTTCTGGCCAATGAGATAGTCAAGTTCATTAGGGTTGTTGTTATTGTTGTTGTTGTTGTGTGCCTTCAAGTCATTTCAGAGTTTGGGTGAACCTAAGTCTAAAATTTATTTATTATTTATTTACTGCATTTATTTACTACATTTGTATCACACCCTTCTCACCCCAAAGGGGACTCAGAGTGGCTTACAGATTATATAAACATACAATCTATACAGAGGCGGTTCAACCACCAGGCCAACTAGGCAGTTGCCTGTGGCGCCATCTTGTTGGGGGCGCCATCGAGGCAACTCCTGTCTCCTGCGGCCTGCCTCCGCAAGTTATTGAACTGCTTTTTCTGTTGATTTGTTGTAAAACATGATGTTTTAGTGCTTAATTTGTAAAACCTTAATGTAATTTGATGTTTAATAGGCTTTTCCTTAATCCCTCCTTATTATCAAACATTTTCGCTTATCCAACACTTTTATTTTTCCGTGATTGGTTGGGGGGGGGGCGCCAAAATTTTGTTTGCCTACACTTGAAAATTACCTAGGGCCGGCTCTGAATCTATATATATAAAAGAGTGATGGCATCAGGGCAGCGGACAAAACAACAAAACTACAGGGCCCCCAACCTCGAAATTTGACAACACAACCCATCATCCACGGCTCTAGGTTGATACAACAAAAAGAAAAGAAAAATAAAGTCCTAATTAGAGAGAGAGGAATAATTGTTTTTATCCAATTGCTGCCAGTTACAAGGCTAAGTTCCACCCACTTGGTCTCCTAGCAACCCACTCAGCCCAGGGGACAGGCACAAGAGTTTGGAGAGACCCCTAAGGGCCATCCAGCCCAACAGGACACAATCCAAGCATTCACAACACATGGACAACATATAAATACTATACAATACTACACAGGGACATAGACCCCCCTCTACCCTCACCACTTTCACAGTACACAAACAACCAAATGCATACTCAACATAAGGACAACCATACAACAGACATTCAATACCACCACTAACTCAACAAGTTCTCACCAACACCACCAGACAATGCCACAGCAACGCGTGGCCGGGCATAGCTAGTATATTATATCATTAGCATAGCACAATATTAGCATTATATATTACTATATTGAACTATACCACTATACTGTAATATTATTAGTAATATTATATGTAATATAGAATATATAATACTAGCTGTGCCCGGCCACGCGTTGCTGTGGCGAAGTATGGTGGTATGGGAAATAAAGTATTGAGGAATTGGTGGTAGTTAAGGTAAAGGGTCCCCTGGGCTGAGTGGGTTGCTAGGAGACCAAGTGAGTATTTTATAGGCAGTGTGGAAGAGGCCTAAGTGAGGCCTAACTCTGCCTGTCCCGAGTGGGTTGCTAAGAGACCAAGTGGGCGGAGCTTAGCCTTCTAACTGGCAGCAATTGGATAAAAACAATTATTCCTCTCCCTCTAATTAGGACTTTATTTTTCTTTTCTTTTTGTTGTATCAACCTAGAGGCATGGACGAGGAGTTGTGCTGTCAATTTTCGAGGTTGTGGGGTGTTTACTTTTGTTGTTTTGTCCGCTGCCGTGATGCCATCACTCTTTTATATATATAGATTATTATATGGTATTATTATTAGTGTTATATTGTATTACATTATAATATTATTATCAATATTATATGTATATACAATATATTATGTTATAAAACTGAGGGCGGGGGCCAGGTAAATGACCTCGGAGGGCCGCATCCAGCCCCCGGGCCTTAGTTTGGGGACCTCTGGTGTACCTCATCCCGAAATCTCTGCAGATCGAGAGGAGTGTGTATCAGCCAGTTCTAAGTGGAAAGCATTTTAAGATGAATTATTACAATGTTTTAAGACACCCTTCCCTTGGGATTCGCTAGGAAATTGCTGCCGAGGAAGGAAATATTGAGCAGGCTTTCGTGGGGCTGATTGCTTATTAATCAACAGGATTACTCCCATCAGCTCCTCGGTTCAAGCAGGCCCCAGGGAGAGGGCCAGCCATTTCCACCCAACCGCAATCCACCCAACCGCAATATGGCACTTGAGGCAGATTTTCAAGAGTCAGGACCAGAGGTTGAGGTGAGCAACGACATGGAGTCCATTAGTTTTAATATATTAGCTGGGGCCGGGCTGTGTCTACACTGCCATACAATCCAGTTAAAATCAGATAATCTGTATTTTATAGGCAGTGTGGAAGAGGCCTAAGTGAGGCCTAACTCTGCCTGTCCCCTGGGCTGAGTGGGTTGCTAGGAGACCAAGTGGGCAGAGCTTAACCTTCTAACTGGCAGCAATTGGATAAAAACAATTCTTCCTCTCCCTCTAATTAGGACTTTATTTTTCTTTTCTTTTTATTGTATCAACCTAGAGGCATGGATGAGGGGTTGTGCTGCCAAGTTTAGTGTTTCTGGGATGTGCAGTTTTGTTGTTTTGTCCTAGGCCGAAATTTCATTATCCTTTTATATATATAGACTAGCTGTGCCCGGCCACGTGTTGCTGTGGCAAAATATGGTGGTATGGGAAATAAAGTATTGAGGAATTGGTGGTAGTTAAGATAAAGGTTTTCTCCTGACATTATGTCCAGTTGTGTACGACTGCACACTGTATCATATGCAGTGTGGAGTCAAGATAATCCAGTTCAAAGCAGATAATATAAGATTATAAATGGGTTATATAGCTGTGTGGAAGGGGCTTGAGTCTGCACTGCCATATAATCCAATTAAAATCAGATAATCTGTATTTTATAGGCAGTGTGGAAGAGGCCTAAGTGAGGCCTAACTCTGCCTGTCCCCTGGGCTGAGTGGGTTGCTAGGAGACCAAGTGGGCAGAGCTTAACCTTCTAACTGGCAGCAATTGGATAAAAACAATTCTTCCTCTCCCTCTAATTAGGACTTTATTTTTCTTTTCTTTTTGTTGTATCAACCTAGAGGCATGGATGAGGGGTTGTGCTGCCAAGTTTAATGTTTCTGGGATGTGCAGTTTTGTTGTTTTGTCCTAGGCTGAAATTTCATTACCCTTATATATATATATATATATATATATATAGAGAGAGAGAGAGAGAGAGAGAGAGAGAGAGAGAGAGGGGGGGGAGGGAGGGAGAGAGAGATAACAATATTGTGCTATGGTAGTAATATAATATATTGTATATACATGTAATATTGATACTAATATTATAATGTAACACAATATAATACTAATAATAATACAATATAATAATATAATACCCTTATATATATATATATAGATTATTATTATTATTATTTATTGTATGACACAGCAAACAAGATAGATATGCTGGATTTCGTATCACGAAATCACAAGTTGAACACTTCCCAAGCGTTTAGGACTGTGTGATGTATTTTCGGATGATGTGTGCAGATCCCAGCAGGGTGGCCTTTTGCAGTTGGCAGATCGTAATTTTGTCAATGTCTATTGTTTCCAAATGCCGGCTGAGATCTTTTGGCACGGCACCCAGTGTGCCCATCACCACCGGGACCACCTGCACTGGTTTCTGCCAGAGTCTTTGCAGTTCAATCTTGAGGTCCTGAGAGCGGCTGAGTTTTTCCTGTTGTTTTTCGTCAATGCGACTGTCACCTGGGATGGCAACATCAATGATCCAAACCTTTTTCTTTTCCACAACTGTGATGTCTGGTGTGTTGTGTTCCAGAACTTTGTCAGTCTGGATTCGGAAGTCCCACAGTCTCTTTGCATGCTCATTTTCCAATACTTTTGCAGGTTTGCGATCCCACCAGATCATTGCTGCTGGGAGGTGGGACTTGAGGCATAAGTTCCAATGAATCATTTGAGCCACATAGTTGTGCCTCTGTTTGTAGTCTGTCTGTGCGATTTTCTTACAGCAGCTGAGGATATGATCAATGGTTTCGTCAGTTTCCTTGCACAGTCTGCATTTTGGGTCATCAGCTGATTTTTCGATCTTGGCCTTAATTGCATTTGTTCTGATGTCTTGCTCCTGGGCTGCAAGGATCAGGCCTTCTGTCTCCTTCTTCAGGGTCCCATTTGTGAGCCAGAGCCAGGTCTTCTCCTTATCAGCTTTTCCTTCAATTTTGTCAAGGAACTTTCCATGCCGTGTTTTGTTGTGCCAGCTGTCAGCTCTAGTTTGTAGTGCGGTTTTCTTGTACTGGTTTTTTGTCTGTTGTGTTTTGAGGAGTTTCTGACTTTTGACTTCAATCAACGCAGGTTCTTCACTTTGCTTTCCATATTCTGCCAGGGCATGTTCTTCTTCTTTGACTGCTTGTTTTATTTGCAAGAGTCCTCTGCCCCCTGATCTTCTAGGCAGATATAGCCGGTCAACATCACTGTGAGGGTGCAGGGAATGATGAATGGTCATGAGTTTTCTTGTTTTTCTGTCCAAATTGTCCAGTTCCACCTGTGTCCAATTTATAATGCCAGCAGTATATCTTATGACAGGTATGGCCCAGGTGTTTATGGCCTTGATGGTGTTGCCTCCATTGAGCAAAAGCTCCACACTTTCTTCTGGTTCAATCTGTTCCACCATTCCAAGTGTTGCTGGAGTCTCTGCTGCTGTCTGTGCTGTGGTCTGATGGTAATCTACTTTATTATTATTATTATTATTATTATTATTATTATTATTATTATTATTATTATTAACATTGAGGCTGGGTGGCCATCTGTCAGGGGTGCTTTGCTTTTGCTTTCGGTGCACAAAGGCAGAAGGGGATTGGACTCAATGGCCCAAAGGGTCTCTTCCAACCCTCTTTGTTGTTGTTGTTGTTGTTGTTATTGCTCGGTGGCCAATTATAGTCCGGCCCTCCAACGGTCTGAAGGATCGTGAATTGGCTCCCTGTTTAAAAAGTTTGGGGACCCCTACCCTAGAAGATGTTTTGGTTCCAACAAATTGACCCCCAAGCACGATGGAGATGTGTTCACCCCCTAACAGGCATTTGGAAGCCAAGTGTCTTCTAGAAATTGACGACCAGATGGCACAAAAATAGCCCTGGGGACATGGCAACCCGCGAGGCCCGTCAAATATGCCCTCTGCTCTCTTTCTGCGGCGCTACTCCCACCCTGAAGCTAAATAAAGGCAAGTCTAAATGCCAGTGGAAGAGGGGTTGAAAGGAACCGTAGCCTACCTGCCCACACAGTAATTATTGGGTGGCTGAAGTCTTGCCCGCCACCCCCAACCTCAATGTTTTCCTTGCCTCCGTGCTCGACTTTCCCCTCTACTGAGCAAGACATGTGGGGACTCCATGCCAGGAGCCAGGCGGCATTCGCATAAGTGCATCTTGCCTTCTGATGCATAATTGAGGGGAAGCGGTGTGGGGTGCCTCCGTGCCACCCACCTCGTGGAGTTTTATCCGCCACCCAGAGCCGGCCCTAGGTATTTTTCAAGTGTAGGCGAACAGAATTTTGGCGCCCCCCCCCCCCCCCCAACCAATCACTGAAAAATAAAAGCGTTGGATAAGCGAAAATGATAAGGAAAGATAAAGGAAAAGCCTATTAAACATCAAATTCCATTATGATTTTACAAATTAAGCACCAAAACATCATGTTTTACAACAAATCAATAGAAAAAGCAGTTCAATACATGGTAATGTTATGTAGGAATTACTATATTTGCGAATTTAGCACTAAACATTGAACAGGAATATAGGGCAGTGTGGACTTAGATAACCCAGATAGCCCTCAGTATTAAAAAAAACAACAACTCTAAAATCAGGAAAATAAATAAAGAACAACACTCTGAAAACAGAAGAAATCCAGACAGTAAACAATCAGGGACAGCTCACACCTCCCAAAAAAAGATTCTCCCAGGCAAGAAGAAGCCAGGCCTTGAAGCCACAGGGCCATTAAATGCTAATCAAGGTGATTAATTACAACATTCACACCTGCTTCAAAGAAGAGTTCTTTCTCCCACCCTGGACCTTCTACAGATATATAAACCCCACATACCTAGCTTCCAAGTTCCCACAGACCTCACAATCTCTGAAGGCCTCAAAGGTGGGCTCCTGTGGTGCGAAGGTGGGTCTGCGCCAGCCGGAAAGCCCAGCGCCAGCCGGAAAGCCCAGCCCAGAGGGCCCAAAAGAGAAGGAGATGGAGAGTGGTGCCCTCCTCCCAGGACGATGGCGCCCCTGGGACGATGGCACCACAGGCAAGTGCCTAGTTCGCCTTATGGTTGGACCGCCTCTGCCGCCACCAAACAATCACAACCATCTCAGGGTTGTTTCTTTCCACGCAGAGACAGAAACACACTTAGATTCTGTTATGTAACTAGAGAATGCGTCCCGGTGGATACTGAACAGTACTAAAACATTACACCCCAAAAAATTGGGGATAATGTATAAAAATGTAGATAAAAATTGCTGGAAATGCCAAAAGCGAGAAGGGACATACAGTAGAGTCTCACTTATCCAAGCTAAACGGGCTGGCAGAAGCTTGGATAAGCGAATATCTTGGATAATAAGGAGGGATCAAGGAAAAGCCTATTAAACATCAAATTAGGTTATCTATATATATAAAAGAGTGATGGCATCACGGCGACCAACAAAACAACAGACCCCCCCAACCTTGAAATTTTACAACACAACCCATCATCCATGCCTCTAGGTTGATACAACAAAAAGAAAAGAAAAATAAAGTCCTAATTAGAAGAAGAGGAATAATTGTTTTTATCCAATTGCTGCCAGTTAGAAGGCTAAGCTCCTCCAACTTGGTCTCCTAGCAACCCAATAAAAAATAATAAAAAACACTAAAAATAATTAAAAACACTAAAAAATTAATACAATAAAATACTATAATAACAGAAAATAACTAAAAATAATACAAGAAAATAATAAAATATAATAAATAAAAAGATAACTTACAATAAAAATAATTTAAAAATACAAATAACGTCAAATAAAAGTTACACAATTTTTAACCAATACCACCACCACTTTGCCACAGCAACGCGTGGCCGGGCACTGCTAGTGATTTTACAAATTAAGCACCAAAACATCATGTTATACAACAAATTTGACAGAAAAAGTAGTTCAATACGCAGTAATGTTATGTTGTAATTACTGGATTTATGAATTTAGCACCAAAATATCACGATACAGTAGAGTCTCACTTATCCAAGCCTCGCTTATCCAACATTCTGGATTATCCAACACATTTTTGTAGTCAATGTTTTCAATACATCATGATATTTTGGTGCTAAATTCATAAATACAGTAATTACAACATAACATTACTGCATATTGAACTACTTTTTCTGCCAAATTTGTTGTATAACCTGATGTTTTGGTGCTTAATTTGTAAAATCATAACCTGATTTGATGTTTAATAGGCTTTTCCTTAATGCCTCCTTATTATCCAACATATTCGCTTATCCAACATTCTGCCGGTCCATTTATGTTGGACAAGTGAGACTCAGATTAATTAGGATTGTTGTTGTTGTGTGTCTTCAAGTCATTTCAGACTTTGGGCGAGCTTAAGTCCAAAATTATTTATTTATTCATTTACTACATTTATTTATTACATTTATATCCCGCCCTTCTCACCCCAAAGGGAACTCAGAGCAGCTGTATGTACATACAGAATATTATATTATTAGCATAGCAAAATATTAGCCTTATATATTACTACTAGCTGTGCCCGGCCACACGTTGCTGTGGCAAAGTGGTGGTGGTATTGGTTTAAAATTGTTGTGTAATTTTTATTTGACGTTATTTGTATTTTTTAAATTCATTTTATTGTAAGTTATCTTTTTATTTATTATATTTTATTATTTTATTGTATTAATTTTTAGTGTTTTAAATTATTTTTAGTGTTTTTTATTATTTTTTATTGGGTTGCTAGGAGACCAAGTTGGAGGAGCTTAGCCTTCTAACTGGCAGCAATTGGATAAAAGCAATTATTCCTCTCTCTTTAATTAGGACTTTATTTTTATTTTCTTTTTGTTGTATCAACCTAGAGGCGTGGATGATGGGTTGTGTTGTCAAATTTCGAGGTTGGGGGGCCTGTAGTTTTGTTGTTTTGTGGGTTGCCGTGATGCCATCACTCTTTTATATAGATAGATAGATTACAAAATATAGAAAGCATGGCACATTGCCTGTTGTGGGGTTTGGCCTTTTTTTTGGTGTTGTGATTCTGTTTTTTGTGTGATTGTGTTGTATCTTACTGGAGGCAGGGATGATGGACTGTGTTGCCAATTTTAGAGTTTGGGGGGTGTTGGGTTTTGTTGTTTTGTGAGTTGCCGTGATGCCAAAAGCCTTTTATATATATAGATATTGAACTATACCACTATACTGTAATATTATATGTAGTATATAACATATAATTAATATTATATGGCATTATTATTATATTGTATAAAATGATAATATTATTATCAATATCATATGTATATACAATATATTATATTATTAAAATGGATATAAAAATATTATATTATAAATGAGGGTGGGGGTCAGGTAAATGACCTTGGAGGGCCGCATCTGGCCCCCGGGCATTAGTTTGGGGACCCCTGAACTAGAGAATGAGTCCCGGTGGATACTGAACAGTACTAAAACATTACACCCAAAATAATTGGGGATAATGTATAAAAATGTAGATAAAAATGGCTGGAAATGCCAAAAGCGAAAAGGGACATATTTTCATACATGTGAAAAAACAGAGACATATTGGGAAATGGTTCATAGTGAATGTAAAAAGATACTGCAGATTGACTCCCCAATGAAACCAGAAACCTATTTGCTAGGAATGTTCGACTTCCAGCTCTTTAAGGATCCCAACAAAGACAAATTGTTCACTTTTTTTTTTTGCCACGGCAACTAGAATGGTTTTCGCAAAATTGTGGAAACAAGAATTAATTCCAACAAATTCACAATGGCTAGACACAATGGCTCTCTGCATCCTCTCCTAGTTTATTTGTTTTATTTATTTCCAATATTTATATCCCGCCCTTCTCACCCAAAGGGACTCAGGGTGGCGTAAAATAATGGCAACAATTCGATGCCTATACACAGTTAAAATACACTAGTTGACCCAAGTAATGCGAGGGATGGTACGTACAATTTGCAGTCCTCCTTGGGAGGCTGCAAACGCCCATTCCGGCCCAGAACGATCAATTTACAGTTATTTATATTCTATTTACAGTATTTATATTCCGTCCTTCTCACCTCAAAGGAGACTCAGGCCAGATCACCTTATATACAAAAATTCAATGCCTATATACACATAGAACCGAGACAGAGACAGACGCAGAGGCAATTTAACCTTCTCCTGAGGGGATGTTCGATTCTGGCCACAGGGGGGAGCAGCTGCTTCATCATCCACTGTGAAGGCACTTCCTCATTCCAACGTCGTAAATTAGTTAAATTTGCCTCCCCACTTTTATAAGTGGTACCTTATTTCCTACTTGATAGATGCAACTATCTTTCGGTTTGCTAGGTCAGCAACGAGCAGGGGCTATTTTTTATTTTTTAATTGAGGGGTGCTCACCCCGCCACGGGCTGGCCTCAAACTCATGACGGTTCTGGCCCAATCTACTTGTCCGAACGTATCTCCTCCTATGAGCCAGGAAGATCCCTAAGGTCATCTGGTGAGGCCCTGCTCTCGGTCCCGCCTGCCTCACAGGCACGGCTGGTGGGGACGAGGGACAGGGCCTTCTCGGTGGTGGCTCCCCGGCTGTGGAACACCCTCCCCAGAGAAATACGGCACGCCCCAACCCTTCTGAGTTTTAGAAAAGCCCTGAAAACATGGCTATGTGCCATGTTCCAAACACTTAAATGATAAAAGACGACCCCGGACTGATTTACGGCTACAGCACGAGGATTTGGGAGGAATGGATTTTAGTCCTATGTTTTATATCTTTATATTGTTTTAATTGTTTTATTGGATTTTCATTGCTGTTTTAATTATGTGCAGGCATTGAATTGTTGCCCATTTGTACGCTGCCCTGAGTCCCTTCGGGTGAGAAGGGCGGGATATAAATGTTGTAAATAAATAAATAAATGAGTGATTTATTGCAGCCTGCGCCACAGCCCGACCCCATTTCCAAAATGATGCAACCCATGCACGTGCCTCTCGGTTCTCTTACCTGCAAACCTGTGATGGAAACTCTGTGCGATTCGATGGTTGGCCGCCGGGGCAGTCGCGGCGAAGAATGGGGCGAAGTCACGGGAGAATATGGGAGAGACGGGTAGATGTAACGTCCGTTGACTCCCGCGTTGCCCCCGGGCGACTGGACCGACTGAGACCGCTCCTGGAGAGAGAGCTTGCGACTGGAGAGGTTGAGTTTGGCACGGGGCTCCCTTGCCTCTCTCGAAGGGGTCCTTGGAGGGTCTCCTAGTCCTACGGAATGGGCCGGCTGCTCCTCGCACGGCTCCATGGGCTCTTCATCCTCCAGATCACTCTGCGGCGGACCAGGGGCCGGGTTGTACTCTGTGACCACCACAAAGGAATCCATCTCCCAGCGCAGTGAACGTTCAGCAGGGAAAAGCCAAGCGGGACAGCAGGAGAGTCCAAACTCGGGTGGAATGGTACATCGCGGGAAATGAACGTCTCGGCGGCAGACCCATCAGAGGCCCATGTTGTCATGATGCGCTTGCCAGCTCCGTGGCGCAGCAGCCAACGCCGGCAGATGCTTAAGAAGAAAAACAAGGCAGAAAATATAAGGAGACCAATCAACTGAAATGAATGGGAACTGATTTGGAACAGACTTCTGCGTCTGATCTTAAAGAAAACTGGCTTAAGATGTTTCATCGATGGTAGATGACGCCAATCAAATTATCCAAAATGTATAAAAATGTCGACACAAATGGTTGTCGAAGGCTTTCATGGCCGGGATCACAGGGTTGTTGTATGTCTTTCGGGCTGTGTGGCCATGTTCCAGAAGCATTCTCTCCTGATGTTTCGCCCACATCTATGGCAGGCATCCTCAGAGGTTGTGAGGTATGGAGAAAACTAAGCAAAGAGGTTAATATATATCTGTGGAAAGTCTAGGGCAGGGGTCCCCAAACTAAGGCCCGGGGGCCGGATGCGGCCCTCCAAGGTCATTTACCTGGCCCCCGCCCTCAGTTTTATAATATAATATTTTTATATAATTTTAAATAATATAATTTATTGTATATACATATAATATTGATAATAATATTATGTTATACAATATAATACTAATAATAATACCATATAATAATATTAATTATATGTTATATATTACATATAATATTACAGTATAGTGGTATAGTTCAATATAGTAATATATAATGCTAATATTGTGCAATGCTAATAATATAATATATTGTATGTACATACAGCTGCTCTGAGTCCCCTTCGGGTTGAGAAGGGCGGGATATAAATGTAGTAAATAAATGTAGTAAATGAATAAATAAATAATTTTAGACTTAAGCTCACCCAAAGTCTGAAATGACTTGAAGGCACACAATCCGAATTAACCTAACTATCTCATTGGCCAGAAGCAGGCCCACACTTCCCATTGAAATCCTGATAGGTTTGTGTTGGTTACAATTGTTTTCATTTTTAAATATTGTATTGTTCTTTCATTGTTGTTGTTGTTTTGCACTACAAATAAGACACGTGCAGTGTGCATAGGAATTTGTTCGGTTTGTTTTTTAATGATAATTTGGCCCCTCCACAGTCTCAAGGATTGTGGACCGGCCCTCTGCTTAAAAAGTTTGAGGACCCCTGGTCTAGGGTGAGAGAGGTCAGTGTGAATGTTGTGTAGTTAATCACTTTAATTAGCATTGAAAAGCTTATCTGCTGTCTTCTTCTGCCCTTGGTTGATTCATGTCTGGAAATCCTCTGTTTTCAGAGTATTGCTTTTTATTTACTGTTCTGATTTTTGAGTTTTTTAATACTGGTCGCCAGATTTTGTTCATTTGATGAACCAGCCTGGACACAGAATACTATTTGAGAACACAAAAATGCTGGACCATTCTAACAACTATCATGTCAGACTGCACAGAGAAGCCATTGAAATCCACAAGCATGTGGACAGCTTCAACAGAAAGGAAGAAACCATGAAAATGAACAAAATCTGGCTACCAGTATTAAAAAACTCAAAAATCAGAACAGTAAATAAAAAGCAATACTCTGAAAACAGAGGATTTCCAGACATGAATCAACCAAGGGCAGTTAACGACTCTAAACAAAGGATGCCCCAGAGGCAGGAAGAAGACAGCAGATAAGCTTTTCAATGCTAATTAAAGTGATTAACTACACAACATTCACACTGACCTCTCTCACCCTAGACTTTCCACAGATATATATTAACCTCTTTGCTTAGTTTTCTCCATACCTCACCACCTCTGAGGATGCCTGCCATAGATGTGGGCGAAACGTCAGGAGAGAATGCTTCTGGAACATGGCCACACAGCCCGAAAGACATACAACAACCCTCGACACAAATTGTTGGAAGTGTTTGGAACATGATGGAAGTTTTTTCCATTTATGGTGGACTTGTAAAATATCTACAAAATGTGTTGTCGAAGGCTTTCATGGCCGGGATCACATGGTTGTTGTATGTCTTTCGGCCTCTGAGGATGCCTGCCATAGATGTGGGCGAAACGTCAGGAGAGAATACTTCTGGAACATGGCCACACAGCCCGAAAGACATACAACAACCCTATCTACAAAATACTGAGTATTTCCACACCCTAACTGTGGAATTTTATAGGGTTTCTATAGATGCTTGGTTGATATTTTTTCTTATGTTTTTTAAATGACTGATCTTATACATTGGCCTGGGATCTACGAATTAGTCTCCTGTTTTTAACACTGTATCCTGCTTGTTGATTTTAATGATTGTTTTTATTGATGTTGATGTTTTTTACTGGGATAATTGTTTTATTGCTTTGTTACTGTTTTGTTTGTTTTATCAGGCCTGGCCCCATGTAAGCCGCCCCGAGTCCCTTTGGGGAGATGGGGCGGGGTATAAAAATAAAGTTGTTGTTATTATTATTATTATTATTATTATTATTATTATTATTATTATTATTATTATTAATTGTGCAGTTCCCAGCACATGTTGCACTTCTGCTGCTGCACCTCACAATGTATAGTTTCCATGTTCTGTTTTATCCTGCTTGCATCCTACTTTTAAGTGTTGGATTTTACAGTGTTTTGTATAGATGTTTGTTTGATGTTGTCTCTGTAAATGCATATGACCATTGGTCGGAGCATTAATAAATTGATTGATACAAAATACTGGACAAAAATTCATGAGGAATTACAAAAATTATTTAAAAGAACCTTCCCAAAGAAACCAGAATATTATCTTTTATTTTATTTTATTTTATTATTTTATTAGCTACATTTATAAGCCGCCCTTCTCACCCCGAAGGGGACTCAGAGCGGCTTACAAATTAAATTTACATACAATATTATATTAGCATAGTAGAATACTGGTAATAAATTACTATATTGTACTGTATAAATGTATTGTAATTCAGTAGAGTCTCACTTATCCAAGCTAAACGGGCTGGCAGAAACTTGGATAAGCGAATATCTTGGATAATAAGGAGGGATTAAGGAAAAGTCTATTAAACATCAAATTAGGTTATGATTTTACAAATTAAGCACCAAAACATCATGTTATACAATAAATTTGACAGAAAAAGTACCGTATATACTCAAGTATAAGCCGACCCGAATATAAGCCAAGGCACCTAATTTTACCACACAAAAAAACTGGGAAAACATTGACTCAAGTATAAGCCGAGAGTGGTAAAATTTCAGAAATAAAAATAGATACCAATAAAATTACATTAATTGAGGCGTCAGTAGGTTAAATGTTTTTGAATACAGTAGAGTCTCACTTATCCAACATAAACGGGCTGGCAGAACATTGGATAAGCAAATATGTTGGATAATAAGGAGGGATTAAGGAAAAGTCTATTAAACATCAAATTAGGTTATGATTTTATAAATTAAGTACCAAAACATCATGTTATACAACAAATTTGACAGAAAAAGTAGTTCAATACGCAGTAATGCTACGTAGTAATTACTGTATTTACAAATTTAGCACCAAAATATCACGATGTATTGAAAACATTGACTACAAAAATGCGTTGGATAATCCAGAATGTTGGATAAGCGAGTGTTGGATAAGTGAGACTCTACTGTACCAATAAAATTACATTAATTGAGGCATCAGTAGGTTAAATGTTTTTGAATATTGACATCAAGCTCAAATTTAACTGTCCAACTCTGGTTAAATCATGATTTTCATCTTCTTCAATGTAAATGTGCTTATGGATCCTTTTAATCATAATAGAGTAAAATAATACATGTAATAATAATAATAATAAATACAGGAAAATAATACATGTCATAATAAATAGAGTAAAATAATAAATGCAATAATAATAATATCTGTGTGAAATAATAAATGTATTAATAATAATAAATAGAGTAAAATAAATGTAATAGTAGCAACAATCATAGAGAAAAATAATAAATGTAATAATACTACTAATAATAGAGAAAAATAATAAATGTACCATATATTCTCGAGTATGAGCTGACCCAAATATAAGCCAACCAGGACCCTCAACCGAGTATAAGCCTTAAAAAAGGGGCCGAAAAACTAGGCTTATACTCAAGTAAATACAGTAATTACTATATTTACGAATTTAGCACCAAAACATCGCAATGTATTGAAAACATTGATTACAAAAACCTAACAAAATAAATCACTAACCATTGTTTGGGCCTTTCCTGAAAAGCGCCTTGCTCTGCCTAAGAGTAGGGCCGGCCTGTAAAAAAAAAATAGGAAAGACAATCACACGCTATTCTCATCTTTTTGTTTCTATTCTCATTCGTTTTCTCAACACATCGTCAACACGCAGGAGACTCATCTAAAATGAACATTCCTGTTCAAGTTGTACTTTGAGCCTTGCAACTATGAAGCCATGTAACAGAAAATACACATCACATTCCATTTTTAAAACTTCTTTTTTTTCCAAGGGATGAGCGGGTGGATGGAGGACTCGGAATGACACCGCTGCGTATTGAACAGGAGAAAACATAAACAAAGCCAATCAAACCGTGGACGAGTGAAAACAAGGCAATTCAAACGAGTTAAAAACCATTGGATGGGAGGAGAAAGAAAGAACTCTTGTCTTGTCTCAAGTGTGAATGTTGCCACTGGTCAGCTTGATTAGCATTGAATTTATTTACAACATTTATATCCTGCCCTTATTTATTTTATTTATTTCTTTACAGTATTAATATTCCGCCCTTCTCACCCCGAAGGGGACTCAAGGCGGATCACACCACACATATAAGGCAAACATTCAATGCCTTAACATAGAACTGAGACAAAGACAAACACAGGCTCCAAGCTGGCCTCGAACTCATGACCTCCTGGTCAGAATGACTTGTTGCAGCTGGCTGCTCACCAGCCTGCGCCACAGCACGGCCTTCTCAGGGACTCAGGGCGTTAAAGCCTGGCTGCTTCCTGCCTGGGGGAATCCTTAGCTGGTCCTGATTGTTTCTTGTATCATCTCTCAAATGGATTGTATCATCTCTGAAATGCATTGTATCATCTCTTAAGGGGAATGTATCATCTCTTAAATGGATTGTATCATCTCTAAAATGGATTGTATCATCTCTTAAATGCATTGTATCATCTCTCGGTGGATTGTAGCATCTATTAAATGGATTGTATCATCTTTTAAATGGATTGTATCATCTCCTAAATGCATTGTATCATCTCTTAAATGGATTGTATCATCTCTCAAATGGACTGTATCATCTCTTAAATGCATTGTATCATCTCTTAAATGGATTGTATCATCTCTTAAATGGATTGTATCATCTCTGAAATGCATTGTATCATCTCTTAAGGGGATTGTATCATCTCTTAAATGGACTGTATCATCTCTTAAATGGATTGTATCATCTCTTAAGGGGATTGTATCATCTCTTAAATGCATTGTATCATCTCTTAAATGGATTGTATCATCTCTGAAATGCATTGTATCATCTCTTAAGGGGATTGTATCATCTCTTGAATGCATTGTATCATCTCTGAAATGCATTGTATAATCTCTTAAGGGGGTTGTATCATCTCTCAAATGGATTGTATCATCTCTGAAATGCATTGTATCATCTCTTAAGGGGAATGTATCATCTCTTAAATGGATTGTATCATCTCTTAAATGGATTGTATCATCTCTTAAGGGGATTGTATCATCTCTTAAATGGATTGTATCATCTCTTAAATGGATTGTATCATCTCTTAAGGGGATTGTATCATCTCTTAAATGGATTGTATCATCTCTGAAATGCATTGTATCATCTCTTAAGGGGATTGTATCATCTCTTAAATGGATTGTATCATCTCTTAAGGGGAATGTATCATCTCTTAAATGGATTGTATCATCTCTTAAATGGATTGTATCATCTCTTAAGGGGATTGTATCATCTCTTAAATGGATTGTATCATCTCTGAAATGCATTGTATCATCTCTTAAGGGGATTGTATCATCTCTTAAATGGATTGTATCATCTCTGAAATGCATTGTATCATCTCTGAAATGCATTGTATCATCTCTTAAGGGGATTGTATCATCTCTTAAGGGGATTGTATAATCTCTTGAATGGATTGTATCATCTCTGAAATGCATTGTATCATCTCTGAAATGCATTGTATCATCTCTTAAGGGGATTGTATCATCTCTTAAATGGATTGTATCATCTCTTAAATGGATTGTATCATCTCTGAAATGCATTGTATCATCTCTTAAGGGGATTGTATCATCTCTTAAATGGATTGTATCATCTCTGAAATGCATTGTGTCATCTCTTAAATGCATTGTATCATCTCTTAAGGGGATTGTATAATCTCTTGAATGGATTGTATCATCTCTGAAATGGATTGTATCATCTCTTAAATGGATTGTATCATCTCTGAAATGCATTGTATCATCTCTTAAGGGGAATGTATCATCTCTTAAATGGATTGTATCATCTCTTAAATGGATTGTATCATCTCTGAAATGGATTGTATCATCTCTGAAATGCATTGTATCATCTCTTAAATGGATTGTATCATCTCTGAAATGGATTGTATCATCTCTGAAATGGATTGGATCATCTCTGGAATGCATTGTATCATCTCTTAAATTGTATCATCTCTTAAATCTACCAGCGTGTGTCCTGGTGCTTTTTCTAGTGGAAGACTGACCCACAGCACAACTGGGAGAAGAAAACCCGACAAAGACGTACCACAATTTTTTGGATCACGCGAGTGCCACTTTTCGGACCATGGAAGCTTGCTTGCTTGCTTGGGACTGAAATAGAATTCCCCAGCAGGCAGGCTGGCTTCAGGATTCCAGGAAGCGACTTTCCCTGTCCAAAAAAAGCTTTCGAAGGTCTGACAAACCCAACCTTTCTCGGGCGCAAACTGGGCTCTGTAGACGAATAGTGCGCTCCCATGATTATTTGTTTCTCACCTAGAAGGAAATGTTGGACCAGGCATCCATTTAAAAATATAGCTATTACACCGTGTGGAACAAGACTAACAATTTCACGAACCCCACGAGGGAATCAATGTCAGTGTCTTTGAATAATGTCATTTCTTTAGCCTCCCTCCCCAGACGTTATTCTTTGTAGGTCGAGAAAGTGAAACATGCAATTTGTTACGTGCCTGAAATTGCTCTTCCCTGCCTGGCTTTATTCGGAAATGTGGGATACAAAAAAGACGTGGTTGAACGTGGAGCAAATTTTCCATCAATTTAGCTAATGGACTTAGACCCCCCCCCCTTGCTTTTTTATTCAGCGCCCAGGCCCTGCACTTAAAGCCAAAGTGAACCTGTTATATTAAATAGATGCCTTGAGAGCGCAGGAGAAGAAAGGCATTTTCTTGTGAAAGGTTATTGGGATTGCAGGGAAGACAACAGCAAGGCTCGAGATTGAAAGGGAACACATCAGGGCTTCCAGTTAGGTCCATTTAATGGGGAGGGAATTGATTTAAAAAATTGATCTCCGGCCAAAAAGGTTTGGGGTTGGCCTCCAGAGCAATCTCCTTGCGGTCAGGAAGCAGAGCTTTCCAAATTTCACAAAGTAGAATGTTCTGAAGACCAACTTTGGGCTCAAAGATGTATCTATATCAATGATGGGCAAGCTTTTGCGCTTGGTGTGTCAAAATTCATCAAAAAACCTAGCATGACTTGGGTGATGTGACACTTCGAGAAAAAAAAACAACATAATTTCACAATATGTATAGTTTAAATAACAAAAATGTATAATTGTAATATATAACTGTATTTAATAAATCAACAAATATTTACTACCATTATTTCCATGTACAACGATCTATGGTACCTCTTGCAGTTTCCACACTGATTTCTCTCTATTCTAGTTTTAGTGTAGTCATGAATAATGAATAATATAATAGTAATAATATGATAATATACTACAATAATAATAGAATAATAATAGAATGATATTATCTATATATATAAAAGGGTAATGACATTTCGGCAACAACAAAACTACACACCTCAGAAACACTAAACTTGGCAGCACAACCCCTCATCCATGCCTCTACGTTCATACAACAAAAAGAAAAGAAACATAAAGTCCTAATTAAAGGGAGAGGAAGAATTGTTTTTATCCCATTGCTGCCAGTTAGAAGGCTAAGCTCTGCCCACTTGGTCTCCTAGCAACCCACTCAGCCCAGGGGACAGGCAGAGTTAGGCCTCACTTAGGCCTCTTCCACACTGCCTATAAAATACAGATTATCAGATTTTAACTGGATTATATGGCAGTGTAGACTCAAGGCCCTTCCACACAGCTATATCACCCATTTAGAATCTTATATTATCTGCTTTGAACTGGATTATCTTGACTCCACACTGCCATATAATCCACTTCAGTGTGCATTTTATCCAGCTGTGTAGAAGGGGCCTCATACTTCGCCACAGCTACGCGTGGTCGGGCACAGCTAGTGTGTATGTATGTGTGTGTGTGTGTGTGTGTGTGTGTGTGTGTGTATATATATATATATGTATGTATGTAATGTGCATAATTCCCATGGAGTAAACAACAAAACCACTGGACCAAATCACACCAAATTTGGCCACAAAAGACATAGTCATCCAATCAATCTGCAGGCGGCAGCATGTCAGCAAAAATGGCTAAGCGTGTCAGTGTTGACACGCGTGTCATAGGTTGGACATCACTGATTCTATATTGTTGAAGGAGTGTGGTTTGAAGCACTTTCACCGCTGTGGTTCAATGCAATGGGATGGCACTAAAAGGCTTGTTGAACTACAACTCTGAAAATTCCATCACATTGGCCCATGGCAGGGAAAGTGGGGTCAAACTGCATGCATTCGACAGTGTGGATGTAGTCCTTTGGTATGATTTCGAGCTCAGAAGCAGTTTGTAATGAAGTGCCATTTGCCTGGAAATCTGAGCAAAGGGAAAGTCAGTTTGTTCTAAATATGGCTAGCTAAAAATGTGACGGTTATTATTATTATTATTATTATTATTATTATTATTATTATTATTATTATTTGTATGACACAGCAAACAAGATAGATATGCTGGATTTCATATCACAAAATCACAGGTCGAACATTCCCAAGTGTCTAGGACTGTGTGATGTATTTCGGATGATTTAAACATTTAAATAGAATAAAGCCAGGAAGGCTGGGAGTGAACAGCCCAGCAATGCCAGGCGGGCAACGTGATGTCAAACGGCCAGACCAATTTACGCCAGACAGATCTATTGATGCCTATTTGATCGCAACAAGGCCGCATAACTTCCGCCCTCCCAGGCGGCATATCTCAGAGCCGCAGCTGCCAGGGACAAAGAGCCGGGGGAGGCTTATCAGTTCTGGGCTGCCCAAGTGAGTTCCACCAGGAAACCAGGCTGGCAGCTGCCAAGGGCAGATAGCAAGGTGCAAGAGATCTTTGGACTCATACAGCAAGGTGCGGCTCGCATTTTAGCCACCCTCCAAGCACATGATTGAGGGGAGATCGGAACTGATGCCTTTGATGGGGACTCAGGGCGGATCACATTACACATATAGGCAAACATTCAATGCCTTTTAACATAGAACAAAGACAAGACAAACATAGGCTCCGAGCGGGCCTCGAACTCATGACCTCCTGGTCAGAGTGATTCATTGCAGTGATTCATTGCAGCTGCTCTCCAGCCTGCGCCACAGCCCGAGTCCACATTGAAATCTGGACTTTATTCTCTCTCCCTCCATCCACGCCTCTAGCTTTAAATCAGAACTATCTGATTTAAAAACGTTATTGATATTTTACCAACCGTATCGTAAGGCACGATACGGAAGGGAGCAAACAATCGGGTGAAACCCAAGGAAACACCTAGAACAGAAGCAGACAAACCTACGGGCCAGGCTCAGCAAATTGATGGCAAAGGCATGCTTCAACAGCCGGCGCCACTTTCAAAGTGGGCAAAAAGCTTTTCCTTTCTTCTCTTCGGCAAGCCGAGGCTCACAAAGGCCTTTTAGCGGAGAGACGTGCAGAAAGCGGGATCAGATGGGCCCGAAGGCCGGTTTTTCCATTTACTTTTCGGATCTCTGTTTTAGGAGCGCTGCCAAATGGCGTATATAAATAGTCGTCCCATTAACTGGGACGGATGCCCATCGGGTTGCACCCGAAGCCGCTGCCGTGACCCTGCTGTCCTCCATAGGGCCTTAGAAACCTCAAAGGAAGCAGATGAGCAAGGGGTCGAGCCGGGAAAGAGTAGCAAAGGAAGCGGTTAAGGGGAAAGATGGCCAGCAGTCAGAACAGATGGATGCAGACATCCCTTTGAAAAAAAAAATACATTCTTAGTATTTAAATCATAAGTAGTGAGAGCAATAAAGGCGTGATTCCAAAAAGCCCTGGAAAAATTTAGCCAGCATCTATATTCACTATTGTCTCTAATACTTGCTTCACTCACAAACACAAAGCTTTGTGCATGACCCTAAAGAGCTTTCTTCAAATCTGCTTTGGAGTGATTAATTGATTTATTATACAATATTGTTCTGTTGTGTTGTCAAAGGCTTTGATGGCCGGAATCACTGGGTTGCTGCGTTTTCCGGGCTGTATGGACATGTTGCAGAAGCATTATCTCCTAAATTGCTTAGATTTTAGCGTGTTTTTGTAAGCCACTCCGAGCCTTGGGGGAGTGTTTTTAAGATTTTTTTTAAAAGATATTTTAAAGATGTTTTTAAATTGTTAGATTTTAGCCGTTCTTGTAAGCCGCCCGAGCCCTAGGGGAGTGGCTGCATATAAGTTTAAATAATAAATAAATAAATAAAATAATGCAGTGATGGCCAACCTATGACACACGTGTCAGCACTGACACACCTAGCCATTTTTGCTGACACGCTGCTGGATGCAGATTGATTGGATGACTATGTCTTTTGTGGCCAAATTTGGTGTGATTTGGTCCAGTGGTTTTGTTGTTTACTCCATGGGAATTATGCACATTACACACACACACACACACACACATATATATATACATACATACATACATACATACATACATACAGTAGAGTCTCACTTATCCAAGCTAAACGGGCCGGCAGAATGTTGGATAAGCAAATATCTTGGATAATAAGGAGGGATTAAGGAAAAGCTTATTAAACATCAAATTAGGTTATGATTTTACAAATTAAGCACCAAAACATCATGTTACACAACAAATTTGACACAAAAAGGAGTTCAATACGCAGTAATGTTATGCTGTAATTACTGTATTTACGAATTTAGCACCAAAATATCACGATATATTGAAAACATTGACTACAAAAATAGCTTGGATAATCCAGAGGCACTGCAGACTGATTCAACCAGAGAAGTCAGCCATAGCAAAGCACCTGATGAACCAACCTGGACACAGCATATTATTTGAGAACACAGAAATGCTGGACCACTCTATCAACCACTATGTCAGGCGACACAGAGAAGCCACTGAAATCCACAAGCATGTGGACAAATTCAACAGAAAGGAGGAAACCATGAAAATGAACAAAATATGTCTACCAGTATTTAAAAAAAACTCTAAAATCAGGACAGTACATAAAGAACAACACTCAGAAAACAGGGGAAATCCAAACAGGGCCAGCTTTTTTTTTTCATGTCAGGAGAAACTGCAAGTCGCTTCTGGTGCGAGAGAATTGGTCGTCTGCAAGGACGTTGCCCAGGAGATATTGCCTGGATGTTTTGATGTTTTTACCATCCTTGTGGGAGGCTTCTCTCATGTCCCTGCATGGAGCTGGAGCTGACAGCGGGAGCTCATCCACGCTCTCCCAGGGTTGGATTCGAACCTGGCAGCCTTCAGGTCAGCAACACAACCTTCAAGTTACAAGGCTTTAACCCACTGCGCCACCAGGAGCTCCATAACACGGCCAGCTAACACCTCCAAAAAAAAAAAAGATTCCCCCAGGCAGGAAGCAGCCAGGCTTTGAAGCTGCCAGGCTATTCAATGGTATTCAAGCTGGCCAAATTGCAACATTTCCTCCAACAGACGAGAGTTCTTTCTCCAACTCTGGACATTATTCCAAAGGGATATAAACGCCACTTGCCTAGTTTCCAACAGAAGCAGCCAGACTTCAAAGCTGCAAAGCCATTCAATGCTAATTAAGATGGCCAATTGCAACATGCACACTTGCCTCCAACAGACAAGAGTTCTTTCTCCCACCCTGGACATGATTCCACAGATATATACAGTGTTCCCTCACTTATCGCTGGGGTTAGGTTCCAGGACTACCCACAATAAGTGAAAATCCGCAAAGTAGGGACACTATTATATTTATTTCAATATTTATACATTCTTTTAGTAGTTATACACTATTTTAAGTCTTTATCAACCAATTGTGTGTTGATAAATCGCCTCCTTCTCCTCCCGTTGCCGCTTGGGCTCATTTCTCTCCCTTAGGCTTTTACTTCCTCCCTTCCTTAGGCTGTAAATTGTGGTTTTTTATGATTTATAATAGTCTTTTAGAGTTTACTAGCTGTGCCCGGCCATGCGTTGCTGTGGCGAAGTATGGTGGTATGGGAAATAAAGTATTGAGGAATTGGTGGTAGTTAAGGTAAAGGGTAAAGGGTTATATAGCTGTGTGGAAGGGCCTTGAATCTACACTGCCATATAATCCAGTTCAAATCTGATAATCTGTATTTTATAGGCAGTGGGGAAGAGGCCTAAGTGAGGCCTAACTCTGCCTGTCCCCTGGGCTGAGTGGGTTGCTAGGAGACCAAGTGGGCAGAGCTTGGCCTTCTAACTGGCAGCAATTGGATAAAAACAATTATTCCTCTCCCTCTAATTAGGACTTTATTTTTCTTTTCTTTTTGTTGTATGAACCTAGAGGCATGGATGAGGGGTTGTGCTGTCAGTTTTCAAGGTTGTGGGGTGTTTAGTTTTGTTGTTTTGTCCTAGGCCAAAATTTCATTACCCTTTTATATATATACTAGCTGTGCCCAGCCACGCGTTGCTGTGGCAAAGTGGTGGTGGTATTGGTTAAAAATTGTTGTGGATTTTTTATTTGATGTTATTTGTATTTTTAATTAATTTTATTGTAAGTTATCTTTTTATTATATTTTATTACTTTCTTGTATTATTTTTAGTTACTTTCTGTTATGATAGTATTTTATTGTGTTAATTTTTTAGTGTTTTTAATTATTTTTAATTATTTTTTATTGGGTTGCTAGGAGACTAAGTGGGCGGAGCTTAGCCCTCTAACTGGCAGCAATTGGATAAAAACAATTATTCCTCTCCCTCTAATTAGGACTTTATTTTTCTTTTCTTTTTGTTGTATCAACCTAGAGCCGTGGATGATGGGTTGTGTTGTCAAATTTCGAGGTTGGTGGGCCTGTAGTTTTGTTGTTTTGTCCGGTGCCCTGATTCCATCACTCTTTTATATATATTAGATTGAAAAACCGCGAAACAGCAAATCAGCGAAAAGTGAACCGTGAAGAGTGAGGGAACACTGTAAACCCCACTAGCCTAGTTTCCAACAGACCTTACAACATCTGCAGGTGCCTGCCATACATGTGGGCAAAACGTCAGAAGAGAATGCTTCTGGAACATAGCCAGACAGTCCAGAAAACGCACAGCAACCCAATACTGCATTAAAGCGAAGCACAGTTGAGTCGAATTGTGGTGTTCCAGAACTCTTTAGTTAAAAGTTTCCTGTTTGCAGAAAGATTCTTGCCATTTTATGGCAAGCCAAGCTGGGGAGACACTGAAGAATACTGTTTATTGACTCCTAGGGATGCGGTGTTTATTACGGATGTATTATCTCTAAACAATTAAAAAGGGAGAGCCGTAATTAACACCTTTCTCTCCTCCTCCCAGAGCTGAAACTGACAATACAGCAATCAAATGAAGCCCTTTGAAGGGAAACTAATCCCACTAATCCTTATATATCACTAATCCCACCTCCATTGAACAGCGGACAATGAAATGGCCTGAGTTGGCAGAAGGACATTGTCAAGTTTTCCTGAAGTTTTATTGATATTTTTTTTTTTTACAACAAGGCAAGGAGACCGATTTATTATGTGAATCTGAAAATAGCTCCGAACTTAGCTCCGAACTCAAGAAATCCGCTGAGGACTTCGTAACATGCAGCTATGACTGTATTTTATGAATTTTAATTTTTTACATTGTCATTATGTATGTGTGTGGTTGTAATTCTGTGTTTTTATTGTTTCAGATTTATGTATTATCTATATGCAACACTTCGCTGTATTTTGTTTGCCGCCCTGAGTCCTTCCGGGGAGATGGTGGTGGGGTAGAAATAAAAATTATTACAATTATTATTATTATTAACGACATTGTATGACACAGCAAACAAGACAGATATGCTGGATTTCATATCACAAAATCACAAGTCAAACACTCCCAAGTGTCTAGGACTGTATTATTATTATCATTATTATTATTATCAACACAACGACGTTGTATGGCACAGCAAACAAGATAGATATGCTGGATTTCGTTTCGCAAAACCACAAGTCGAACACTTCCCAAGTGTCTAGGACTGTGTGATGTATTTATTATTATTATTATTATTATTATTATTATTATTATTATTATTATTATGACACAGCAAAAAAGATAGATATGCTGGATTTCGTATCACAAAATCACAAGTTGAACACTCCCAAGTGTCTAGAACTGTATTATTATTATTATTATTATTATTATTATTATTATTATTATTATTATTATTATTATGACATAGCAAACAAGATAGATATGCTGGATTTCATATCCCAAAATCACAAGTCGAACACTTCCCGAGGACTGTGTGATGTATTTTCGGACGATGCATGCAGATCCCAGTAGGGTGGCTTTTTGCAGTTGGCAGATCGTGATTTTGTCAATGTCTATTGTTTCCAAATGCCGGCTGAGTTCTTTTGGCACGGCACCCAGTGTGCCCATCACCACCGGGACCACCTGCACTGGTTTCTGCCAGAGTCTTTGCAGTTCAATCTTGAGGTCCTGACAGCGGCTGAGTTTTTCCTGTTGTTTTTCGTCAATGCGACTGTCACCTGGGATGGCAACATCAATGATCCAAACCTTTTTCTTTTCCACAACTGTGATGTCTGGTGCGTTGTGTTCCAGAACTTTGTCAGTCTGGATTCGGAAGTCCCACAGTATCTTTGTGTGCTCATTTTCCAATACTTTTGCAGGTTTGTGATCCCACCAGTTCTTTGCTGCTGGGAGGTAGTACATGAGGCATACGATCCAATGAATCATTTGGGTCACATAGTTGTGCCTCTGTTTGTAGTCTGTCTGTGCGATTTTCTTACAGCAGCTGAGGATATGATCCATGGTTTCGTCGGTTTCCTTGCACAGTCTGCATTTTGGGTCATCAGCCGATTTTTCCATCTTGGCCTGAATTGCCTTTGTTCTGATGGCTTGCTCCTGGGCTGCAAGGATCAGGCCTTTTGTCTCCTTCTTCAGGGTCCCATTCATGAGCCAGAGCCAGGTCTTCTCCTTATCAGCTTTTCCTTCAATTTTCAAGGAAATTTCCATGCAATGTTTTGTTGTGCCAGCTGTCAGCTCTAGTTTGTAGTGCGGTTTTCTTGTACTGGTTTTTTGTCTGCTGTGCTTTGAGGAGTTTCTGATTTTTGATTTATTATTATTATTATTATTATTATTATTATTATTATTATTTCAACAGCCACCATGGTGTAATTATTGCATAAGTGCATTCATCACTCCATTCGTATAGCTATCCAGCCTGCACATGCCTGAAAACATGACAATCCCAAACATTTGGCTGCCTAAGGCTAAGAACAAGATGGTACTCCTTCTCATCCAAAAGCCAGCTTTGTGGCTGTAAAGCAACATCATCTCCTTCTTGCTTAGCCCCCTTTCACCTTGCAACCATCTCCCAATTGCCTGACGTAAATGCCTCATTCTGCCTAATGGTAAAGCCAACTAAATGTCATACAAAAAGCACATCAAGTCTGTGTTACAGCTAGTTTGGTATCAATATGTTGTCGAAAGCTTTCATGGCCGAAATCACTGGATTGCTGTGAGTTTCCCATGTTCCAGAAGCATTCTCTCCTGATGTTTCTCTCACATCTATGGCAGGCACCCTCAGAGGTTGTGACGTTGTGCCATCCACTTGAATCTCTGAGTGGCTACACCTCCTCTACCTTTTGTGGCAAGGAGTTCTGTAGGCTAAATACAAATTGGGGAGGGAAGTGTTCGCCTTATGGTCTGCACCCTACCTGCTGTTAATCCTCTTGATGCCTTGTCTCATATCTAGATCTATATTTTGTGATATACCAAAAGGGAGATAAAGTACTTCTCTTTCCATAGTTTATCATTCGAGAGATCTGTGTCATCCACATTGATCTACCACGCCTCCATGTGCTTTTTGCTCTGCATTTGGGGTTCCCTCCCCACCGCAAGGAGCGTGGCGTTTGCGTACAGGTGGGACAGGTAAAATAATGCAGTTCTCTTTCGAGAGACCCCGCAAGCTGCCTTTTCAAGGATTTTCTCGCCTGGCCTGTGCGTGGGCGTGTTGTATGTGCGCCTTGAACAAAATGGCTGGTTTTGAATCCTCCAGAACAAGGTTGAAGTCGGATGAATACATTGACATTGCGTGTGCGGAGGATGAGGATTGTGACAGATAAACTGACGGGGGGAAACAAAGACGGTGGTTGTCCCTGTGGAAAAATGAACAATTCCTTTCATAGAACTTCGGGTGCTTTCACTCCCTGGTTGATTCTCTCCCTTTTTTGTCCTTGCTCGCTTTCTTTTCTTTCCCCCTCTTCCTCCCAAGCTGTTAAGCGCTATCTCTGCAGATTCTCAGCATTCCCATGGGCTGACTGTAGTTTTAACCGTTGCTAGAAATCCATGTGGCTCCTGCGATATTATCAAGCTGGTCGTTTGGCATCTGAGTTGCTGCTGCTCCTTCCATTCCCCTTGCCTTTCCTTGCGCGAGGAGTTCTCAGAGGGCTGCTTTGCAAAGTCAATAGGTCCAAACAGAATAAATATCGCCTGTCAAATTCAAGATATCCTTGTATAGTCGTCGCTCATTAGAAGTCATTAGAAGTGAGAATAGGCAGCTTATTTATTTATTTATTTATTTATTACAATATTTATAGCCCGCCCTTCTCACCCAACAGGGGACTCAGGGTGGCTTACAATAAAATACACATATAAAAATTGTACAATCTATATATATAAAAGGGTAATGAAATTTCGGCCTAGGACAAAACAACAAAACTACACATCCCAGAAACACTAAACTTGGCAGCACAACCCCTCATCCATGCCTCTACGTTCATACAACAAAAAGAAAAGAAAAACAAAGTCCTAATTAGAGGGAGAGGAATAATTGTTTTTATCCAATTGCTGCCAGTTAGAAGGCTAAGCTCTGCCCACTTGGTCTCCTAGCAACCCACTCACCCAGGGGGCAGGCAGAGTTAGGCCTCACTTAGGCCTCTTCCACACTGCCTATAAAATACAGATTATCTGATTTGAACTGGATTATATGGCAGTGTAGACTCAAGGCCCTTCCACACAGCTATATAACCCATTTATAATGGACTTAATGTAAGGTAAAACCTTTACTCTTTACCTTAACCACCACCAATTCCTCAATACTTTATTTCCCATACCACCAGACTTCGCCACAGCAACGCGTGGCTGGGCACAGCTAGTCTATATATATATAATGGTTATGAAATTTTGGCCTAGGACAAAACAACAAAACTACACATCCTAGAAACACTAAACTTGGCAGCACAACCCCTCATCCATGCCTCTAGGTTCATACAACAAAAAGAAAAGAAAAATAAAGTCCTAATTAGAGGGAGAGGAATAATTGTTTTTTATCCAATTGCTGCCAGTTAGAAGGCTAAGCTCTACAATATCTGCACAATAATAATACACATCGAATCATAGCATCAGACAGTTAGGAGACACCCCTAAAGGCCATCCAGTCCAACCCAATTCTGCCATGCAGGACACAATCCTAGCACTCCCAACAGATGGCCACCCAGCCTCTCAATACTAATACTAATACTACTAATAATAATAACAACATCATCATACAATCCTAAGGTTTGGAGTGACCCCTAAGAATCATCCAGATCAACTTCCTTCTACCATGCAGGAGACACAATCCAAGCACTCTTATAGATATTCATATAGATAAATATGCTCATACACACATATACATATACATATATATGTAGATACATATTCCTAGTTCAAATATGGAGAGATACCTATATATAAATAGATATGCTCATACACACATACATATTCATATATATACACACACACATATATTCCTAGTTCAAATATGGAGAGGGATTCCTATATATTCATATAGATATGCTCATACACACGCACATATACATATATATACACACACATATTCCTAGTTCAAATATGGAGGGATTCCTATATATTTATATAGATAGATATGCTCATACACATATACATACACACACACACACATATACATATACATATATATGTAGATACATATTCCTAGTTCAAATATGGAGAGATACCTATATATTCATATAAATAGACATGCTCATACACACACCCACATATATTCCTAGTTCAAATATGGAGAGAGGGATTCCTATATATTCATATAGATAGATATGCTCATACACACGCACATATACATATATAGACACACAAATATTCCTAGTTCAAATATGGAGGGATTCCTATATATTTATATAGATAGATATGCTCATACACATATACATATACACACACACACATATACATATACAGAGTCTCGCTTATCCAACGTAAACAGGCTGGCAGAACGTTGGATAAGTGAATATGTTGGATAATAAGGAGAGATTAAGGAAAAGCCTATTAAACATTAAATTAGGTTATGATTTTATAAATTAAGCACCAAAATATCATGTTATACAACAATTTTGACAGAAAAAATAGTTCAATACACAGTAATGCTATGTAGTAATTACTGTATTTACAAATTTAGCACCAAAATATCACGATGTATTGAAAACATTGACTACAAAAACGCGTTGGATAATCCAGAACGTTGGATAAGCGAGTGTTGGATAAGTGAGACTCTACTGTATATGTAGATACATATTCCTAGTTCAAATATGGAGAGATTCCTATATATTCATATAGATATGCTCATACACATATATACATATATACACACATATACATATACATCTACATATATGTATACATATTCCTAGTTCAAATACGGAGAGAGAGAATCTTATATATTCATATAGATAGATATGCTCATACACACACATATACATATATATACACACACACATATATTCCTAGTTCAAATATGGAGGGATTCCCATATATATTCATATAGATAGATATGCTCATACACACATATACATATACATATAGACACATATACATACGCATACATATATACATATACACACACATTTATATATATACACACATGTATACATATATATATATACTAGCTGTCCCCGGCCACGTGTTGCTGTGGCATTGTCTGGTGGTGTTGGTGAGGTAGTGGTGGTATTGAATGTCTGTTGTATGGTTGTCTTTATGTTTAGTATGCATACTGAAGTGGATTATATGGCAGTGTGGAGTCAAGATAATCCAGTTTAAAGCAGATAATATAAGATTCTAAATGGGTTATATAGCTGTGTGGAAGAGCCTTGAGTCTACATTGCCATATAATCCCGTTAAAATCTGATAATCTGTGGAAGAGGCCTAAGTGAGGCCTAACTGTGCCTGTCCCCTGGGCTGAGTAGGTTGCTAGGAGACCAAGTGGGTGGAGTTTAGCCTTCAAACTGGCAGCAATTGGATAAAAACGATTATTCCTCTCCCTATAATTAGGACTTTATTTTTCTTTTCTTTTCGTTGTATCAACCTAGAGCCGTGAACGATGGGTTGTGTTGTCAAATTTCGAGGTTGGGGGGCCTGTAGTTTTGTTGTTTTGTCCGCTGCCCTGATGCCATCACTCTTTTATATATATAGACTAGCTGTGCCCGGCCACGCGTTGCTGTGGCGAAGTATGGTGGTATGGGAAATAAAATATTGAGGAATTGGTGGTAGTTAAGGTAAAGGGTCCTGGGCTGAGTGGGTTGCTAGGAGACCAAGTGAGCGGAGCTTAGCCTTCTAACTGGCAGCAATTGGATAAAAACAATTATTCCTCTCCCTCTAATTAGGACTTTTTTTCTTTTCTTTTTGTTGTATCAACCTAGAGGCATGGATGAGGGGTTGTGCTGTCAATTTTCGAGGTTGTGGGGTGTTTACTTTTGTTGTTTTGTCCGCTGCCGTGATGCCATCACTCTTTTATATATATACTAGCTGTGCCCGGCCACGCGTTGCTGTGGCAAAGTGGTGGTGGTATTGGTTAAAAGTTGTTGTGGAATTTTTATTTGACGTTATTTGTATTTTTAAAATTAATTTTATTGTAACTTATCTTTTTTTATTATGTTTTATTGTTTTGTTGTACTATTTTTAGTTATTTTGTTATAGTATTTTATTGTATTAATTTTTTTAGTGTTTTTTAAATTATTTTTATTGTATTATTTGTATTTATTTTATTTTTTATTCTTTTATTAACACTGGGCTGAGTGGGTTGCTAGGAGACCAAGTGGGCGGAGCTTAGCCTTCTAAGTGGCAGCAATTGGATAAAAACATTTATTGCTCTCCCTCTAAGTAGGATTTTATTATTCTATTCTTTTTGTTGTATCAACCTAGAGGCATGGATGATGGGTTGTGTTGTCAAATTTCGAGGTTGGGGGGCCTGTAGTTTTGTGGGTCGCCGTGATGCCATCACTCATCTATATATATAAAAGAGTGATGGCATCAGGGCAATGCACAAAACAACAAAACTACAGGCCCCCCAACCTCGAAATTTGACAACACAACCCATCATCCACGCCTCCAGGTTGATACAACCAAAAGAAAAGAAAAATAAAGTCCTAATTAGAGAGAGAGGAATAATTGCTTTTATCCAATTGCTGCCAGTTAGAAGGCTAAGCTCCTCCAACTTGGTCTCCTAGCAACCCAATAAAAAATAATAAAAAACACTAAAAATTAATACAATAAAAGACCATAATAACAAAAATAACTAAAAATTATACAAGAAAATAATAAAATATAATAAATAAAAAGATAACTTACAATAAAATTAATTAAAAAATACAAATAACGTCAAATAAAAATTACACAACAATTCTTAACCAATACCACCACCACTTGGCCACAGCAACGCGTGGCCGGGCACAGCTAGTTTATATATATAGAAGATACACAAACTATCACAAGGGACTCCCCCCCCCCCCAAATAGTAATAGATAGATATACAGATTCACATACATGTGTATAAACATATGTTTGTTTTGGCGGGAGCCCCTTGACGTGACCCTGTCTAGATCCCTTGCTTCCCGCCCAGTTACTTTTACCTCAGAGTAACGGTAACGAGCCGGGCCCCTCTCTCGTTCCTTGCCCTTCCGAAGCCCTGGGCGGCCCAAAAAAGGCGGGAAGGCGAGGCGGGCCTTCTCGGCCGGGATCTTCTCCTCAGGCCTGGCGCTCCTTCTTCCCTCAGGGCTTCTTCTTCTTCTTCTCTTCAGGCCGGCTCTTCTCCGCGCCGCGCAACCCGCCCTCCGCGGCCCAGATGCGCCCAGCTGTTCTCCTATTGGTTGCGGGGGGGGGGGGGAAGCGAGAGGCGCCTCGGCTCCGGATTGGCCCAGCCGCGCCGCCCAGGGAGCCTCTCACTGGTCCAGATGTGAAGCGGCTGTTGTAGCCAGGCGCTCCCCTCCCCTCCGTTTGCCTCTTTTTTTCTGCTTTCCCAGCGGAGGGGGGAGGGAGGGAGGAGGCGGGAGCAGCCTCTGCATCACCATGCCAACCAAGGGCTGCCGGAGCAACCAATGGGAGGCGAGGGGCGGGGCTTAGCATCCCAACTCAGCATCCCATCCACCCAAAATATTCCCAAAAACCAAAATATTATCTTTTTTTATTTCTATCAATGCTATCACTATTCTTACCTATTTCTCTTTCTAAATCTTGACAGCTACACCAGTTGATTAATCTATTATTTAATAATAATAATAATAATAACCCTAACCCTATCAATGCTATCACTATTCTTACTTATTTCTCTTTCTAATTTAAAATTAAATCTTGACAGCTACACCAGTTGATTAATCTATTATTTAATAATAATAATAATAATAACCCTAACCCTATCAATGCTATCACTATTCTTACTTATTTCTCTTTCTAATTTAAAATTAAATCTTGACAGCTACACCAGTTGATTAAATAATCTATTATTTAATAATAATAATAATAATCTAATCATTCTGTAGTACCAAATATATATATAATATGCTGGATACATTGGAATATATTATATATTATTTCACCTCTTTCCCTTATTTATTTTTCTGACTACTGTAGATATAACTGATTTTAATATTTGTGTATATTTATAATTATTTTATGTCCCAACTCAGCATCCCATCCACCCAAAATATCTCCAGAAACCAAAATATTATATTTTTTATTTCTATCAATGCTATCACTATTCTTACTTATTTCTCTTTCAAATTTAAAATTAAATCTTGACAGTTACACCAGTTGATTAAATAATCTATTATTTAATAATTTTATATATATATATATATATATATATATATATATATATATATATATATATGGTACTACAGAATGATTAGGTTATTATTATTATTTTATTATGACACAGCAAACAAGATAGATATGCTGGATTTCGTATCACAAAATCACAAGTCAAACACTTCCCAAGCGTTTAGGACTGTAATATATTATTATTATTATTATTATTATTATTATTATTATTTTATTATGACACAGCAGACAAGATAGATATGCTGGATTTCATATCACAAAATCACAAGTCGAACAATTCCCAAGTGTTTAGGACTGTGTGAAGTATTATTACTATTATTATTATTATTTTATTATTATTGACACAAAGATGTAGTATGACACAGCAAACGAGATCTATATGCTGGATTTCGTATCACAAAATCACAAGTCGAACACTTCCCAAGTGTTAAGGACTGTGTGATGTATTATTATTATTATTATTATTATTGACACAAAGACGTAGTATGACACAGCAAACGAGATCTATATGCTGGATTTAGTGTCACAAAATCACAAGTCGAACACTTCCCAAGTGTTAAGGACTGTGTGATGTATTATTATTATTATTATTATTATTGACACAAAGACGTAGTATGACACAGCAAACGAGATCTATATGCTGGATTTCGTATCACAAAATCACAAGTCGAACTCTTCCCAAGTGTTACGGACTGAGGGGTGTATTATTATGATTATTGGTTCCTGGCTAAACTAATATTTTCAAGTGCCATCAGTTTAAGACACATCAACTCACAGCAGATCCTTTGGACACCCATTAGTTTGTGCCCGCACCGTGGCGAACCCGCCCAGTTCCTAGCTGGAGCCAGGATGGCTTTTCCCATCTGCCTGAGCTTTCAATAATGCAAGATGAAGAAGAACGGATTGTTTTCCAAAGTGGCCGCCGTCCAGTGGGGCAGAAGCCCATCCCCTTTGGAAACCGGTTTGCCTCGTACGGACTTTGGAACACAGGTGTGCCGTTTGGCACCAACACCAATACATGCAATCCAATGTCAACAAGGATGCCGGGTTGGGAGCCGCACTGGCAGAGGGACAGGGTTGAAAACACAGCCCGCCTCCCCAACCCAAACCCTGGTGTTGATACATATAATATTGATAATCTATCTATATATATAAAAGGGTAATAAAATTTCGGCTTAGGACAAAACAACAAAACTACACATCCCAGAAACACTAAACTTGGCAGCACAACCCCTCATCCATGCCTCTACGTTCATACAACAAAAAGAAAAGAAAAATAAAGTCCTAATTAGAGGGAGAGGAAGAATTGTTTTTATCCAATTGCTGCCAGTTAGAAGGCTTGGTCTCCTAGCAACCCACTCAGCCCAGAGGACAGGCAGAGTTAGGCCTCACTTAGGCCTCTTGCACACTGCCTATAAAATACAGATTATCTGATTTGAACTGGATTATATGGCAGTGTAGACTCAAGGTCCTTCCACACAGCTATATAACCCATTTATAATGGACTTAATGTAAGGTAAAACCTTTACCTTAACTACCACCAATTCCTCAATACTTTATTTCCCATACCACCATACTTCGCCACAGCAACACGTGGCCGGGCACAGCTAGTCTATCTATATAAAAATGTAATGTATGTTTGTAGGACAGAGTAAACAACAAAACCACGGAACCAAATCACACCAAATGTGGCCACAAAAGACATAGTCACCCAATCTATGTCTTTCAAACAAAAAAACCTGGAAAAGAAAGTCCAAATTAGAGAATGAGGAAGAGCCGTTTTCAACCCTGGTTGCTGGTCAGAAGAGTAGGCGTCGCCCCCTTTAGGCCCCGCCCACTTTGTCTCCTAGCAGCCCCCTCGGCCACAATGGCACCGGGGTACAGCGAGGTTTCAGGCTTGAGGCTGCAAGGCTATTCACTGCTATTCCATCTGGCCAACAAAGCATTCCCATAAGCCACAGCCACGCGTGGCCGGGCACAGCTAGTAAAATAATATATTTTATTTACATATAACTTGTAAGCCGCCCTGACACAAAGACGTAGTATGACACAGCAAACGAGATCTATATGCTGGATTTAGTGTCACAAAATCACAAGTCGAACATTTCCCAAGTGTTAAGGACTGTGTGATGTATTATTATTATTATTATTATTATTATTATTATTGACACAAAGACGTAGTATGACACAGCAAACGAGATCTATATGCTGGATTTAGTGTCACAAAATCACAAGTCGAACACTTCCCAAGTGTTAAGGACTGTGTGATGTATTATTATTATTATTATTATTATTGACACAAAGACGTAGTATGACACAGCAAACGAGATCTATATGCTGGATTTAGTGTCACAAAATCACAAGTCGAACACTTCCCAAGCGTTAAGGACTGTGTGATGTATTATTATTATTATTATTATTATTATTATTATTGACACAAAGACGTAGTATGACACAGCAAACGAGATCTATATGCTGGATTTAGTGTCACAAAATCACAAGTCGAACACTTCCCAAGTGTTAAGGACTGTGTGATGTATTATTATTATTATTATCATTATTGACACAAAGACGTAGTATGACACAGCAAACGAGATTTATATGCTGGATTTAGTGTCACAAAATCACAAGTCAAACACTTCCCAAGCGTTAAGGACTGTGTGATGTATTATTATTATTATTATTATTATTATTGACACAAAGACGTAGTATGACACAGCAAATGAGATCTATATGCTGGATTTTGTATCACAGAATCACAGAATCACTTCCCGGCAAGCAAAATGTGTTTCTTCCACTTAGCAAGAAAAACACATTTTATTTTTTAAATCACAAAAGAAAGGTGTTGGAAGTAGAACAGGGTCTCAACGGCCCACGGCTGAGAGACCGTCACTTGAACCCACTGATCAAGGGGACCCCACAGGCGGGGAGCTCTTGGTCCAGCTGCCGGAAGAACATGGCACAATAATTCCTCTCCTGGGTCTTGCCCAAGCTGTGGAAGAGTCTGGCTTGGTAATAGTAAACATCGCGGAGCTGGTCCTTGCAGTCCACCCTCGCAAAATAGGTCTTGGCTTCGTTCAGGTTCAGGATCGCCGACTCCAGGGCTGCGAGCAGAGGAGAAAATAAAAATACTTCATCACAGAATCATACAGTTGGAAGGGACTCTGTGGGTCATCCAGTCCAACCCCATTCTGCCAAGAAGTAGGGAAGATGCATGACTTCCCTGGATCTAGGCCAGGGGTCCCCAAACTAAGGCCCGGGGGCCGGATGCGGCCCATCGAAACTATTTATCCAGCCCCCACGGCACAAGGGCAGAAGGGGGTTGGGCTAAATGGCCCAAGGGGTCTCTTCTTCTCTTACAACCCTTATTATTATTATCATCATCATCATCATCATCATTGAGGCTGGGTGGCCATCTGTCAGGGGTGCTTTGTTTGTGCTTTTGGTGCACAGAGGCAGAAGGGGATTGGACTAAATGGCCCAAGGGGTCTCTTCTTCTCTTACAACCCTTATTATTATCATCATCATCATCATCATCATCATCATCGAGGCTGGGTGGCCATCTGTCAGGGGTGCTTTGTTTGTGCTTTTGGTGCACAGAGGCAGAAGGGGATTGGACTAAATGGCCCAAGGGGTCTCTTCCAACCCTCTATTATTATCATCATCATCATCATCATCATCATCATCATCATCATCATCATCATCATCATCATCATCATCATCATCATCATCATCGAGGCTGGGTGGCCATCTGTCAGGGGTGCTTTGTTTGTGCTTTTGGTGCACAGAGGCAGAAGGGGATTGGACTAAATGGCCCAAGGGGTCTCTTCCAACCCTCTATTATCATCATCATCATCATCATCATCATCATTGAGGCTGGGTGGCCATCTGTCAGGGGTGCTTTGCTTGTGCTTTCGGTGCACAAAGGCAGAAGGGGATTCGACTCGATGGCCCAAGGGTCTATTATTATTATTATTATTATTATTATTATTAACATTGAGACTGCGAGGCCATCTGTCAGGGGTGCTTTGCTTGTTCTTTTTGTGCACAAAGGCAGAAGGGGGTTGGACTCAATGGCCCAAGGGTCTATTATCATTATTATTATTATTATTGACATTGAGACTGTGAGGCCATCTGTCAGAGGTGCTTTGCTTGTGCATTTGATGCACAAAGGCAGAAGAGGGTTGGACTCAATGGCCCAAGGGGTCTCTTCCAACCATCTTTATTATTATTATTATTATTATTATTATTATTATTATTATTATTATTATTGCTCAGTGGCCATCTATAGTCCGGCCCTCCAACGGTCCAAAGGATCCTGAACTGGCCCCCTGTTTAAAAAGTTTGGGGACCCCTGATCTAGGCACTAGACTCCTATTGATACCCATTGGCTTTTTAAGCTGCCGCATCACATTGTTGGCTCATGTTCACTTTCCTGTCCACGAGGACTCCAAGATCCTTTTCACATGTCCTGCTATTGAGCCAGGCATCCTCCTCATTCTGTCTCTTTGTACAGCAGAGTCTCACTTATCCAACACTCGCTTATCCAACGTTCTGGATTATCCAACGCATTTTTGTAGTCAATGTTTTCAATATATCGTGATATTTTGGTGCTAAATTCGTAAATACAGTAATTACAACATAACCTTACTGCTTATTGAACTACTTTTTCTGTCAAGTATTTTTATGTTTTGTGTCAGAACAGCCTGGGAGCCATATACAATGGATGTAGCTGGCGATCACCATGACTTTAGCTGGAGACTGTGTTGAATTTATTATGCTTAAGACCAGGGGTCCCCAAACTTTATATGCAGAGGGCCAGTCCACAATCCTTCAAACTGTTGAGGGGCCAAATTATCATTTGAAAAAAAATACAAACAAATTCCAACGTACACTACACATGTCTTATTTGTAGTGCAAAAACAACAACAACAAGAACAATTAAATAACAATGAAAGAGCAATACAATGTTTAAAAATAAAAACAATTTTAACCAACATACATTTATCAGGATTTCAGTAGGAAGTGTGGGCCTGCTTATGGCCAATGAGATAGTCAAGTTAATTAGGGTTGTTGTTGTTGTTGTTGTTGTTGTGTGCTTTCAAGTCATTTCAGACTTTGGGTGAGCCTAAGTCTAAAATTTATTTATTTATTTACTATATTTATTTACTACATTTGTATCACACCCTTCTCACCCCAAAGGGGACTCAGAGTGGCTTACAAATTATATGTACATACAATATGCTATATTATTAGCATAGCACACTATTAGTATTATATATTACTATATTGAACTATACCACTATACTGTAATATTATTAGTAATATATAATATATAATTAATACTATTGTACGGTATTATTATTATTAGTGTTGTATTACATTATAATATTATTATCAATATTATATGTATATACAATATATTATATTATAAAACTGAGGGCGGGGGCCAGGTAAATGACCTTGGAGGGCCACATCTGGCCCCCGGGCCTTAGTTTGGGGACCCCTGCTTAAGACGATCGGGGCAGTTTTGGATGAGGCTCCAAACGGCACTGGCAGGGGAACCCATGATAGGCATAATGGATCAAAAATGTGGCATTTGGGACACTGAGACAAATGTGTGAAGGGCACGTTTCTTACCTTCGGCCTTCTTGTGAGGAACCAAGGTGGCTGCCGAGGCCACCTGGCACTTGGCCACGAGAAACATGGCCGCTCCTTTGTCCAGCACCGAGCCGTGAGCCAAGGTGGGCTCGATCGTGGTGTTCAGCATGCTCAGGGCTTGCTCGGGCATCCCAAGCATGAGCTACAACCGAAGACAAGGACAAAGGTGACTACGAAAACAGGGGAATTCCAGACAAGAAACAATCAGGGCCAACAGAGGATTCCCCCAGGCTTTGAAGCTGCAAAGCCTTTCAATGCTAATCAAGGAGGTCAATGGCAACATTCACACTTTCTTCCAACAGACAAGAGTTCTTTCTCCCACCCTGGACATCATTCCACCATGTCTCCTGTACCAATATAACAATCTATATATATAAAAGAGTGATGGCATCGCGGCGACCCACAAAACAACAAAACTACAGGCCCCCCAACCTCGAAATTTGACAACACAACCCATCATCCACGCCTCTAGGTTGATACAACAAAAAGAAAAGAAAAATAAAGTCCTAATTAGAGAGAGAGGAGTAATTGCTTTTATCCAATTGCTGCCAGTTAGAAGGCTAAGCTCCTCCAACTTGGTCTACTAGCAACCCAATAAAAAATAATAAAAAAACACTAAAAATTAACACAATAAAATACTATAATAACAGAAAATAACTAAAAATAATACAAGAAAATAATAAAATATAATAAATAAAAATATAACTTACAATAAAATTAATAAATTTTTTTGCAAATAACGTCAAATAAAAATTACACAACAATTTTTAACCAATACCACCACCACTTTGCCACAGCAACGCGTGGCCGGGCACAGCTAGTAATATATAATAATCATATTATGCAATATTAATCCATATATATAAATGAGTGATGGCATCACGGCGACCCACAAAACAACAAAACTATAGGCCCCCCAACCTCGAAATGTGACAACACAACCCATCATCCATGCCTCTAGGTTGATACAACAAAAAGAAAAGAAGAATAAAGTCCTAATTAGAGGGAGAGCAATAATTGTTTTTATCCAATTGCTGGTCTCCCAGCAACCAACTCAGCCAAGGGACAGTCAGGGTTCAGTTAGGAGACAGGCACAGTTAGGCCTCACTTAGGCTTCTTCCACAGATTATCTAATTTGCACTGGATTATATGGCAGTGTAGACTCAAGGCCCTTCCACTCAACTATATAACCCATTTATAATCTTATATTATCTGCTTTGCACTGGATTATCTTGACTCCACACTGCCATATAATCCACTTCAGTGTGCATTTTATACAGCTGTGAAGAAGGGGCCTCATATAATCCAGTTCTAAGCAGATAATATAAGATTATCAATATACAATATACAATTCCTCAATACTTTATTTCCCATACCACCATACTTCGCCACAGCAATGCGTGGCCGGGCACAGCTAGTAATATAATATATTGTATAGGTAAAGGTAAAGGTTTTCCCCTGACGTTAAGTCCTGTCATGTCTGACTCTAGGGGTTGGTGCTCATCTCCATTTCTAAGCCCAAGAGTCGGCGTTGTCCGTAGACACCTCCAAGGTCATGTGGCCATTGGCATGACTGCATGGAGAGCCGTTATATTAATATTATATGCAATATATTGTATATGCATATAATATTAATAATGTTATCATGTAATACAATAATAATAATACACTAATGGTATATTTATATTACATGTAATTACTAACAATATTACAATATAGTGTTATAGTACAATATAGTCATATATAATGCTTATATTGTGCTATACGAATAATATAATATACTAGCTGTGCCCGGCCACGCGTGGCTGTGGCGAAGTCTGGTGGTATGGGAAATAAAGTATTGAGGAATTGGTGGTAGTTAAGGTCAAGGGTAAAGGTTTTCCCCTGACATTAAGTCCATTATAAATGGGTTATATAGCTGTGTGGAAGGGCCTTGAGTCTACACTGCCATATAATCCACATCCCAGAAACACTAAACTTGGCAGAAAAACCCCTCATCCATGCCTCTACGTTCATACAACAAAAAGAAAAGAAAAATAAAGTCCTAATTAGAGGGAGAGGAATAATTGTTTTTATCCAATTGCTGCCAATTAGAAGGCTAAGCTCCGCCCACTTGGTCTCCTAGCAACCCACTCACCCAGGGGACAGGCAGAGTTAGGCCTCACTTAGACCTCTTCCCCACTGCCTATAAAATACAGATTAGCAGATTTGAACTGGATTATGTGGCAGTGTAGACTCAAGGCCCTTCCACACAGCTATATAACCCATTTATAATCTTATATTATCTGCTTTACCCTTTACCTTAACTACCAGCAATTCCTCAATACTTTATTTCCCATGCCACCAGACTTCGCCACAGCAACACGTGGCCGGGCACAGCTAGTACAATATAATACAGTAATAATAACAATACACTATTATAATTGTATATTTATATTACATGTGATAGTAATATTACTAATAATATTGTAACATGATGGTATAGTACATTAATATCTATATATATAAAAGAGTGATGGCATCACGGCGACCCACAAAACAACAAAACTACAGGCCCCCCAACTTCGAAATTTGACAACACAACTCATCATCCACGCCTCTAGGTTGATACAACAAAAAGAAAACAAAAACAGAGTCCTAATTAGAGAGAGAGAGGAATAATTACTTTTATCCAATTGCTGCCAGTTAGAAGGCTAAGCTCCTCCAACTTGGTCTCCTAGCAACCCAATAAAAAATAATTAAAAACGCTAAAAAATAATTAAAAACACTAAAGAATTAATACAATAAAATACTATAATAACAGAAAATAACTAAAAATAATACAAGAAAATAATAAAATATAATAAATAAAAAGATAACTTACAATAAAATTAATTAAAAAAATACAAAAAACGTCAAATAAAAATTACACAACAATTTTTAACCAATACCACCACCACTTTGCCACAGCAACGCGTGGCCGGGCACAGCTAGTATTAATATATAATGCTTATATTGTGCTATGCTAATAATATAATATGTTGTATATACATATGATATTGATAATACTATTATGTCATAAAATATAATAATAATAACAATACACTATGATAATTGTATATTTATATTACATGTAATATTACTAATAATATTGAAATATAGTCTGAGGATGCCTGCCATAGATGTGGGCTAAACGTAAGGTGGGAATGCTTCTGGAACATGGCCCAAACAGTCTGGAAAATTCACAGCTCTACTTGAGAAATGCTTTTTGAACATACCTGGGAGAAAGCCAGGCAAAGGATGGTTTCCGAGGCCAGGTACTGGAGGCGGTATTCCCGAGCCAGCGCAAGAGCCTGGAGCAGGACCGGCAGGGCGGTGGTGTGGCGCATGGACCTCCAGTAGAGCTTGGCGATGGCCAGGAGCACCCTAAGCACAGCCCACGCACCCAGGAGAGAAAACAAGGAATATTACGGAGAACGCAAAGATCGGAGACTTGCCAATACTCCTCTGGTAGAGCCGGGTTCTTACCGAATGGCCATCTCCATGTTTTTGGTCTTCTGGCAGTGAATCAAAAGCTTCTGGAGGAGTCGGTGGGCCTCGGACATTTGATTCTGCTCTTTCAGTACCACCGCTTTTCTGGAAGGCAAAAGCACAACAATCCAGGCTGAGCAAGTCCCTTTCCTCTTGAAATTACTGGGGATGAAAGATGATGAACAGTACCGGGTCGGGTTAAGCCTCCGACCATTAAAAAAAAATAATAGCCCCAGCTTGCTGTTGACCTAGCAGCCCCGAAAGACAGTTGCATCTGTCAAGTAGGGAAAATTTAGGTACGCTTTATGCGGGAGGCTAATTTAACTAATCTACAACAGCATAAAACTGCTCACGAAGAAAAGAAGAGGAAGAACAGCCACCAATGGACGGTGAAGCAACAGCTCCCCCTGTGGCCGGAAATCGTGAAGCTGGAAAGATGTTAAAAATGCCTCTGTGTCTGTCTAAAACTGAATGTTGTTTGTCTGTTGGCATTGAATGTTTGCCATATATGTGTTCATTGTAATCCGCCCTGAGTCCCCTTCGGGGTGAGAAAGAAGGGCGGAATATAAATACTGTAAATAAATAAATAAATAAATACTGAATCCTCTTTATGGCACTCCACTAGTCGCTTCTTTGCCCACTGAGGTTAGGCAAGCCCCCACCTTGTTAGCCTTTAAGAAAGATCTAAAAACATGGCTTTCCTGATGTGCCTTTGGGGAGTAAATGTAATATATTACTCTGGCTATTCCCCTTGGTTTTTATCCTTTAGACTGCTCCACCATTTTATTTCCCTGTTTCCCCTTTTCCTATGTCTCTCTCTCCCGAGTTTTTAATTAAGTGTTCATGTGGCCTGCCCTGGTTTTCATTGTTTTCTCCGATTTGGGTTGTAATATATATACGATGATTTTGTACTGTTATACTGTGTTATGATTTGCTGTTTATTTTGTTATATTGTATGGTGTCTGGGCATGGCCCCATGTAAGCCGCCCCGAGTCCCCATAGGGGAGATGGTGGCGGGGTATAAATAAAGTTTTATTATTATTATTATTATTCTTTCCAGGATGAAACGAGACCATTATTATTATTATTTTACTAGCTGTGCTGCATTCCTATTTTACTACTATGAATGCTGCAATTAGTCACCTTGATTAGCATTGAATGGCCTTGCAGCTTCAAAGCCTGGGGAAAATCATTTGTTGGGAGGCGTTGTTTCCTTTCTGGAATTCCCCTGCTTTCAGAGTGTTGCTCTTTCTTTACTCTCCTGATTTCAGAGATTCTATTTTTCTGTAATATTACATCACCGTAATTTTAGATGGAGCCTCCGGTGGCGCAGTGTGTTAAAGCGCTGAGCTGCTGAACTTGCAGACCAAAAGGTCCCAGGTTCAAATCCCGGGAGTGGAGTGAGCACCCGCTGTTAGCTCCAGCTCCTACCAACCTAGCAGTTCGAAAACATGCCAATGTGAGTAGATCAATAAGTAAGGTAACAGCGCTCCATGCAGTCATGCCAGTGGCCACATGACCTGGGAGGTGCCTGTGGACAACGCTGGCTCTTCGGCTTAGAAATGGAGATGAGCACCAACCCCCAGAGTCGGACACGACTGGACTTAAAGTCAGGGGAAACCTTTACCTTTTAACCTAATTTTAGATATATTGATAATCTTATATTACCTGCTTAGAACTAGATTATATGAGGCCCCTTCTACACAGCTGTATAAAATCCACACTGAACTGGATTATATGGCAGTGTGGACTCAAGATAATCCAGTTCAAAGCAGATGCTGTGGATTATCCTGCCTTGGCATTCTGGGTTATATAGGTGTGTTGTAGGGCCTTGAGTCTACACGGCCATATAATCCAGTTTAAGTCAGATAATCTGTATTTTATAGGCAGTGTGGAAGAGGCCTAAGTGAGGCCTAACTCTGCCTGTCCCCTGGGCTGAGTGGGTTGCTATGAGACCAAGTGGGCGGGGCCTACCCTTCTAACTGGCAGCTAGGGAAAAAACAGCTTTTCCTGGTCCTCTAATTTGGACTTTAGTTTTCTAGGTTTTTTTGTTTTGTTTGAAAGACATATTTTGAATGGCTCTGTCTTTTGTGGCCAAATTTGGTGTGATTGGGTTCAGTGGTTTTGTTGTTTACTCCATAGTAAAACGCACATTACATTTATATAGAGAGCGATTTATTTATTGTTACCCCACATCATCTCCCCCAAAGGGGACTCAATTGGGGAGAAGCACCCTATGGGTTTGGTCACTGAACCAATTACAGATCCACCCAATAGTAGCCTTGTCTAGCCCATAAATAATATTTATTATTATTATTATTATTTTATTTTTATTTTATTATGCTACTGTTATTAATCGTAATGAAAATATCTGATATGCAGGACGTGTTTTCATTCACTGGACCAAATTTGGCACCAATACCCGATACGTCCAAATGCTAATACTCATGGGGTTGGGAAAGGATTGATTTGGGAGTTGTAGTAGCTGGGATGTATAGTTCACCTACAATCAGAGAGCATTCTGAACTCCACCAACAATGGAATTGAACCAAACTTGGCACACAGAACTCCCAATGGAAAATACCACAAGGGTTTGGTGGGCATCGACCTTGAGTTTGGGAGTTGTAGTTTGCCTACACCCAGAGAGCACTGTGGACTCAAATAATGATGAATTTGGTCCAAACTTGGCACGAATACTCAATATGTGCAAATGTAAACACTGGCGGAGTTTGGGGAAATTAGACCTTGAGATTTGGGAATGGTAGTTTCTGGGATTTATAGTTCACCTACAATCAAAGAGCATTCCGAACTCCACCACTGATGGAATTGAATCAAACTTGGCACACAGAACTCCCATGACCGACAGAAAATACTGGAGCGATTTGGGAGGAATTGATAGTGATTGAGGGGAGATGTAGTTCACCTACATGCGGAGAACATTGTGAACCCAAACAATGATGGATCTGGATTAGATTTGGCTCAAATACAAAGCTCATTTCAACAGGACTTCCAGGAAAGTTTCACACACCGACGATCTCTTACCTGTAAACCCCTTCGACGCTGTTCAGGGCCGTAATTCCGGCCACCAGGGAGTCGGCCACGTGGTACTTGCCATCGTTCATGGCTCGGTCGAACTGGATTTTCTGGTCAAAGAGCATCCAGAGCTAGAAAACAGACAAGACAATTTGGTATGATGCTTGCATCTATATTGTCACTTTCCATCTGTATTTTAAACATTTCTTTGTCACGTTTTGATTTGGGGGAGTTGTAGTTCACCCAGATCCATAAAGCACTGTGAACCCAAACAATGATGGGTCGGGACCAAATTTATCACGTACACCCAATACGCAGAAATTTAAATACAATTCTGGGGGGAATTGGCCTTGACATTTGGGAATTGTAGGTCCTGGGATGTATAGTTCACCTGCAATCAAAGAGCACTCTGAACCCCACCAGCGATGCATCTGGACCTAACTTCGCACACAGAACCCCTATGACCAACAAAAAATACTGGAGGGCTTTGGGGGGAATTCACATTGGTTTGGGGGAGTTGTAGTTCACCCAGATCCATAAAGCACAGTGAACCCAAACAATGATGGGTCGGGACCAAATTTATCACATACACCCAATATGCTGAAATTTAAATACTGGTAGGTTCTGGGGGGAACTGGCCTTGACATTTGGGAATTGTATGATATCTATGATTCTATTATTGTAGGTCCTGGGATGTATAGTTCACCTGCAATCAAAGAGCACTCTCACTCCCACCAATGATGGACCTGGACCTAACATGGCACACGGATCCCCCATGACCAACAAAAAATACTGGATGGCTTTGCGGGGAATTCACCTGCATTTGGGGGAGTTGTAGTTCACCCAGATCCATAAAGCACTGTGAACCCAAGCAATTTATTTATTTGTTTTTCAAACTTATATGCCGCCACTCCCCTAGGGCTCGGAGCGGCTTACAAGAACTGGCTAAAATCAACAATTTAAAAAACATCTTAAAAACATCTTTAAAAACATTTTAAAAACCTCCAATGATGGGTCTGGATCAAATTTATCACATACACCCAATATGCCAAAATTTAAATACTGTTAAGTTCTGGGGGGAATTGGCCTTGACATTTGGGAATTGTAGGTCCTGGGATGTATAGTTCACCTGCAATCAAAGTGTTATGGTTGAGCCTTCGGGCTCCGGTAATGAAAGAAGGGGTCGTAAGACTCCTCGAGAGTCAGACACTCTCGAGGTGCGTGAAAGGAAGCGGCTCCGGGATTTGTTTGCAGAGCCGACAGATGAGGACTCATTTGAGGGTTTTTCTCAGGGTTTGGAGGAAGAGATGGCCAGCTCGGAGGAGGATGATATGGAGTGGACTCGTGTGAGGGAGGATTTGGGTGTTGGGGAAACAGGCAGTGAAAGCATGGGAGGTGATTGGCGGGTTGCAGGATCAGACCCATGGACTGGCTGGAGGGATGGAGCGGGATCCACAGCTGGGGATGCTGTGGGGCGTAGTCAAAGGTGCTTTAGCTCTGATGAGGATGATGATGTTGGGGCGCCTGGAATTGGGATGGCAGCTGACAGCGATGATGAGCTTGAACTGGGATAAAATGGGGTTTGGGACCAATGTCTAATTGCGTTGGGCAAGGTAATCTGTACGGACGCTTGGGCTCTTGCTGGGGAATTTCCTGAAGACGGGTGTGTTTCATTACTGGATACGTAAGTTTACCAAGGACGGGGCATTGACGGCGGGAGGAACTGTGTGGGGTTTTTCTCTGTGCAACTTGTGTTTAATCTTGATAGCTTGGACCTCCGTCGTCTTTTTGACGGGCAATATCTACTTTCACTGGATTGACGCTGGACTGACTGACTACGATTCCGGATTAACCCTTCTGCTGGCTATCGGTGTGACCTTTGGATTCCTTGACGACTACGCTTGGCTTTTGATCTTCTGGACCGGATTGGGACCCTGCTGACTGCCGTTACCCTAAACCTGAATCTTGACTACAACCACGCTCTCGTTCGCTGCAGGAAGGAGTAAACAAGCCTGGTTTACTCCCCTGCTGTTCCTGAGTAGCAGAGAGGAATCTGCCGCCAGTCTTCTGTTTACATTCTAACTCCTGTTGATTCTCTTTTGTTTGCATTGTTTGCCAAGCTGAAGTAAGCTCTTTGATTTAATCCGGATTATACTCCTGTTTAACCCGGTTTTTCCCTTTGAACTGTTTAAGCTCAAACTGAGCTGCTTTTTGGTTATTTAGCACACTGAAGTCAAGTGTTTGCCCTGTTCTTTGTTCCTTACGGGCGTTTTTAGTTCTGTAACCTCAATAAACTGAGTTTTGTTTTACTTGCTGGCGTTCTGTCTATGACACAAAGAGCACTCTGAACCCCACCAATGATGGACCTGGATCTAACTTGGTACACAGAACCCCTATGAGCAACAAAAAATACTGGAGGGCTTTGAGGGGAATTCACATTGGTTTGGGGGAGTTGTAGTTCACCCAGATCCATAAAGCACTGTGAACCCAAACAATGATGGGTCTGGATCAAATTTATCACATACACCCAATATGCTGAAATTTAAATACTGTTAAGTTCTGGGGGGAACTGGCCTTGACATTTGGGAATTGTAGGTCCTGGGATGTATAGTTCACCTGCAATCAAAGAGCACTCTGAACCCCACCAGCGATGCATCTGGACCTAACTTGGTACACAGAACCCATATGACCAATAAAAAATACTGGATGACTTTGGGGGGAATTCACATTGGTTTGGGGAGTTGTAGTTCACTTATATACACACACACACACACACACCAGAGCTCACCTGAGCATGCTGACTGTTGGGAGGAAACCTCTGTTTTAAGTGCTTTAGGATGTCAGCGGCGGCAGCAAAATACCCCTGAAACAGAACCGAGACAGAGAGAATGAAGTCCTGTTGGAACTCAACCACATCCTGCACAAGTTGAGAGTCCTCATCAAGGAAATCGAAAGGCAGGGAAAGCCATTGTCTGCCTCTCTCTCTCTTTCTCTCCTGTTTGTTAGACTGATACTTCTCAAGGACATGCCTCTTTTCATTCAAAGTATAAAAGTAATACACTATTATAATTGTATATTTATTACAAATATATAAAATAATTATATAAAATAATTTGTATGTATTGTATATTTATATTACATGTAATATTACTAGTAACATTGCAATATAGTTGTATAGTACAATATAATAATATATATTGCTTATATTGTGCTATACTAATAATATAAAATACTGTATGTATATATAACTTGTAAGCCGCCCCGAGTTCCCTTCGGGGTGAGAAGGGCGGGATATAAATGTCGCTAATAAATAAATAAATAGTACAATATAATAAATATATAATGCTTATATTGTGCTATACTAATAATATAATATATTGTATGTAAATATAACTTGTAAGCCGCCCTGAGTTCCCTTCGGGGTGTGAGAAGGGCGGGATATAAATGTCGCTAATAAATAAATAAATAGTACAATATAATAAATATATAATGCTTATATTGTGCTATACTAATAATATAATATATTGTATGTAAATATAACTTGTAAGCCGCCCTGAGTCCCCTTCGGGGTGAGAAGGGCGGGATATAAATGTCGCTAATAAATAAATAAATAGTACAATATAATAAATATATAATGCTTATATTGTGCTATACTAACAATATAATATATTGTATGTAAATATAACTTGTAAGCCGCCCTGAGTCCCCTTCGGGGTGAGAAGGGCGGGATATAAATGCCGCTAATAAATAAATAGTACAATATAATAAATATATAATGCTTATATAGTGCTTATATTGTGCTATACTAATAATATAATATATTGTATGTAAATATAACTTGTAAGCCGCCCTGAGTCCCCTTCGGGGTGAGAAGGGTGGGATATAAATGTTGCTAATAAATAAATAAATAAATACATTATTATTATTATTATTATTATTATTATTATTATTATTATGCGGTTGTTGCTCGACTACATTTTTTAGATGCTTTCTCCTTTTTGAAATTACCCAACACATCCATGGTAAAGAATCTTGTGAAGAAGCCGGAAAGGCCGCACAGACACAGCCAGCTATAGCTGCTCTATTGGACTACAACTCCCAGAATCCTGAGTCAACAGGAACCTTCCTCTCACTTTGGGTAGTTTACTCTGCACTGACCTAGGACGTGATGCAGCATCAAGGCTAAAGCGTCCTTGAAACAGAGAGCTTTTCTCACACACAGGAAAATAATAATAATAATAATAATAACAAAAATAAAAATAATAACAAAACACTGCACAACAAAACACTGCATGGAAAGTTCCTTGACAAAATTGAAGGAAAAGCTGATAAAGAGAAGACCTGGCTGTGGCTCACGAATGGGACCCTGAAGAAGGAGACAGAAGGCCTGATCCTTGCAGCCCAGGAGCAAGACATCAGGACAAAGGCAATCAAGGCCAAGATCGAAAAATCAGCTGATGACCCAAAGTGCAGACTGTGCAAGGAAACCGATGAAACCATTGATCATATCCTCAGCTGCTGTAAGAAAATTGCACAGACAGACTACAAACAGAGGCACAACTATGTGGCCCAAATGATTCATTGGAACCTATGCCTCAAGTATCACCTCCCTGCAGTTAAGAACTGGTGGGATCACAAACCTGCAAAGGTTGTGGAAAATGAACACGCAAAGATACTGTGGGACTTCCGAATCCAGACTGACAAAGTTCTGGAACACAACACACCAGACCTCACAGTTGTGGAAAAGAACAAGGTTTGGATCATTGATGTTGCCATCCCAGGTGACAGTCGCATTGAAGAAAAACAACAGGAAAAACTCAGCCGCTATCAGGACCTCAAGATTGAACTTCAAAGACTCTGGCAGAAACCAGTGCAGGTGGTCCCGGTGGTGATGGGCACACTGGGTGCCGTGCCAAAAGATCTCAGCCGGCATTTGGAGACAATAGACATTGACAAAATTACGATCTGCCAACTGCAAAAGGCCACCTTACTGGGATCTGCACGCATCATCCGAAAATACATCACACAGTCCTAGACACTTGGGAAGTGTTCGACTTGTGATTTTGTGAAACGAAATCCAGCATATCTATCTTGTTTGCTGTGTCATACAACGTCGTTGTGTCAATAATAATAATAATAATAATAATAATTTTATTTTTATACCCCACCAAAAAGGGCAGAAAATGGGCCTCGATCAAAGCCATGGCACCCACCTGCTCGGCGTGCAGCTCGGCCAAGTGGCAGAGGACCACGGCAAAGGACTCGGTATTGTTCTGCTGGACGCCCACGTTCACAGCCTCCAAGGAGTTCATGCTCAGCAACATCTGGACCTGCTGGAGCACCATGGTGCTGAGGCAAAAGGAAGACCGGCTTAGAGTTAAGTTTCTAAATCTGTGGAATGATGTCCAGGGTGGGAGAAAGAACTCTTGTCTGTTTGGGACAAATGTAAGTGTTGCCATTGGACAGCTTGATTAGCATCAAACAGCCTTGTAGTCTCAGAGCCTGCCTGGGGGCATCCTTTGTTGGGAGGTGTTAGCTGGCCCTGATTGTTTCTTGTCTGGAATTCCTCCGTTTTCTGAGTGTTGCTCTTTATTTACTGTCCTGATTTTAGAGCCAGATTTTGTTTATTTTCAACTAGATTATACAATCCTCTCCTTGCACTTTATTACTAATTTCTACTCAAGGATATTATGCCCCATTTCACATTGCCCTCCGTTTTAAACTCTGTTATCTGATTATGCACTTTATCCATACACTATACTAATAATATAATTTATTGTATATGCATATAATAATAATAATAATAATACACTATTATAATGGTACAGTAGAGTCTCACTTATCCAAGCATCGCTTATCCAAGCTTCTGGATTATCCAAGCCATTTTTGTAGTCAATGTTTTCAATATATCGTGATATTTTGGTGCTAAATTCGTAAATACAGTAATTACAACATAACATTACTGCGCATTGAACTACTTTTTCTGTCCAATTTGTTGTCTAACATGATATTTTGGTGCTTAATTTGTAAAACCATAACCTAATTTGATGTTTAAAAGGCTTTTCCTTAATCCCTCCTTATTATCCAAGATATTCGCTTATCCAAGCTTCTGCTGGCCCATTTAGCTTGGATAAGTGAGACTCTACTGTATATTTATATTACATGCCATATTACTAATAATATTACAATATACAGTAGAGTCTCACTTATCCAAGCTAAACGGGCCGGCAGAAGCTTGGATAAGCGAATATCTTGAATAATAAGGACGGATTAAGGAAAAGCTATTAAACATCAAATTAGGTTATGGTTTTACAAATCAAGCACAAAACATCGTGTTATACAACAAATTTGACAGAAAAAGTAGTTCAATTGAATTGAATGTTTGCCATTGTATGTAGGAATCCGGCCTGAGTCCCTTTGGGGAGATAGGGCAGAATACAAATAAAGTTGTTGTTATTATTATTATTATTATTATTATTATTATTATTATTATTATTATTTACAACATTTTGACCCCGCCTTTCTCACCCATAGGGACTCAAGGCGGCTTACAGGGGTTGGCAAAATTCAATGCCCAAAAACAGAATTCGATAAAATCAAACAGCATAATTGCGTCAATTAAATACTTGATAAAAACATTACACAAAGTTTAAAACACATAAATAATTCAGTCCATTCATCCAAATACCTCGTACATAAACCTTAGTTTGAACCATACAACATTCCCACTTCCAACAGACAAGAGTTCTTTCTCTCTCCCACCCTGGATATCATTCCACTGATATATAAACCCTATGTGCCTAGTTTCCAACAGACCTCTCAACCTTTGAGGATGCCTGCCATAGATGTGGGCAAAACGTCAGGAGAGAATGCTTCTGGAACATGGCCATACAGCCCGGAAAACTCACAGCAAACCAGTGATTCTGGCCATGAAAGCCTTTGAAACAAGTATATTTTTACACTTCAGAAACTTTTAATTTTGGCTGAAAACAGCCAACTCTGCAAACAATACAAGCATTTTCTTGCCTCCCGGAACCGGTTTGTACCTGCGACCGTACAGTCTCCAGATCGCCGTCTTTTGGGCGATGCTGATGTCGATGAGTTCAGACAAGCTGTGTTTCCAGTGCAGGAGATCCGAGTCCTTCAAGGCGTCCATTAGCTTGTTGGCCGTCTTCCCGGCTAAAGCTCTTTGCTGAACCATGGACTGGATCCCCAGGGAAGCCAGATACTAAGAGGGAAGAAAGAAAGAATGAATTAGTCAAAAGGAAATCCAAGTACAAGATACAAGAGCCAAGATTTTAGGTTTCCATAGCTTCAATGCCACTTTGAAGCTGTAGACCAGGGGTCCCCAAACTTTTTAAAGAGGGAGCCAGTTTATGATCCTTCGGACTGTTGGAGGGCTGGACTATAGTTGGCCACCGAGCAATAATAATTAATAATAGTAATAATAATAACAAAATAATAATAACAACAATAATAATAATAAAAAGAGGGTTGGAAGAGACCCTTTGGGCCATTCAGTCCAATCTCTTTCTGCCTTTGTGCACCAAAAGTACAAGCAAAGCACCCCTGACAGATGACCACCCAGCCTCAATGTTAATAATAATAATAATAATAATAATAATAATAATAATAATAATAATAAAAAGAGGGTTGGAAGAAACCCCTTGGGCCATTTAGTCCAATCCCCTTCTGCCTTTGTGCACCAAAAGCACAAGCAAAGCACCCCTGACAGAAGACCACCCAACCTCAATGTTAATAATAATAACAACAACAACAACAACAACAACAACAAAGAGGGTTGGAAGAGACCCCTTGGGCCATTTAGTCCAATCCCCTTCTGCCTTTGTGCACCAAAAGCCGTTAGTATTACCCCTGACAGATGTCCACCCAGCCTCAATGTTAATAGTAATAATAATAATAATAATAATAATAATAATAATGGTTGTAAGAGGCCCCTTGGGTCATTTAGTCCAACCCCCTTCTGCCCTTGTGCCGTGGGGGCCGGATAAATGGCTTCGATGGGCCGCATTCGGCCCCCGGGCCTTAGTTTGGGGACCCCTGCTGTAGACAATGACGGTTTCAGGACTTGCAACCTGCTGTTTTATGAACCAGAATAATAATGATAATAATAATAATAATAATGACAATTTTGTCCATTTCAGGACTTGAAACCTTCTGTTTTATGAACCAGAATAATAATAATAATGACAATTTTGTCCATTTCAGGACTTGAAACCTTCTGTTTTATGAACCAGAATAATAATAATAATAATAATGACAATTTTGTCCATTTCAGGACTTGAAACCTTCTGTTTTATGAACCAGAATAATAATAATAATAATAATAATAATAATAATAATAATAATAATAATAATAATACATTTTGGAAGTGTCCGACGTGTGATCCAATACCACAATCAGCAGAGTGTCTGCTGTGGACTCATCTTGTGTTTTAAATAATAATAATAATAATAATAATAATAATAATAATAATAATAATAATAATAGACTATTTTGTCTGTTTCAGGACTTGAAACCTTCTGTTTTATGAACCATAATAATAATAATGATAATAATGCACTTGGGAAGTGTCCAACATGTGATCCAATACAACAGCCAGCAGAGTGTCTGCTGTGGACTCATCTTGTTGTGTTTCTAATAATAATAACAGACTGTTTTGTCCATTTCAGGACTTGAAACCGTCTGTTTTATGAACCAGAATAGTAATAATAATAATAATAATAATAATAATAATAATAGACAATTTTGTCCGTTTCAGGACTTGAAACCTTCTGTTTTATAAACCAGAATATTACTACTACTACTACTACTACTACTACTACTAATAATAATAATAATAATAATAATAATAGACTATTTTGTCCGTTTCAGGACTTGAAACCTTCTGTTTTATGAACCAGAATAATAATAATAATAATAATAATAATAATAATAATAATGGACTATTTTGTGTTTCTGGGATGTGTAGTTTTGTTGTTTTGTCCTAGGCCGAAATTTCATTACCTTTTTATATATATAGATATGCATATAATATTAATATAATAATATAATACAATATAATAATATACTATTATAATATTTATATTACATGTAATATGACTAATAATATTACAATATAGTGTTATAGTACAATATAGTAATATATAATGCTTACATTTGTGCTATATAAATAATATAATATAATGTACTAGCTGTGCCCGGCCACGCGTTGCTGTGGTGAAGTATGGTGGTATGGGAAATAAAGTATTGAGGAATTGGTGGTAGTTAAGGTAAAGGGTCCCCTGGGCTGAGTGGGTTGCTAGGAGACCAAGTGAGCGGAGCTTAGCCTTCTAACTGGCAGCAATTGGATAAAAACAATTATTCCTCTCCCTCTAATTAGGACTTTATTTTTCTTTTCTTTTTGTTGTATCAACCTAGAGGCATGGATGAGGGGTTGTGCTGTCAATTTTCGAGGTTGTGGGGTGTTTACTTTTGTTGTTTTGTCCGCTGCCATGATGCCATCACTCTTTTATATATATAGATGTACATGTATGTATGTGAAGGTTGGGTTGCTGAGCTGAAGGTTGCCGGTTTGAATCCAACCCGGGGAGAGCGCGGATGAGCTCCCTCTATCAGCTCCAGCTCCATGAGAAAAGCCTCCCACAAGGATGGTCAAAACATCAAAAACATCCGGGCAATGTCCCCTGGGCAACGTCCTTGCAGACGGCCAATTCTCTCACACCAGAAGCACTCCAAGTGGCCAGCTTCTGGTCAAAGGAAATCTAGTATGATGCCAAGATTTTAACTTCCTTTCTATTTTTAAATACATTGTAACTGTATCCTCAGTTAGCTTCTGACACAATAAGTCAGGGGTCCCCAAAGTACGGCCCGCGGGCCACATCCGGCCCATCGGAGCCATTTATCCGGCCCCCGCGGTGGTGGCTCCTTCCTCCTCCGCCAAGAAAGGTGCATGTAGTGTGGAGAAGGAGGAAAAGGCACATGCCTTTCTTATCTCCATCGCCCCACAGGCACTTTTCCCACTGCCGCTGCTGAGGAAGGGCCACACGGGGCGAGGAAAAGGTGTGCGGCTTTCCTCCCTCACCCCAGGGGCAGCTTTCCCACCATCGAGGAAGGGCTGCACGGGGGGAGGAAAAGGCATTCCTTTCCCCCCCCGCTGCCGCGGCTGAGGGAGGCCGCGGGAAAGGTGAGCGCAGGGTGAGGGAGGAAAGGTGCATGGCTTTTCCTCGCCCTGCACTCACCTTTCCCGCTGCTGCCGCCGCCGAGGAAGAGCTGCACGAGGCGAGGAAAAGGCATGTGACTTTCCTCCCTCACCTCGCGGGCAGCTTTCCCGCTGCCGCCGTCGAGGAAGGCAGTGGGAAAGGTGCGCGTGGGGTGAGAGAAGTGAGAAAGGCGCACGCCATTTCCTCGTCACGCACGCACCTTTCCCGCTGTCGAGGAAGGGCCTCACGGGGCGAGGAAAAGGCGTGGGCCTTTCCTCCTTTCCTCCTCGCTACCGCTGAGGAAGGCCTGCACAGAACGAGAGAGGAGGGAAAGATGCTCACCTCGCACACTCCTTTTCCTCCTCCTCCCTCACCTGGTATGCGCCTTCCTGCAATGGAGGAGGCGAAACGACAATAGGGGCACCTGTGGTAAAAGGTAGAGGGCTCCCGTTTTATCTTGCCACACAGACTCCCTCCTTTGCAGCCCTGTCGTGGATTCATTTTTCTTGAAGGCTAGCCATTTCTTCCAACCCTGATTTTTAGTGTATTATTGTTGTTGTTGTTGTTGTTGTTGGTCAGGGGTGCTTTATGTTTTGGTTCACAAAGGGAGAAAGGGGTTGGACTCTATGGCCCAAGGGGTCTCTTCCAACCATGTTTATTATGGTGTTGTTGTTGTTGTTGTTGTTATTGGGTGGCTATCTGTCAGGGGTGCTTTGATTATGATGTGATGCACAAAAGCAAAAGGGGGAGGGAGTAGATGTCCCAAGGGGTCTCTTCCAACCCTCTTTATTATTTTGATGATGATGATGATGATGATTATTATTATTATTAACATTGAGACTGTATTTGTTCCTTTTTTGTTTTTGTTTTTACTTCAAAATAAGATATGTGCAGTACGCATAGGAATTTGTTCATAGCTTTTTTTTAAAAAAAACTATAATCCGGCCCTCCAATGGTCTGAGGGACCGTGAACTGGCCCCCTGCTTAAAAAGTTTGGGGACCCCTGCAATAAGTAAATAAATAAACCAATCCTTGAGGTGTCCAAGACAGACCTCTATTCTCATAAACGTTGAGCCTTGAATGTATTGTTTTGAGTTCTGCAGGATGCCAACAATGCCCGTTGGTTTTTTAAAAAATGTTTCTTTATCTTGCAAACAGCACTGGAAACATTGAACGGAGGGGAAGGATAACAATTCCTTCCAAACACATGGAACTGAGATAAACTAGACGTACCGGCAATCCGAAGAAGACAGATTTCTTCACAGAGTGTTCCAAGAGAACGCCGCTGTCTGCTTTTTTCTGCTCCAAGATGTACAGCCAGCTCTGGCAAGAGGAGAATTGGAGAATTAAGAGACAAATGGAAAAAACATATATATGTGCCCGGTCACACGTTGCTGTGGCGAAGTCTGGTGGTCTGGGAAATAAAGTATTGAGGAATTGGTGGTAGTTAAGGTCAAGGGTCAAGGTTTTCCCCTGACATTAAGTCCAGTCGTGTCCGACTCTGGGGGTTGGGGCTCATCTCCATTTCTAAGCCGAAGAACCGGCGTTGTCCGTAGACACCTCCAAGGTCATGTGGCCATTGGCATGACTGCATGGAGAGCCGTTATTTTAATATTATATGCAATATATTGTATATGCATATAATATTAATAATGTTATCATGTAATACAATAATAATAATACACTAATGGTATATTTATATTACATGTAATTACTAACAATATTACAATATAGTGTTATAGTACAATATAGTCATATATAATGCTTATATTGTGCTATACGAATAATATAATATACTAGCTGTGCCCGGCCACGCGTGGCTGTGGCGAAGTCTGGTGGTCTGGGAAATAAAGTATTGAGGAATTGGTGGTAGTTAAGGTCAAGGGTAAAGGTTTTCCCCTGACATTAAGTCCAGTCGTGTCTGACTCTGGGGGTTGGGGCTCATCTCCATTTCTAAGCCGAAGAACCGGCGTTGTCCGTAGACTCCTCCAAGGTCATGTGGGATGACTGCATGAAGCGCCGTTACCTTTCCGCCGGAGCAGTACTTATTCATCTACTCTCATTTGCATGTTTTTGAACTTTAGGGTTGGCAGAAGCTGGGGCTAACAGTGGGGGCTCTCTCCGCTCCCTCAATTCAAACCTGCGACCTTTCGGTCCAGAAGTTCAGCAGCTTAGTGCTTTAACAGGCTGCGCCATCAGGGGATATTATTTCCTAAAGGTTGTGAAAATACAATATTTATTTATTTTTTTGTCTGTGTTGGCCCTGATTGTTTCCTTTGTGGAATTTCCAATTTCCCTGCTTTCAGAGTGTTGCTCTTTATTTACTGTCCTGGTTTTAGAGATTATTTTGTTCTGTATTATTCTATCACAGTAATTATTTCATATTAAAGTAGAATCTCAAATGTCTGAATTATCCAACGCAGTCTGCCTTTTAGTAGTCAATGTTTTTCTGGTCAGTGTTTTAAATTCATTGTGATATTTTGGTGGTAAATTTGTAAATACAGTAATTACTACAGGGCATTACTGCGCATGGAATTCCTTTTTCTGTGAAATTTGTTGTATAACATGATGTTTTGGTGCTTAATTTGTATACTCATTACCTAATTTGATGTTTAATTGGCTTTTCCTGAATCCCTTCTTATTATCCAACATACTCACTTATCCAACATTCTCCCGGCCTGTTTACGTTGGATAAGTGAGACTCTACTGTATATTGATAATCTTATATTATCTTCTTAGAACTGGATTATATGAGGCCCCTTCTACACAGCTGTATAAAATGCACACTGAAGTGGATTATATGGCAGTGTGGAGTCCAGATAATCCAGTGCAAAGCAGATAATATAAGATTATAAATGGGTTATATAGCTGTGTGGAAGGGCCTTGAGTCTACACTGCCATATAATCCAGTGCAAATTAGATAATCTGTGGAAGAAGCCTAAGTGAGGCCTAACTGTGCCTGTCCCCTGGGCTGCGTAGGTTGCTAGGAGACCAAGTGGGCGGAGCTTAGCCTTCTAACTGGCAGCAATTGGATAAAAACAATTATTCCTCTCCCTCTAATTAGGACTTTATTTTTCTTTTCTTTTTGTTGTATCAACCTAGAGGCATGGATGATGGGTTGTGTTGTCAAATTTCGAGGTTGGGGGGCCTGTAGTTTTGTCGTTTTGCAGGTTGCCAGGATTCCATCACTCTTTTATATATATATATATATATATATATATATATATACACAGTAGAGTCTCACTTATCCAACACTCGCTTATCCAACGTTCTGGATTATCCAACGCATTTTTGTAGTCAATGCTTTCAATATATCGTGATATTTTGGTGCTAAATTCATAAATCCAGTAATTTCTACATAGAATTACTGTGTATTGAACTACTTTTTCTTCCAAATTTGTTGTCTAACATGATGTTTTGGTCCTTAATTTGTGAAATCATAACTTAATTTGATGTTTAATAGGCTTATCCTTAATCCCTCCTTATTATCCAACATATTCGCTTATCCAACATTCTGCCGGCCCGTTTATGTTGGATAAGTGAGACTCTACTGGATTTCGTATATAAGTAAGGTTTTATTATTTATTGTTATTATTATTATTACATGCTGTGCATAATTGTGTGTGTGTGTGTATATATATATATATATATACACACACACACACACACACACACACACAATTATGCACAGCATGTAATAATAATAATAACAATAAATAATAAAACCTTACTTATATACGAAATCCAGCATTTGAACTCGTTTGCTGTGTCATACAATGTCTTTGTGCCAATAATAATAAGAACAATAATAATAATAAATAATAATAGTCCTAAACACTTGGGAAGTGTTTGACTTGTGATTTTGTGATATGAAATCCAGTGTATAGATCTCGTTTGCTGTGTCATACAATGTCTTTGTGTCAATAATAACAATAACAATAATATAATAATAACTATTCTTGTACCCCGCCTCCATGTCCCCCGAAGGGACTCGGGGCGGCTTTTCCACCTTTGTGGAAAAGGGTGATTTCTTTGAGTGGGATGTGACCGATGGGAAGAGTTCACAACTCCATTTGGAAATCTGATAAGGATATGGGAAGCATTTGGTCCCATCTTTCCCTCCAAGTTCCAGACACACAACAACTTCCCCCCATCCCCGGCCCCGTGCTTACCAAGCAGTGCTGCAGGCAGACGTGGTCGTTGGACTCCTGGGCAATGCGGATGGCTTCCTGCAGGGCGAGCGCAGCCTGCTGGCTACAAAGAAAAAGCAATATCTGAAAAATATGCACCACAGCAAAGGTTCAAAACATAGAATACAATATGTATATTAGAGCATCATATACATAATAATGTAAACAATAATACAAATAATAATACAACTGATGATCCAATTCTGTCAGCTGTAGTGGCACACAGTCGTAACTTTTAGACTGCAATCATCCAGATTTAATTGCTACACAGAGCAGTTTTCAGTATAAAACATATATCAGACATATATCAACAAGACTCCAACTAAAGTTTGTTAGCGACACAATATGTGTACATTCAGTCTCTTCAAAATGGCATGTAATATGCTGTAAAACTAAATATATCAGTGTACAAATCAATTGGCTCAAACCTGGCTTGGAGTCAAAACAAATCAAAGTCTCTGTAGTCTTGGAGTAGTTCTATAGGACTCCTCAGGATGTAAATGCAGTCAATTGGCTGTAGCTTCAGTTTGTAACAAATGTTGTAGTTGTTTACAGTTCCCAGCCAGTTCCTACTCCAAGAATACAGAGACTTTGATTTGGATAAATATGCCAAAATTATTATTAGGATTATTATTGTGTTGGCTTTCATGGCCGGGATCACTGGGTTGCTGTGAGTCTTTCGGGCTTTTATGGCCATGTTCCAGAAGCTTTACAGCCCAAAAGACTCGCAGCAACCCAGTGATTCCGGCCATGAAATCCTTCGACAACACAATAATTATAATAATAACATAAATAATTTTGGCATATTTATCCTGCCCCTGAGATCCAAAGATCTCAGGAGAGGTGGGTAAGAATAATAATAATAATAATAATAATAATAATAATAATAATAATAATTCTGACTTGCCTTTCCTGAGATCTTTGGATCTCAGGGGCAGGACAAATATGCCAAAATTATGATTATTATGATTATTATTGTGTTGTCGAAGGCTTTCATGGCCGGGATCACTGGGTTGCTGTGAGTCTTTCGGGCTGTATGACCATGTTCCAGAAGCTTTACAGCCCGAAAGACTCACAGCAACCCAGTAATCCTGGCCATGAAAGCCTTCGACAACACAATTATTATTATTATTATTATTATTATTATTATTATTATTATTATTATTTTATTATGACACAGCAAACAAGATAGACATGCTGGATTTCGTATCACAAAATCACAAGTCGAACACTTCCCAAGTGTCTAGGACTGTGTGATGTATTTTCAGATGATGCGTGCAGATCCCAGTAATAATTATTACTTATTATTATTATTATTATTATTATTATTATGGCATATTTATCCTGCCCCTGAGATCCAAAGATCTCAGGAGAGGCGGGTAAGAATTATTATTATTATTATTATTATTATTTTATTATGACACAGCAAACAAGATAGATATGCTGGATTTCATATCACAAAATCACAAGTCGAACACTTCCCAAGTGTCTAGGACTGTGTGATGTATTTTCGGATGATGTGTGCAGATCCCAGCAGGGTGGCCTTTTGCAGTTGGCAAATAGTGATTTTGTCAATGTCTATTGTTTCCAAATACCGGCTGAGATCTTTTGGCACGGCACCCAATGTGCCCATCACCACCGGGACCACCTGCACTGGTTTCTGCCAGAGTCTTTGAAGTTCAGTCTCGAGGTCCTGATAGCGGCTGAGTTTTTCCTGTTGTTTTTCGTCAATGCGACTGTCACCTGGGATGGCGACATCAATGATCCAAACCTTCTTCTTTTCCACAGCTGTGATGTCTGGTGTGTTGTGTTCCAGAACTTTGTCAGTCTGGATTCGGAAGTCCCACACTATCTTTGCGTGCTCATTTTCCAATACTTTTGCAGGTTTGTGATCCCACCAGTTCTTTGCTGCTAATTATTATTATTATTATTATTATTATTATTATTATTATTATTATTATTATTATTATATTTCTTACCCGCCTCTCCTGAGATCTTTGGATCTCAGGGGCATGATAAATATGCCAAAATCTCCCAAGCTCTGCCAGGAAACAGCAGAATTCTTGTGACCTTCCAAACAGCATCGACATTGGGTTGCTGTGAGTCTTTCAGGCTGTATGGCCATGTTCCAGAAGCTTTACAGCCCAAAAGACTCACAGCAACCCAGTGATCCTGGCCATGAAAGCCTCCGACAACACAATAATAATAATAATAATAATAATAATAATAATAATAATAATAATAATAATACTTTTGGCATATTTATCCTGCCCCTGAGATCCAAAGATCTCAGGTGAGGTGGGTAAGAAATATAATAATAATAATAATCATCATCATCATCTGCATGAATCATCCAAAAATACATCACACAGTCCTAGACACTTGGGAAGTGTTCGACTTGTGATTTTGTGATATGAAATCCAGCATGTCTATCTTGTTTGCTGTGTCATACAATAAAATAATAATAATAAAATTACTGTTATTATTATTATCATTATCATTAATATTATTATTATTATATTTCTTACCTGCCTCTCCTGAGATCTTTGGATCTCAGGGGCAGGATAAATATGCCAAAATCTCCCAAGCTCTGCCAGGAAACAGCACAATTCTTGTGACCTTCCAAACAGCATCGACATTGGGTTGCTGTGAGTCTTTCAGGCTGTATGGCCATGTTCCAGAAGCTTTACAGCCCAAAAGACTCACAGCAACCCAGTGATTCTGGCCATGTAAGCCTTTGACAATACACAGCATGTACATTGTCGAATGGATGCAGTTCAGCACCTCTTGAACTACCATCGCTCAATGCTATGGGATCCCGGGAGTTGTAGCTTTCCGACCGACCCCCTTCTCTACCAAACAATCGCAAAGCACCGCCACCGCGGGAACTCACTAGTGTCCAAAGCGACAGTGCAAAGCCGCCAGGTTCAGCGCCGCATAGCGCAGGCTGCGCCCGTAACCCTCGTCGCCGTTGCTTTTGCTCTCCGCCCCGGTCAGGATGAGGCGGTCGAAGTAGTGGAGGAGGCTGTGCGTGGAACTGAAGACGTCCTTGACACGGAGGCTGTTCAAGTAGCTTAAGTAATGCTGGAAGGAACGGAAGATCAAATTAGGAGCTGGTTTGGACGGAGATACACCAATAAAACAATATATAATAATCATATTACACTATACTAATAATATAATGTATTGTACATGCATATAATAATAATAATAATAATAATAATAATAATACAACAACAATTTATTGATTAGCCAGTTGGCCTTATCAAGCACAGACAATACAAACATGAAATACAACATACATCTGGTACACTTAAAATAAAATAAAATAAAAATATACAGGTATTTGCCAGCTTGGTGCCAATGTAGCTTAGCCATAGTTGCTATGTATGCATCAATAATACACTATTATAATAGTATATTTACATTACATGCAATACAGTAGAGTCTCACTAATCCAAGCCCCGCTTATCCAAGCCATTTTTGTCGTCAATGTTTTCAATATATCATGATATTTTGGTGCTAAATTCATAAATACAGTAATTACAACATAACGTTACTGCGTATTGAACTACTTTTTCTGTCAAATTTGTTGCCTAACATGATGTTTTGGTGCTTAATTTGTAAAATCATAACCTAATTTGATGTTTAATAGGCTTTTCCTTAATCCCTCCTTATTATATAAGATATTCGCTTATCCAAGCTTCTGCCGGCCCGTTTAGCTTGGATAAGTGAGACTCTACTGTATTACTAATAATATTACAATATACAGTAGAGTCTCACTTATCCAAGCTAAACGGGCCGGCAGAAGTTTGGATAAGTGAGTATCTTGGATAATAAGGAGGGATTAAGGAAAAGCCTTAAGAAAAAGTAGTTCAATACACAGTCATGTTGTAATTACTGTATTTACAAATTTAGCACCAAAATATCACGATGTATTGAAAACATTGACTACAAAAATGGCTTGGATAATCCAGAAGCTTGGATAAGCGGGTGTTGGATAAGTGAGACTCTACTGTATTTGCATATAATAATAATAATAATAATAATAATAATAATAATAATACACTATTATAATGGTATATTTATCTTACATGCAATATTACTAATAATATTACAATATACAGTAGAGTCTCCCTTATCCAAGCTAAACGGGCCGGCAGAACGTTGGATAAGCGAATATGTTGGATAATAAGGAGGGATTAAGGAAAAGCCTATTAAACATCAAATTAGGTTATGATTTTACAAATTAAGCACCAAAACATCATGTTATACAACACATTTGACAGAAAAAGTAGTTCCATACACAGTAATGCTATGTAGTAATTACTGTATTTATGAATTTAGCACCAAAATATCATGATGTATTGAAAACATTGACTACAAAAATGGCTTGGATAATCCAGAACCTTGGATAAGCGAGGCTTGGATAAATGAGACTCTACTGTAGTGTTATGGATCTGGACCAAACTTGCCATGCATACCCGATATGCCCAAATATGAATACTGATGGGTTTTGAGGGAAATTGGCCTGGACATTTTGGAGTTGTAGGTCCTGGGATGTATAGTTCACCTGCAAGCAATGAGGACTCTGAACTCCACCAACAATGGAATTGGACCAAACTTGGCACTCAAAGCTGCCATGATCAGCAAAAAATACTGGATGTATTTGGGGGAAATTCACCTTGATTTGGGGGAGTTGTAGTTTACCTACATCCAGAGCGCACTATGAAACCAAACAATAATGAATCTGGACCAGACTTGGCATACATACCCAATATGCCCACATTTGAATACTGGTGAGTTTTGAGAAAAATTGGCCTGGACATTTTGGAGTTGTAGGTCCTGGGATGTATAGTTCACCTGCAATCTAAGCTCACTCTGAATTCCACCAACGATGGAATTGGACCAAACTTGGCACTCAAAGCCCCCATGACCAGCAAAAAAATACTGGAGGTCTTTGGGGGAAATTCACCTTGATTTGGGGGAGTTGTAGTTTACCTACATTCAGAGCACTGTGAACCCAACACTGATGGATCTGGACTAAATTTGGCATACATACCTGATAGGCCGAAATGTAATTCTGAACGGGTTTGGGGGGGAACTGACCTTCCTTTCTGGGAGTTGTAGTTCACCCACAACCAGAGAAACTGTGACCTCCACCAATGATGGATCTGGACCAAACTTGGCACACAAAACCCACATGACTAACTCAACCTACTGGAGTGGGTTTGAAGGGACTGACTCACCATAGTGGGAGTTGTAGTTTACCCTACAGCCAGACAGCACACTCAACCCCACCCATGATGCATCCAGAGCAAACTTACCCAATATAACAAACTAAGTACTGACGGGGAGACCCCAGTGGCGCAGCATGTTAAAGCACTGAGCTGCTGAACTTGCGGACCAAAAGGTCGCAGGTTCGAATCCGGGGAGCGGAGTATGAGGGATATGAGGGGACTGACTCACCATGGTGGGAGTTGTAGTTTGCCATACAGACAAAGAGCACACAGAACTCTAAATCCACTGTTCCCTCGGCTGCAGTAACTAGGTGAGAGTTCACCTCCCTGACTGCTGGATTCCAAAACATCAGTACTTTCACATGACAAACTTTTAAGTACGGATGGAGTTTCTCGGGGTTAACCTGGCATGATGTGAGTTGTAGTTCTGCTTTTCTACGACCTCAATGCAACTTGGCCAATGGCGGGCAGAGGCATGACCCACAGAACCAGACCGTGGGGCAGGAGGGAGGGGAGAGGTCAAACCAAACCTACCGCTTCCGAAAAATCTGGGTTAAATTTCAACAAGTTGTTCAGCTCCTTCTGCAACGAGGCCGGAGACAGCACTTTTGTCTCGTCGTTTTTCAACAAATACGCCTGGAATTACGTTCAAATAGAAGAAAAACAACCGTCACTCGAGCCAACAGCGGGAAAAAAAAGAAAGCGCAAATCTGCAGGGTTATTAATTTTTTTAATAAACGGTTTAATAATGTTATTATCACCACAGCAACAGAAACAGCGAGCGACCAGCTATGTACAAATTACCATGGAGAGATGGAGCTCAGGCTTTGTAATGTTATGCTCAAAAGGGAGAGGCTCGGGCTAATTTGATTAGGGAGCTGAAAAGATGGCTTAAGGGATTGAGAGAAGAATGGCGCTTTAATGAGAGCGATCTGAAGGCAATGCAAGGAAACCACAAAGGCCAGGATATGGCTTCCCTGTGCATACAGGCCGGGTGTGGGGGTAACTGCCCTTAGGTTTGGGAGTTGTAGTCCACCCGCATCACTGAACGCAGCTGACGTCAAATCTGGACCAAACTTGGCACACAAACCCAACATGGCCAACTGTGAATACGGGTGGGCTTTGGGGGTGATTGGCCCACGATTTTGGGAATTGTTTACCGACATCCTAATCAATTTTCTAATAATAATAATAATAATAAAGAAGAAGAACATGCCCTGGCAGAATATGTAAAGCAAAGTGAAGAACCTGCTTTGATTGAAGTCAAAAATCAGAAACTCCTCAAAGCACAGCAGACAAAAAACCAGTACAAGAAAACCGCACTACAAACTAGAGCTGACAGCTGACACAACAAAACACTGCATGGAAAGTTGACAAAATTGAAGGAAAAGCTGATAAGGAGAAGACCTGGCTCTGGCTCACGAATGGGACCCTGAAGAAGGAGACAGAAGGCCTGATCCTTGCAGCCCAGGAGCAAGCCATCAGAACAATGGCAATCAAGGCCAAGATCAAAAAATCAGCTGATGACCCAAATGCAAACCGACGAAACCATTGATCCTATCCTCAGCTGCTGTAAGAAAATCGCACAGACAGACTACAAACAGAGGCACAACTATGTGGCCCAAACGATTCATTGGAACTTATGCCTCAAGTACCACCTGCCGGCAGCAAAGAACTGGTGGGATCACAAACCTGCAAAAGTATTGGAAAATGAGCACGCAAAGAGACTGTGGGACTTCCGAATCCAGACTGACAAAGTTCTGGAACACAACACACCAGACATCACAGTTGTGAAAAAGAAAAAGGTTTGGATCATTGATGTTGCCATCCCAGGTGACAGTCGCATTGACGAAAAACAACAGGAAAAACTCAGCCGCTCTCAGGACCTCAAGATTGAACTTCAAAGACTCTGGCAGAAACCAGTGCAGGTGGTCCCGGTGGTGATGGGCACATTGGGTGCCGTGCCAAAAGATCTCAGCCAGTATTTGGAAACAACAGACACTGACAAAATCACAATCGGTCAACTGCAAAAGGCCACCCTACTGGGATCTGCGCGCATCATCCGAAAATACATCACACAGTCCTAGACACTTGGGAAGTGTTCGACTTGTGATTTTGTGATATGAAATCCAGCATATCTATCTTGTTTGCTGTGTCATAATAAAATAATAATAATAATTTTATTTTTATACCCCTCCCCATCTCCCCGAAGGTACTCGGGGCGGCTTACATGGTATCTAGGTTGCAGTAACTAGGTGAGAGTTCACCTCCCTGACTGCTGGATTCCAAAACATCAGTACTTTCACACGGTAGCTCTAACAGCACCTTCTGTCCGGCTGTATCCGAATCCAGCATTTCCCCTGGCTCTGAAACTGCATCTCCAGTCTCCCAGGCCCTGACACCACAAAGCCCTCATCATCATCAGGCTGAACCACAACAATATGGCATACAAACATTTGAAAAGCATTTATCCACACGACTCAATTACAACACTACTCTCAGTGCACAAGAACAGCCACCATAAATAACATTAAGCATCTCTATCAAGGGAGACGCATTCTTGACATACCTGCTGCGATAGAAAGTATTCTGCTTGTTTCTGGGAGAGTGGCCCATTGCAAGAGATTTCTTCCTCCCTTGAAACAAAACACAAGACCAAACAAAACCCATAAGCTTTGAAACCATTTTAATGACAGTATATACTTCTCTCGAAGTCGATTTCATGTCTAGGTCAAGGACAAGTTTGGGGGTCAAAATTATGGATTTCTATGCCCAAAAAATGGGTGAATGGTTACGCAAATGGATTCAATTGAAAGATCTAAGAGCACACATCCAAGACAATTCGGACGCCATTTTTATTTTATTTGAAAAAATAATTTTTAAAAAATGAATGGGGTCTGAACCGGTTTTGACAGATGAAATAAACCCATTTTTCTATTTCTGTTTTATTCTGGAAAGTTAACAATAGAAATGGGAAATGTCATATAAAACAAAGCAAATAGTGGAGGATAGTTTTCTAGACTATATTTAGTTATCGTGAAGTGACAATGGGGAGTCAATTAAATAGAATGTATAAAAGGTGCAGCCACAAGAATTGTAAATGTATGCTTTATAATATATGTTTCATATATATTCAAGAGGATGACTATGTGATGCCTTTTTAATGTGTATATGCACCAGATGACATCAACTGTAAATTATATGATTAAAAGTGCAAATAGAAAATATATAACTAGAAAAATTGATTTATTAAAAATGGATTTATTTTTGACTATAATTTCTAGACTCATGCATGAGTATGTAAGGTACTCCACACACAACTAAGTTTCTGTGGCCTTGAAATGAATATGTCTCCTGCACATGGAGAAAAATATACTTCTGAAGGAGAACAGACACATGCAACATGCTATGCTAATTTTATATTAGAATATATATTTATATTATAATATTATTATCAATATTATATGTATATACAGTATATTATATATTTATAAATTATTGTATATTATATTGTATGTGTGTGTATATATCTATATATATAAAAGAGTGATGGCATCATGGCAACCCACAAAACAACAAAACTACAGGCCCCCCAACCTCGAAATTTGACAACACAACCCATCATCCACGCCTCTAGGTTGATACAACAAAAAGAAAAGAAAAATAAAGTCCTAATTAGAGAGAGAGGAATAATTGCTTTTATCCAATTGCTGCCAGTTAGAAGGCTAAGCTCCTCCAACTTGGTCTCCTAGCAACCCAATAAAAAATAATAAAAACACTAAAAAATTAATACAATAAAATACTATAATAACAGAAAATAACTAAAAATAATACAAGAAAATAATAAAATATAATAAATAAAAATATAACTTACAATAAAATTAATAAAAAAATGCAAATAAAGTCAAATAAAAATTACACAATTTTTAACCAATACCACCACCACTTTGCCACAGCAACGCGTGGCCGGGCACAGCTAGTATATATATATATACAGTGGAGTCTCACTTGTGCTGCCAAGTTTAGTGTTTCTGGGGCGGGTAGTTTTGTTGTTTTGTCCTAGGCCGAAATTTCATTACCCTTTTATATATATAGATTGTATATACATATAATATTGCTAATAATATTATAATATAATATTATACTATTAATACAATTTAATATTAATTATATATTATATATTACATGTAATATTACTAATAATATTACAGTATAATGATATAGTACAATATAGCAATTTAATGCTTATATTGTGCTATACTGATAATCTATTGTATGTCCACAAAGGAACCATGAAGGCACCTGAGAGGCTCGTCGAATTCTTCCTTCTCCATCTTGCCGTCCAGCTCCTCGCAGTGGGTCAGTTCCATCTCGGTCTCCTCCTGTCTGTTTTTCTTCTCGTCGCTTTGGAAGTACTGCTGGAGTGCGGTGTAAAGCTTGTACACTTGGCTGAAGGAGAGCTTGTTGTAGGCCAGGATCATGTGGCGCAGAAAGAGGCCTGCGGGAGGACAAGATAGATGCCAATATATACCTGTAGAATGTGTTGTCGAAGGCTTTCATGGCCGGAATCACTGGGTTTGCTGTGAGTTTTCTGGGCTGTCTTGCCATGCTCCAGAAGCATTCTTTCCTGACGTTTCGCCCACATCTATGGCAGGCATCCTCAGAGGTTGTGAGGCCTGTTGGAAACTAGGCATATAAGCAACATTTATATCCTGCCCTTCTCACCTCGAAGGGGACTCAAGTCATATGTACATACAATCTATCTATATATATAAAAGAGTGATGGCATCACGGCGACCGACAAAACAACAAAACTACAGGCCCCCCAACCTCGAAATTTGACGACACAACCCATCATCCACGCCTCTAGGTTGATACAACAAAAAGAAAAGAAAAATAAAGTCCTAATTAGAGGGAGAGCAATAATTGTTTTTATCCAATTGCTGCCAGTTAGAAGGCTAAGCTCCTCCAACTTGGTCTCCTAGCAACCCAATAAAAAATAATAAAAAACACTAAAAATAATTAAAAACACTAAAAAATGAATACAATAAAATACCATAATAACAAAAAAATAACTAAAAATTATACAAGAAAATAATAAAATATAATAAATAAAAAGATAACTTACAATAAAATTAATTAAAAAATACAAATAATGTCAAATAAAAATTACACAACAATTTTTAACCAATACCACCACCACTTTGCCACAGCAACGCGTGGCCGGGCACAGCTAGTACATTATATTATTTGTATAGCACAGGGGTCTTCAAACTTTTAAAGCAGCGGGCCGGTCCACAATCCTTCAGACTGTTGAGGGGCCGAATTATCATTTGAAAAAAAAATATGAACAAATTTCTATGCACACTGCACATGTCTTATTTGTAGTGCAAAACAACAACAACGAAAGAACAATACAATATTTGAATATAAGAACAATTTTAACCAACATAAATCTATCAGGATTTCAATGGAAACTGTGGACCTGCTTCTGGCCAATGAGATAGTCAAGTTAATTAGGATTGTTGTTGTTGTTGTTGTGTGCCTTCAAGTCATGTCAGACTTTGGGCGAGCCTGAGTCTAAAATTGTTCATTTATTTATTTACTACATTTATTTACTAATAAAGAACAACACTCTGAAAACAGGGGACTTCCAGACAGGAAACAATCAGGGCCAGCTAACACCGCCCAAGAAAGGATTCCTCCAAGCAGGAAACAGCCAAGCTCTGAAGCTGCAAGGCTCTTCAATGCATATCAAACTGGTCAAACAGACAAGAGTGCTTTCTCTCTCCCACCCTGGATATCATTCCATAGATATATAAACCCCACTTGCCTAGTTTCCAACAGACCTCACAACCTCTGAGGATGCCTGCCATAGATGTGGGTGAAACGTCAGGAGAGAATGCTTCTGGAATATGGCCAGACAGCCCAGAAAACTCACAGCAACCCTATACCATCCACTCACAGAATCATAGAATAATAGAGTTGGAAGAGACCACATGTGCTATCTAGTCCAACCCCCTGCCATGCAGGAAAAGCACAATCAAAGCACCCCCGACAGATGGCCATCCAGCCTCTGTTTAAAAGACTCCGAGGAAGGGGCTTATACTAGACTCTGAGGCAGATAGTCCCACTGTTGAATTACTCTTACCAAGTGCCACCCATTCTGTATCTTTGCATTTCATTTTTTTTCTCACTAAGTGTAGTATCTTACATTTGTCATTGTTGAAATTCATTTTGTTAAGTTTTGGCCCAGCTCTCTAATCCGTGAAGGTCATTTTGAATTCTGATCCTGTCCCCAGTTTGCAGTTGCCCCTTTCCACCACTATGGGGAGCCATTCTACATAATTTGAATATACTGTATATACTCGAGTATAAGCCGACCGAATATAAGCCGAGGCACCTAATTTTACCACCAAAAAAACAAAAAACAAAACAACAACAACAACAACAACAACTGGGAAAACATTGACTCCAGTATAAGCCAAGGGTGGTAAATTTCAGAAATAAAAATAGATACCAATAAAATTACATTAATTGAGGCATCCATAGGTTAAATGTTTTTGAATATTTACATCAAGCTCAAATTTAAGATAAGACTGTCCAACTCTGATCAAATCATTATTCTCATCTTCTTCAATGTAAATGTGCTGATGTATCCTTTTAATAATAATAGAGTAAAATAATACATGTAATAATAATAATAATAAGCACAGGCAAATAATACATATAATAATAAATAGAGTAAAATAATAAATGCAATAATAATAATAAGATCAGAGTGAAATAATAAATGTTTTAATAATAATAATAATAATAAAAATAGAGTAAAATAAATGTAATAGTAGCAACAATAATAGAGAAAAATAATAAATGTAATAATAATAATAAATACAGGAAAATAATACATGTAATAATAATAAGATCAGGGTGAAATAATAAATGTAATAATAATAATAAGATCAGGGTGAAATAATAAATGTAGTAATAATAATAAAAATAGAGTAAAATAAATGTAATAGTAGCAACAATAATAGAGAAAAATAATAAATGTAATAATCATAATAAATACAGGAAAATAATATATGTAATAATAATAATAAGATCAGGGTGAAATAATAAATGTAGTAATAATAATAAAAATAGAGTAAAATAAACGTAATAGTAGCAACAATAATAGAGAAAAATAATAAATGTAATAATGCCAATAATAATAGAGAAAAATAATAAATGTAATAATGCCAATAATAATAGAGAAAAATAATAAATGTACCATATATTCTCGAGTATAAGCTGACCCAAATATAAGCCAACCAGGACCCTCACCCGAGTATAAGCCGAGGGGGGCTTTTTCAGTCTTAAAAAAGGGCTGAAAAACTAGGCTTATACTCGAGTATATACAGTACTTGGTGTATATTTTATTTACTTTATTTGCACCCAGCCTTTCTCTCTGTGGGGATTCAAGGCTACTAACAACACACACTTGGGTCACCATTTAAAACAAAGCAGATACAATTAAAAATATTAAATAACACTGTGTCAGTTAGGTCAAAATACAGTTAAAATAAAACAAATGCATTTTAAAAGACACAATCCCCTCCAAATCCCACCCACAACCTCCCCAGCATTAAATGGGCAGTGTGGACGAGAGACCTCGGTACTGGAAGCTTCTCCAATTGTAAGGGTTTGTTTCGGAAGTTTATATCAGAAATGCTACAGTACCGACAACACTTGTCTTGTGAACTTCAGGTTCTGTCCCACTGAACGCCTCTGAAAGCTCATCAAAGAATTCCTCCATGTCTTTCAGCTCCCCACTTGCCATCAGCTTTATCCTGCACACGAAAGAAGCAAGAAAATATATTACTTCCCAAGTTGAACTATCTACTTCAGGGGTCCCCAAACTTTTTAAGCTGAGGGCCGGTCCACAATCCTTCAGACTGTTGAGGGACCGAATTATCATTTGAAAAAAAATACAAACAAATTCCGATGCACACTGCACGTGCAAAAACAACAACAACAATGAAAGAACAATACAATATTGAAAAATAAAAACAATTTTAGCCAACATACATTCATCAGGATTTCAATGGAAAGTGTGGGCCTGCTTTTGGCCAATGAGATAGTCCAGTGAATTAGGATCGTTGTTGTTGTTGTGTGCCTTCAAGTCATTACAGACTTTGGGCGAGCCTAAGTCTAAAATGTATTTATTTATTACTTACTTATTTACTACATTTATTTACTACATTTGTATCACACCCTTCTCACCCCAAAGGGGACTCAGAGCAGCTTACAAATTATATGTACATACAATATATTATATTATTAGCATATCACAATATAAGCATTATATATTACTATATTGAACTATACTGGTATATTAATATTAATAGTAATATTTAATATAAAATATTTAATATATATATTTAATTAATATTTAATATTTAATTAATATTATTATATTATTATAATATAATATAATAATATTATTATCAATATTATATGTATATACATTAGACTATAAAACTGAGGGCGGGGCCCAGGTAAATGACTTTGGAGGGCCGCATCTGGCCCCCGGGCCTTAGTTTGGGGACCCCTGATCTACTTAATGCCTAACGCCTCTTACTCTGTGTCTAGAGCTCAGCGAGCTTGGATGTAGACCTTAGCAGGGCCTACAGCCGAGCGCCGAGCACCAAACGCCAAGCGCTCGGATGTAGGCCCTGGCAAGCCCTGGAACTTTGCCCCCAATGGGCCAAAAATCTTAATTTTTTTAGTCCTCAGACAGATAACCTCATTCGGAAAGGCACCTGTTTTCTAGGCCTTAGGAAGGAAACAAACAGGAACAGATAGTGATTCTATACAAATGCACAAGACTAGTAGATGAACCTACCTTATGTGAACAGAACTTGCTATTTGAGGGCAGCATTCTTCGACCGCTTTAATCAATCGCGAGAGCATCATATCAGGGCCCTAAAAAAAGTGCAGGCAGAAAAAGAAATATTGTATATACTCAAGTATAAGCTGACCTGAATATAAGCCGAGGCACCTAATTTTACCACAAAAAAACTGGGAAAACATTGACTCCAGTATAAGCCGAGATAACCAATAAAATTATATTCATTGCGGCATCAGTAGGTTAAATGTTTTTGATATACAGTAGAGTCTCACTTATCCAACAACGGGACGGTAGAAGCATGGATAAGCAAATATCTTGGATAATAAGGAGGGATTAAGGAAAAGCCCATTAAACATCAAATTAGGTTATGATTTTACAAATTAAGCACCAAAACATCATGTTATACAACAAATTTGACAGAAAAAGTAATTCAATACGCAGTAATGCTCTGTAGTAATTACTGTATTTACAAATTTAGCACCAAAATATCACGATATATTGAAAACATTGACTACAAAAATGGCTTGGATAATCCAGAACCTTGGATAAGCAAGTCTTGGATAAGTGAGACCTCTACTGTATATAAAACTTGTAAGCCGACATGAGTCCCCTTCGGGGTGAGAAGGGCAGGATATAAATATCGCTAATAAACAAATAGAGTGTCACTTATCCAACATAAACGGACCGGCAGAAGCTTGGATAAGCAAATATCTTGGATAATAAGGAGGGATTAAGGAAAAGCCGATTATACATCAAATGAGGTTATGATTTTACAAATTAAGCACCAAAACATCATGTTAGACAACAAATTTTACCTAATTTGATGTTTAATAGGCCTTTCCTTAATCCCTCCTTATTATCCAAGATATTCGCTTATCCAAGCTTCTGCCGGCCCGTTTAGCTTGGATAAGTGAGACTCTACTGTAGTAATTACTGTATTTATGAATTTAGCGCCAAAATATCACGACGTATTGAAAACATTGACTACAAAAATGCATTGAATAATCCAGAACGTTGGATAAGCGAGTGTTGGATAAGTGAGACTCTACTGTACATGTAATATTACTAGTAATTACTGTATTTACGAATTTAGCTAATAAGGAGAGATTAAGGAAAAGCCTATTAAACATTAAATTAGGTTATGATTTTATAAATTAAGCACCAAAATATCATGTTATACAACAATTTTGACAGAAAAAATAGTTCAATACACAGTAATGCTATGTAGTAATTACTGTATTTACAAATTTAGCACCAAAATATCACGATGTCTTGAAAACATTGACTACAAAAATGCGTTGGATAATCCAGAACGTTGGATAAGCGAGTGTTGGATAAGTGAGACTCTACTGTACATGTAATATTACTAGTAATTACTGTATTTACGAATTTAGCTAATAAGGAGAGATTAAGGAAAAGCCTATTAAACATTAAATTAGGTTATGATTTTATAAATTAAGCACCAAAATATCATGTTATACAACAATTTTGACAGAAAAAATAGTTCAATACACAGTAATGCTATGTAGTAATTACTGTATTTACAAATTTAGCACCAAAATATCACGATGTCTTGAAAACATTGACTACAAAAATGCGTTGGATAATCCAGAACGTTGGATAAGCGAGTGTTGGATAAGTGAGACTCTACTGTACATACAATTATAATAGTGTATTGTTATTATTATTATATTGTATTACATCATAATATTATTATCAATTTCTTCTTCCTTCCTTTCAAATTACAACTCAGAGGATTCCATAACAAGGAGCCTGGGCAGTTCAAATGGGGTCAATGCATTCACTCCCCAGTACAAGCGCCACAGCAAAGTACAGATCCCAATAGAAGTGAAAGAGGTAACAAAAAAAGAGAAGAACAAGCCCCAGAAGAGCCAGAGACCTGCAGCAAGGGGAGGAGGAGCCGGTTGAGGCGTCGCCTCTCGAGGAGGCTGAGGTGAGTCCCGGCCTGGCTCAGCTCCTCGATAAGCACCATCAGCGCCATCTTGTACGGCGTGACCCAGTCCTTGATGCCGAAGACGTTGGCGTGGACCACGCCGTTGGTCATCATGGGGTTGAAGTAGAGGCTCTCGTGGACGCTCGCCATGGCGGCGCCTTCCCGCTTCCACTGGGGGACCACCACAAGGCTTGCACACCGGCCTACGCCTCCGCCGGCCAATCAGAAAACCGCCCTCGCCCTACCGGCCAATCAGAGAGCGGCTCGGGTCAGGCGCGCTGTTGGGCCCGGGTGGAAACAAAGCACGCCACGTCCAAGGTTCCGCTTTAAGGTCTGACATACCCTGTTTCCCCTAAAATAAGACATCCCCAGAAAATAAGACCTAGTAGAGGTTTTGTTTGGAAGCATACCTGCTTAATTTGTAAAATCATAACCTAATTTGAGGTTTAATAGGCTTTTCCTTAATGCCTCCTTATTATCCAACATATTTACCTATCTAACATTCTGCCGGCCCGTTTATGTTGGATAAGTGAGACTTTACTGTATATATACATGTATATATACACACACACACACACACATATATATATGTGTGTGTATATATATATATATACTATCTGTGCCCAGCCACGCATTGCTGTGGCGAAGTATGGTGGTATGGGAAATAAAGTATTGAGGAATTGGTGGTAGTTAACGTAAAGGGTAAAGGGTTATATAGTTGTGTGGAAGGACCTTGACTCTACACTGCCATATAATCCAGTTAAAATCTGATAATCTGTATTTTATAGGCAGTGGAGAAGAGGCCTAAGTGAGACCTAACTCTGCCTGTCCCCTGGGCTGAGTGGGTTGCTAGGAGACCAAGTGGGCAGAGCTTGGCCTTCTAACTGGCAGTAATTGGATAAAAACAATTATTCCTCTCCCTGTAATTAGGACTTTATTTTTCTTTTCTTTTTGTTGTATGAACGTAGAGGCATGGATGAGGGGTTGTGCTGTCAATTTTCGAGGTTGTGGGGTGTTTAGTTTTGTTGTTTTGTCCTAGGCCGAAATTTCATTACCCTTTTATATATATAGATATACACAAACACACATATATATACATATACAGTAGAGTCTCACTAATCCAAGCCTCGCTTATCCAAGCCTCTGGATAATCCCAGCCATTTTTGTAGTCAATGTTTCCAAAATATCGTGATATTTTGGTGCTAAATTCGTAAATACAGTAATTACAACATAACATTACTGCGTATTGAACTACTTTTTCTGTCAAATGTGTTGTATAACATGAAGTTTTGGTGCTTAATTTGTAAAATCATAACCTAATTTGATGTTTAATAGGCTTTTCCTTGATCAGTCCTTATAATCCAAGCTATTCGCTTATCCAAGCTTCTGCCGGCCCGTTTAGCTTGGATAAGTGAGACTCTACTGTATATAAAACTAGCATAGCATGTTATTGCAGTAATTACTGTATTTACGAATTTAGCACCAAAATATCAACATTGACTACAAAAATGCATTGGATAATCCAGAACGTTGGATAAGTGAGACTCTACTGTAGTTTCTCTCCCAAAGGAGGCTTGGGCCTCACCAAATCCCAGGCTGCCAGAGCAACTCAAGTGGTGCCAAACTGCATCAATTCAGTGCAGAAGAAATTCCCTCCCCCTGCCTAATATTTCCAGGCAGTGATTCCCAAACCTTGCTCTTCCAGGGACTACAAGTCCCAGAAGCCCTAGGAATTCTAGGAGCTGAAGTTCAAAACATTCAGAGCCCAACAGTGTTACCGTGTTTCCCCGAAAATAAGACAGTGTCTTATATTAATTTTTGCTCCCAAAGATGTGCTAGATCTTATTTTTAGGGGATGACTTATTTTTCCATGAAGAAAAATTCACATTTATTGTTGAACAAAAAAATGAACATTGATTATATACTGTACAGTAGTTGTCATCACAAACCATCATAACCAAACAAACTGTGAATCCTATCAATAATTTCTTGTTACTACTATTATTCCCATGTACAACAATCTATGGTACGTACATTTCCCGATCCTACATGCTCTGGTGTTCTGTTTGGCAGGTATGCTTCCAAACAAAAACTTTGCTAGGTCTTACTTTCGGGGGAGGCCTTATATTTAGCACTTCAGCAAAACTTCTACTAGGTCTTATTTTTTGGGGATGTCTTATTTTCAGGGAAACAGGGTAGGCACTAATGGAAAATCAAAGTTTTCGAAGTTAAAAATATGCTATTGAAAACAATGTAAAAGGAGAGTTTGTGACGCACATTATGATGCTTTCTATGATGCATGCATATGATTACAAAAGATATATAAACCCAGGCAATCCTATCCTTGGCTACCCTGTTTCCTGGATAACCAGCAGGGTCCAATTTCAGTTGGCCAACGGAAAATAAATCGTACTTTTGCAGAGCTCACGAACTCTCTTTGTCTCATTTCCTCAAGCCTATTCTTTTTCTATTTCAACTGCTCCAAGGCTATTTAATAGACTTCCATGGGTTTTCATTATTTGGCGAAGGACTTGCTTTCTTTTCTTTGTATCCCTGAACCCTAACAAGGCTACTAAGATCCCTGGGTGTAATTTTAAGAAGATTGAACAGCATAAAAATAGCCACGCCGGAGAGGTTTACCTCTGATAAAGTAATCCTGTTAGTCTTTGCAAAAGCAGAAGCAGGGGAGCCTTGAAGGGAGAAAAACGAGTGGAAGAGCTTTCCGTCTCGGCCTGTCCGTATTATCCTTTCCGTTGCACAATGAAGGTGCCCTTTAAAAGGCGCAGTGGTTATGGGAGAAATTATTTCCAGTGTGTTTCTATTACAGAATGTTGCTGAAAGGCTGCATCTACACTGTGGAATTAATGCAGTTTAAAAAAAAAAAACCCTGCCCAACCCTAAGTTATTGTTTTGGTTGTTTTCAACACTTTGCTCCCAGTCCCGGCCCCATACTATCGAATTTGAACATGCCCATTTTTCCGGCTACTGGTTGTTGATGTCGGTTGATTATGTATTTTTATGTTGTTTTTACTTTTCTCATTGTAATTGTTTTGATTACCGTATATACTCAAGTATAACTGCTTATGCCAGGTGAAGACCTGGCTTTGTGAACAAGCATTTAATGAATGAATTATGTTGGCTTTAACTCGGTCTGGAATAAGGTTTACATGCAAGGTTTTATGGACGAATGGTTTAAGTATTTTTATTGTACTGTTGTGAGCCGCTCTGAGTCCCCTTTGGGGTGAGAAGGGTGGGATATAAATGTAGTAAATAAATAAATACAGTGTCTCACTTATCCAACACTCGCTTATCCAACATTCTGGATTATCCAACGCATTATTGTAGTCAATGTTTTCAAAACATCATGGTATTTTGGTGCTAAATTCGTAAACACAGTAATCACTACATAGCATTAATATGTAATAAACTACTTTTTCTGTCAAATTTGTTGTATAATATGATGTTTTGGTGTTTAATTTGATGTTTAATAGGCTTTTCCTTAATCCCTCCTTATTATCCAACATATTCGCTTATCCAACGTTCTACCGGCCCGTTTATGTTGGATAAGTGAGACTCTCCTGTAATTACTACATAACATTGCTGTGTATTGAACTGTTTTTTCTGTCAAATTTATTATAAAACATGAAGTTTTGGTGCTTAATTTGTAAAATCATAACCTAATTTGATGTTTAATGGGCTTTTCCTTAATCCCTCCTTATTATCCAACATATTCGCTTATCCAACGTTCTGCCGGCCCATTTATGTTGGATAAGGGAGACTCTACTGTGCTGTAAATAAATAAAATAAAGAATACATCATTCTTGCCTGGAGGAATCCTTTGTTGGGCGGTGTTAGCTGGCCCTGATTGTCTTGTCTGGGATTCCCTTGTTTTTGAGTGTTGTTCTTTATTTACAGAGTCCAGGCAGGAATCAGCCAGGCCTTGAAGCTGCAAGGCCATTCAAAAAGCTCCAATGCGAGCTGCGGGGCTTGATGAATCCGAGGCTGGAGTTAAATTTGCTGGAAGAAACATTCACAACCTTCGATATGTAGACGATACCACTCTTGAGGGCTGAAAGTGAGGAGAAGCTGAGGTAAAAACAACACAACATCCGAGAGAATTTTGGAGAGGCTCAACTGCAAAGCGATGACGTCACTGCTGTTTCTCGAGGAAAAAAAAATTGGCTCCTCCCCTTAACTCTGATTGGCGGCGCGGCGAAGGGAGCAGCCAATGGGAGAGCGGGGTGGCGCTTGTTGGGGAGGCGAGCTGCGGAGCTGCCCCGAGCCCTCGCGCGCCGAGGCGGGGCCCGCTGCGCATGCGCGGCCGGGAGAGGGCGAGAAAAGGCGACAGGAGTCGGAAGGAGAAGGCGGCGGGTGCCGGCGCTCTCTGGCTCCCGCTGAGGCGAAGGCCCGGACCGGCCATGAAGGTGAGGAAAGCTCGGGCTGAGCGGGGAGCGGGCCCTGACGCGGAAGGAAACCATAATGAAGGCGTAAGGGGCGAAAAACTTCATCTTTGAGGGAGTGTAGCCACAAAAGGCGCCCCCTCAGAGACCCAACTGTGGAAAAAAAGGGCCGGGGGAATTGAGTTCCGCCCTCAGGGAATGCTTTTCTGCCGTCCCTTCTCGGATTGAGTGTATTCAGTTGGGCCTGGTTGTCAAGGGCGAGGCTCCAAGCCACAAAAGCCAGTTGCCTTTGCTTCAGGGAGCTTTGAGCCTCTTGGTTTTGGAAGCGACTCCTCAGGAGAAACGATTGAGGCCTTGGTGACCTTGGTTCTTGGTCCTCGGCCTGGCCTGCCTTGCAAGGTTGTTGTGCCTCGAAACAGGAAGGGCAAGAACCTCCTAATAATAATAATAATAATATTTTTTTTAATTTTTAAAAGAAATCTAATATGTGCTGGAAATGCGGGGGAAAAAATTGGGACATTTTTTTCATCCATGGTGGTCCCGTGAGAAAATTAAAGAATTTTGGAAGACGAAATGACACAAGAAATTTTTAGGAATTAAATTTAAATCAGAACCGGAAATGTATTTACAGTAGAGTCTCACTTATCCAACATAAACGGGCCGGCAGAACGTTGGATAAGCGAATATGTTGGATAAGAAGGAGGGATTAAGGAAAAAAAATTGGGACATTTTTTCATCAATTGTGGTCCCGTGAGAAAATTAAAGAATTTTGGAAGCCTGTTCACGAAATGACACAAGAAATGGTAGGAATTAAATTTAAATCAGAACCAGAAATGTATTTACAGTAGAGTCTCACTTATCTAACATAAATGCGCAGAACGTTGGATAAGCGAATATGTTGGATAAGAAGCAGGGATTAAGGAAAAGCCGATTATACATCAAATGAGGTTATGATTTTACAAATTAAGCACCAAAACATCATGTTATACAACAAATTTGACAGAAAAAGTAATTCAATATGCAGTAATGCTATGTAATAATTACTGTATTTACGAATTTAGCACCAAAATATCACGATTTATTGAAAACATCGACTACAAAAATGTGCTGGATAATCCAGAACGTTGGATAAGCGAGTGTTGGATAAGTGAGACTCTACTGTAATTAAAATATCAAACAATCACCCAATATAGGTCCAGTATAGGACAACAATCTGGGCGACAGTCAAACTGATGAAGGGAGTGTCTTATAGAATAGAACATACTCAACAAAACCAATGGCTAGTAATACAACATGCGTGATCAGGCTAAAAAAGAGCCGAGCATGGGATAATGCAAATATTATTATTATTATTATTATTTAAACTAGCGTATCATTAGGCCGGGTAGTGGATGAAGTGCAGAGAACTTCCAGCTTGTCAATAATAATAATAATAATATATAATAATATTAATTATATATTATTAATTACATGTATTATTACTGGTAATATTACAATATAGTGGTGTGGTGCAATATGCTGTTATATAGTGCTAGAGTTGTGCTGTGCTAGTGATATAATGCACTGTATGTAAATATTAGTCCCCTGCGGGGTGAGAAGGGCGGAATAGAAATGTAGTAAATAAATATCTCTTTTGAATTGTGATGCCCAGATTTGAACACAGTATTCCAGGTGAGGTCTAACCAGAGCAGAATACAAGGACACCATGACTTCCCTTGATCTAGACCAGTGGTTTTCAACCTTCCTAATGCCGTGACCCCTTAATCCAGTTCCTCATCCTCAACCATAACATTATTTTTGTTGCTACTTCATAACTGTAATTTTGCTCCTGTTATGAATCGTAAAGTAAATATCTGATGTGCAGGAGTATTTTCATTCACTGGACCAAATTTGACACAAATACCTGATACGCCCAAATTTGAATGCTGGTGGGGTTGGAGGAGGATTGGTTTTGTCATTTGGGAGTTGTAGTTGCTGTGATTTATAGTTCATCAAAGAGCTTTCTGAACTCCAACAACAATGGAATTTGAACCAAACTTGGCACACAGAACTCCCATGACCAACAGAAAATACTGGAAGGGTTGGTGGGCATTGACCTTGAGTTTGGGAGTTGTAGTTCACCTACATGCAGAAAGCACTGTGGACTCAAACAGTGGTGGATCTGGTGCAAATACTCCACATGCCCAAATGTGAACACTGGTGGAGTTTGGGGAAAATAGACCTTGATATTTGGGAGCTGTAGTTGCTTGGATTTATAGTTCACTTACAATCAAAGAGCCCCTTGAACCACACCAACAATAGAATTGGGCTAAATGTTCCACACAGTACTCCCATGACCAACAGAAAATACTGGAGGGATTTGGGAGAAACTGGGAGAAACTTTAGGGGAGATGTAGTTCACCTAACTCTGTGAATTAATATGTTTTCTGATGGTCTTTGGCGACCCCTCTGACACCCCCTCACGACCCCCCAAGGGGTCCTGATCCCCAGGTTGAGAAATATTGCTGTAGATCTTTGTGAAAACTACTTTTCCTGAGTGGAAAGAAAGTATTGGTTAAGCTTGGCTACAAGAGGTAATAACAGTTGAGTTTCTTAACAGTGGATAGGCGGGTAAGAAATGAAATTATTATTAATAATAATAATTCTCACATCAAGCCATTATTATTATTATTATTATTATTCTGCTCTCCCTTATAGGTAATGCTGCGAATTGTCACACTTCTCAACTCTCAAAACACCCCCTTCACCTCTTGCACATGCCTTTAGACCTTTCTAATGTGGAATTTTTATTATGATGTGTATGTTATTATCATTTTATATTTTTTGATATTAATGAAGAAATTGTGGCATTGAATGTTTGCCGCTTATATGTATGTTAACCGCCCTGAGTCCCTCTGGGGAGAAAGGGCAGTCTAGAAATAGTTTTATTATGATATTATTATTATTTCAGACTTTACCCGAATCCTTCATTTCCTGTCAACTTAGGTGTGGCAAGTATTACAGGTCCATTGCATAAATACTTATTCACCTTTGCTCATATTATTCTGGAGAGCCAAGCACCTTTGCCCATAGAATTTACTGCTATTTTTGAGTAAAGGTCGTTGTGAAGTCCAGTCAGTTTTGATGATGGATTTGAGGATATGCAAACAAACATATAAACCCTTCCAAAGAAAGAAACAGATAGCGATCGGCGACTTTGCTCTTAGGAACATAGACTTAATAATGTGAAGACCCTGGAAAACAATAACAAAACAAAATCACTTTGTATATCCTATAAGCTTTTTCCAGAAATTATTGTATTTAATAAATATATATTGTAATAAATATATATTGTATTTATTTAGAATGATAAATACAATACTCAAAACGATTTCTATATCTACTACGCCTGCATTATTTCTAAAACTTTTACATAGGGTTGTGTACAGTATCTATAAAGCTGTCTTCCTATACCTTTGCATCATTGGGAAGCATCCAGATTTGTCCTATGTAGACTCCAGTGGAAGGTTGCTGTCTTGGATGTCCCAAAGGCTTGCTTCATTAGCATGCCTCCTACTTCCTTGTAATTTTACACATGGGAGGAGAGATTTCCCTAACGCTGCCAAAGAACAAGAGAACACAGAGTCCCTTGGTTAACTGTTGAGGAAAGAGTTGAATCATCACAGCCCCATCATTGGGATTTTACCCCATGTATCCAGAAACTGCCTTCCTTGAAACAGGAGTTGGTGGATATTGTTGGCTTGTGTTCTTCAGTTTGTTTATCAATGACCTCAATATACATGTACCATCAAAGATGCAGGGTTGGTGGATACATTCACTATTGTCACAGTAGTTGCCGACAACACCCCCCCCCCCCCCCCGAAATAAGTTGTGTGAACAAGTTGCAACTTGGAAAGACATTCGCATTGAATTTCTACATAAATTCAGTGATATATATATATATACTAGCTGTGCCCGGCCACGCGTTGCTGTGGTGAAGTCTGGTGGTATGGGAAATAAAGTATTGAGGAATTGGTGGTAGTTAAGATAAAGGGTAAAGGTTTTCCCCTGACATTAAGTCCAGTTGTGTCCGACTGCACACTGAAGTGGATTATATGGCAGTGTGGAGTCAAGATAATTCAGTTCAAAGCAGATAATATAAGAATATTAATGGGTTATATAGCTATGTGGAAGGGCCTTGAGTCTGCACTGCCATATAATCCAGTTCAAAACTGATAATCTGTATTTTATAGGCAGTGGGGAAGAGGCCTAAGTGAGGCCTAACTCTGCCTGTCCCCTGGGTTGAGTGGGTTGCTAGGAGACCACGTGGGCAGAGCTTAGCCTTTGAACTGGCAGCAATTGGATAAAAACAATTCTTCCTCTCCCTCTAATTAGGACTTTATTTTTCTTTTTTTTTGTTGTTGTATGAACGTAGAGGCATGGATGAGGGGTTGTGCTGCCAAGTTTAGTGTTTCTGGGATGTGTAGTTTTGTTGTTTTGTCCTAGGCCGAAATTTCATTACCCTTTTATATATATAGATACACACACAAGCTTAGGTACATGGTGTTGCCCGGGTAATTTGAAAAAGTCATTTTTTAAATTGTGCAAAATGCATAAGGTGAACTACAACTCCCATCATGCCAAGTTAAGTCCAAGAAACTCCATCAGTACTTAAAGTTTGTTATGTTGGGCAAGTTTGCTTTGGATGCATCCTTGGTGGGGTTCAGTATGCTCTGTGGCTGTAAGGTGAACTACAACTCCCACTGGTGAGTCAGTGCCCTCAAATCCCCTCCAGTAGGTTCAGTTGATCATGGGGGTTCTGTGTGCCAAGGATGGTCCAGGTCCATTATCAGTGGAGGTCACAGTTTCATTGGTTGAGGGTGAACTATAACTCCCAGAAAGGAAGGTCAGTTCCTCCCAAACCTCTCCAGTAATCAAATTCTGGCATACCAGATATATAATAATAATAATAATAATAATAATAATAATAGGGAAGTGTCCGACGTGTGATCCAGTACAACAGCCAGCAGAGTGTCTGCTGTGGACTCAGCTTGTGTTTAAAATAATAATAATAATAATAATAATAATAATAATAATAATAATAATAATAATTTATTTGTATTCCACTCTATCTCCCCAAAGGGACTCATGTGTGCCAAGTTAGGTCCAGATCTATCGGTGTTTGGGTTCACAGTACTCTCTGGATATTTTTAATATCTAAAATTAAACTCTCTCAATTCATGTTTTTAATATCTATCTTGTATGCTGACTTTTTATGTCTGTTTTTATCAATATTGTTGTTTATCGTTGATTGTTTGTTTTATTGCATTGTTCGCTTTTATATTGTTACGTCCGGGCTTGGCCCCATGTAAGCCGCCCCGAGTCCCTCCGGGGAGATGGGGCGGGGTATAAGAATAAAGTTGTTATTATTATTATTTTATTATGACACAGCAAACAAGCTAGATATGCTGGATTTCATATCACAAAATCACAAGTCGAACACTTCCCAAGTGTCTAGGACTGTGTGATGTATTTGCAGTTGGCAGATCGTAATTTTGTCAATGTCTATTGTTTCCAAATGCCGGCTGAGATCTTTTGGCACGGCACCCAATTATTATTATTATTATTATTATTATTATTATTATTATTATGTAGGTGAACTACACCTCTACCAAATCAAAGTGAATTTCCCCCAAAAAGAGCTCCAGTATTTTTTGCTGGCCATGTGGGCTCTGTGTGTCAAGTTTGGTCCAATTCCATCTTTGGTGGATTTCAGAGTGCTCTTTGATTGTGGGTGAACTATACATCCCAGTACCTACAACTCCAAAATGCCAAGGCCAATTCCACGCAAAACCCACCAATATTCAAATGTGGGCATACCATGTCTGCATGCCAAGTTTGGTCCATAATGCGCTCTGAATGTAGGTGAACTACAACTCTTGCAAATCCCTCCAAAGACCTCCAGTATTTTTTATTGTTCATAGAGGTTCTTGTGCCAAGTTAGCTCCAGGTCTATTGCTGGTGGAGTTCAGAGTGTTCTTAGATTGCAGGTGAACTATACATCCCAGTCCCTCAGGTGTCCAGTTTGAATATGTACTTCATTTGGGCCACAGACTGTACTGGAATCCAATCTCCAGATGTATTTACGGTAATTCCCTTCTTGACTGTAAGTCATCTTCTGTATAAATATTTTCTCCACGGCTTTGGTGCAGAAACCGACCTTAAACGGGATTCTTTCTTTTCAATCTCCTTCGCCCACAGGGCAGATCCCCGGGCCATAGCTGGAAAACGTAGCAAATGTTTACACCGCTGCAATCTTTCCCATTCTGTAAATGTACACTGCAGTCGTTCTTCTCTTCCTACCTGTCAAAAATCCCTACACAAGGCTGATTTGCTTTTATTTGGTGCATCTACGGTTATGTTGACGCTCTTTTTTATGCATTTGAAGTGCGTATCTAAATATGGATGCAGTGCCAATCCATGGCTTTCCAGGACTTTTGGTAGAATGATTTCCTCGCTGGTGAGATCCTAGGCAAGTTCTAAGCCGACCCAACCCTGCTTAGCGTCTGAATTCCAATAAAATTGGGCGTATTCAGGTTCCTAGCTCACATTTCCTTGTGAAAGCTGTTCAGCAGATGTGTTCTCTTCGTGTGGTTCTCGAGGCCTTGGTTGCTCGTAAAAGGCATTTCCAGCACATTCTGCTTTTGAGAAAGCAAGGCAACTGGAAACCACAATCACCCCATAAATTTAACATGTTCTTTGGGAGAATTTGCCGTATTTATTTATTAATTACTTATTTATTAGCGACATTTATATCCCGCCCTTCTCACTCCAAAGGGGACTCAGGGCGGCTTATAATAATAATAATTATTATTATTATTATTATTATTATTTTTATACCCCGCCCCATCTCCCCGAAGAGACTCGGTGTGGCTTACAAAGCAATAAAACAAATGAATCAACAACAACAATAAAAACAGGTCATAAAATCACATACAAAAAACTATAATGATAAAATCTTGGGTTGGCTCCGAAAGATACTTATAAGTTATATGTACATACAATATATTATATTACTAGCTGTGCCCGTCCACGCGTTGCTGTGGTGAAGTATGGTGGTATGGGAAATAAAGTATCAAGGAATTGGTGGCAGTTAGTATATATTATTTCCTAAAGCTTGTGAATATACATTGGCATTCTGGGTTATATAGCTGTGTGGAAGGGCCTTGAGTCTACACTGCCATATAATCCAGTTCAAATCAGATAATCTGTATTTTATAAGCAGTGTAGAAGAGGCCTAAGTGAACTCTGCTTGTCCCCTAGTGCCATTGTAGCTGAGGAGGTTGCTGTGACATAAAAGGGCCGGAGCCTAAAGAGGAGCTACCCTTCTGACTTGCAGCCAGGGAGGGGCGGAGCCTAAAGGGGAGCTACCCTTCTGACTGGCAGCCAGGGAGAGAATGACCCTTCCTCATCCTCTGTAATTTGGACTTTATTTTTCTAGGGTTTCTTTCTTTTTTTTACTGAAAGACATATTTTGGATGACTATGCCTTTTGTGGCCAAATTTGGTGTGATTTGGTTCAGTGGTTTTGTTGTTTACTCAGTCCTACAAACGTACATTACATTTTTATATATATAGATTCGCATAGCACAATATAAGCATTATATACCTCTATATTGTACTATACCACTATATTACAATATTATTAGTATTTTTTAAGAAGTAGGACAAAATTGGCTGTTTTGGTTTCTGGGTTGTTGTATTTTATTAAACCATTCTGGTCTTGTAATTATTCTATTGTCAAACATTTGTTATATTCAATACCAAACAATAGAGACTATGTTAGAAAAATGTGTTTTGCTGAAGGGAACATGGTACGTCGCAACACCGTGGTAGGTGGCACTTGAGATAGGGTTCTAGCCCTTTTTGGCATCAAAGATAATAATAATAATAATAATAATAATAATAATAATAATAATAATAATACATCACACAGTCCTAGACACTTGGGAAGTGTTCGACTTGTGATTTTGTGATATGAAATCCAGCGTATCTATCTTGTTTGCTGTGTCATAATAAAATAAATAATAATATAATAATTATATATTATATATAATATAATAAAGAATAAAATAATAATAATGAAACTATTTATACCCCGCTCCATCTCCCGAAGGACTTGGGGCGGCTTACACTGGGACAAGCCCAAAACGGTATTACATCAATAAAACCAGTAACATAATAAAATTGCAGTATAATAACACATCTTACAAAAGTTAAAATAACTTAAAATATAAACAGGAATCCCAATCAGTAGTCAAGCGCCATATCAATTATATCAACCAATGCCAAGAAATATACTTTTAGTGGGAGAGGCTGAGATTCAAAGAGTTGGGTCAGAGTTGCCCTCACATTTTGTTCTGGAATGGAGTTAAGTTTTGGAAGTGATTCCACAGAAAGTGGCAGGTCCACACTGACCTCAGTGGAAAGGAGTTAAACTTCATTGAAAATAGACATGTAAACAGTCAAAACACGTCGTGCGCAGCTTGTCTGATGTGCTAAAATTAGTGCGTCAACAGTTTTTGGTGCCATTCCCACCTTAAGTCCCACTTTTTGGGAGGGAAGGCAAGTTATTAATAAAGGGAATCATTTCTCTCTTCGATGTAAACACTTGATTTTAAGGAAGTCCGTGATGATCTCCATCGTGTTGGGAGAGACTTGAGAAACTGCAAGTCACTTCTGGTGTGAGAGAATTGGCCGTCTGCAAGGACGTTGCCCAGATGACATTGGCCGCATGTTTTGATGTTTTTACCATCCTTGTGGGAGGCTTCTCTCATGTCCCCTATGGAGCTGGAGCTGATAGAGGGAGCTCATCCACACTCTCCCTAGGTTGGATTCGAACCAGCATCTTTCAAGTCATTAGTCCAGCTGGCACAAGGGTTTAACCCACTGCGTCACCAGAAGCTCCATCTCCAAATTGAAAGGCAAGTACAGTAGAGTCTACTCTCACTTATCCAACATAAACGGGCCGGCAGAACATTGGATAAGCGAATATGTTGGATAATAAGGAGGGATTAAGGAAAAATCCCATTAATCATAAAATTACATTACGATTTTACAAATTAAGCACCAAAACATCATGTTTTACAACAAATTGATAGAAAAGGCAGCTCAGTACACAGTAATGTTATGTAATAATTGCTGTATTTACAAATTTAGCACCAAAACATTGCAACATTTACTACAAAAACATTGACTACTAAAAGGCAGACTGCCTTGGATAATACAGAACATTGGATAAGTGAAGCTTGGATAAGTGAGGCTCTACTGTACTCCAATTTTTAATTAGAATGCTTAAAAATTAGTATTCTAATTTTTAATTGGAATACTCTCCAAATTGAAAGGCAAGTATTCTAATTTTTAAAATCTAGGTAAAGGTAAAGGTTTTCCCCTGACATTAAGTCCAGCCGTGTCCGACTCTGGGGGTTGGTGCTCATCTCCATTTCCAAGCCCAATAGCCGGCATTGTCCGTAGACACCTCCAAGGTCATGTGACCATAGTCATGACTGCATGGAGTGCTGTTATCTTCCTGCCGGAGCAGTACCTATTGATCTACTCACCCTCTGAGGGTTGGTGCTCATCTCCATTTCTAAGCTGAAGACCCTGCAGGGTCCGTAGACACCTCCAAGGTCATGTGGCCACTGGCATGACTGCATGGAGCACTGTTACCTTCCTGCCGGAGCAGTACCTATTGATCTACTCACATTTGCATGTTTTCGAACTGCTAGGTTGGCAGAAGTTGGGGCTAACAGCGGGTGCTCACTCCGCTCCCTGGATTTGAACCTGTGATCTTTCGGTCGCAGTTCAGTATCTCAGTGCTTTAACATGCTGCACCACCGGGGGCTCCTACGTATGTAATATTGAATAATAATTTTAAAATCTACATACGTAATATTGAATAATAATAATTTTAAAATCTACGTACGTAATATTGAATAATAATAATTTTAAAATCTACGTACGTAATATTGAATAATAATAATTTTAAAATCTACATACGTAATATTTAATAATAATTTTAAAATCTACTTGCGTAATATTGAATTTGTTGTACTATAAAACCTGAACCAAATTAGGTGGGCTTTCCCCTCTAGTCTAGCATTTCACTTCCAGTACAGTACAGTCTCACTTATCCAACATAAACGGGCCGACAGAACGTTGGATAAGCGAATATGTTGGATAATAAGGAGGGCTTAAGGAAAAGCCTATTAAACTTCAAATTAGGTTATGATTTTACAAATTAAGCACCAAAACATCATGTTATACAACAAATTTGACAGAAAAAGTAGTTCAATGCGCAGTAATGCTATGTAGTAATTACTGTATTTACGAATTTAGCACCAAAATATCACGATATATTGAAAACATTGACTACAAAAATTCGTTGGATAATCCAGAACGTTGGATAAGTGAGACTCTACTGTACTTACAAGCTGTTGGGCCATGGACACGTTTTGTTTGGGGAATGTAATTCAAATAAACATGGAAGAATATGCTCAGCTTTAGCGCATTGGAGGATTTCCAGAGCATTTTCCCATCCAAATTTTTCAGGAATGCTCTTCACTGTGCAATGTCATGTTTTTACTCTGTTGAAGCTGTGTTATTGATCTACTGTGATTGTTATGTATTTTATATTGTGTATTTTATACTATTGTGATTGTTATGTATTTTATTGTATGTTGTTGGGCTTGGCCCCATGTGAGCTGCCCCGAGTCCCTTTGGGGAGATGGGGTGGGATATAAAAATAAACTGATTATACTATTATATGCCACCCTTTCTGTCTCCAATGCTGAAAGTCTCTATTACAGGACTGTATGGACCTTTGCCTTGAGGCCTTGCAAGAAATGTGGGTTATCAATCAAATATAGCTGTATAATTTGCCTGTCGGTGTGTTGCCCGCCAGTCTCAGGCACTGAAGGCCTTTCCTAGAGGCGTTACGGCAATTGTTGACTTCCCCACATTCTGGAAATGTGCCGTGTTCAGTGCTGCCACAATTGGTGCCATAATAGAACAAAGCACTTATTCCAGAATGCATTCTATGGAGATGGGATCTATCCAAACGAATCCCCCCCACACCCCCCGGGTGCTGTTACTAGCTGCGTTCTCTGCGTTGTAGTCCCAGGGTAGCGTTTATATTGCCTTTGTTGCGGAGCTGTGGGTCGGCGCCGATGCCGCCACAAATCTCGCACCGTCTGTTCCTTCCGAACAAATGAGCAGACCCCTCGGTTGGCTTCTTTTCTCTTCCAGGCGGGCGCGACATCCATGTGGGCTTCCTGCTGTGGGCTGCTGAATGAAGTCATGGGCACTGGAGCGGTGCGTGGCCAGCAGCCGGGGTTCGGGAGCGGGGCCAACCCATTTCGGTTTGCGCCGAGCACAGACTTCACGGTGTATACCTCTTCGGCACCGGCGGGAGCAAATCTCGTCTGTAAATCGTGCGGCCTCACCTTTTCAGTCTTCAGGAAAAGGGTGCGTACTCTATTCCCTCCCCCCCATCTCAGCATCATATGTATTTATATGTATTATTTATTACCTATGAGGCATGCACAATTTCCTTAAGCTCCGGAGAGGTGAGAAGACAGTTTCTGCCTATAGTCAGTATGATAGAAACAAACTGTTAACCAGCATTCTCAAGCAACTGGCAAAAATATTGGGGGGGGGGGAAATACATCAGTTGAATTTTTTATTATAAAACTATGCTACATTAGGTTTGTCTTTATATGTCTGAATTGTATTTTAATATTCATATTAAATTAATACAGACTGGGTTTTGATATTAATCTCAAATCAAGGGGGCGGGGCCTACCCTTCCCACTGGCAGCCAGGGGGAGAACGGCTCTTCCTCATCCTCTGTAATTTGGACTTTATTTTTCTAGGGTTTTTTTATTGAAAGACATAGATTGGATGGCTATGTCTTTTGTGGCCAAATTTGGTGTGATTTGGTTCAGAGGTTTTGTTGTTTACTCCATAGTAAAACAGCACATTACATTTTTATATAGAGAGATTACTGTATATACTCGAGTATAAGCCTAGTTTTTCAGCCCTTTTTTTAGGACTAAAAAAGCCCCCCTCGGCTTATACTCGGGTGAGGGTCCTGGTTGGCTTATATTTGGGTCAGCTTATACTCGAGAATATATGGTATATTTATTTTTCTCTATTATTATTGGTATTATTACATTTATTATTGCATTTAGTTTTTTTCTCTATTATTGTTGCTACTATTACATTTATTTTACTCTATTTTTATTATTATTAATAATACATTTATTATTTCACTCTGATCTTATTATTATTATTACATGTATTATTTTCCTGTATTTATTATGATTATTACATTACATTTATTATTCTACTCTATTTATTATTACATGTATTATTTTCCTGTATTTATTATTATTATTATTATTATTATTATTATTATTATTATTACATGTATTATTTTACTCTATTATTATTAAAAGGCTACATAAGCACATTTACATTTAACCTACTGATGCCTCATTTAATGTAATTTTTTGGTATCTACAGTAGAGTCTCACTTATCCAACATAAACGGGCCGGCAGAACATTGGATAAGCGAATATGTTGGATAATAAGGAGGAATTAAGGAAAAGCCTATTAAACATCAAATTAGATTATGATTTTACAAATTAAGCACCAAAACATCATGTTGTACAACAAATTTGACAGAAAAAGTAGTTCAATAGGCAGTAATGCTATGTAATAATTACTGTATTTACGAATTTAGCACCAAAATATTATTATTTATTGAAAACATCAACTACAAAAATGTTTTGGATAATCCAGAACGTTGCATAAGCGAGTGTTGGATAAGTGAGACTCTACTGTATTCATATTAAATTAATACAGACTGGGTTTCGATATTAATCTCAAATCAGTGCAGAGTTGATGGTATAGCACAGTGTGAGGTTTATTTGTTTATTTATTTACAACATTTTTACCCTGCCCTTCTTACCCAAGGGGACTCAAGGCGGCTTACAACACCCAGCAAAATTCAATGCCAAACAATCAATAAAATTAGCAACACATTTAAAACCATTAACAGTAATCAGTAAATGGGTTATATAGCTGTGTGGAAGGGCCTTGAGTCTATACTGCCATATAATCCAGTTCAAATCTGATAATCTGTATTTTATAGGCAGTGTGGAAGAGGCCTAAATGAGGCCTAACTCTGCCTGTCCCCTGGGCTGAGTGGGTTGCTAGGAGACCAAGTGGGCAGAGCTTAGCCTTCTAATTGGCAGCAATTGGATAAAAACAATTATTCCTTTCCCTCTAATTAGGACTTTATTTTTGTTTTCTTTTTGTTGTATGAACGTAGAGGCATGGATGAGGGGTTGTGCTGCCAAGTTTAGTGTTTAAGGGATGTGTAGTTTTGTTGTTTTGTCCTAGGCCGAAATTTCATTACCCTTTTATATATATAGATCATATCAAAACAGAGCACATTGAATAGTATAAAACAGCCTGACTTTGAACTTAATAATAAGTTCCCAAAATCCCCTGCCCCAGTATCAAAAGGCAAAAACAGTCTGTAATTTTAAATCTGAAACCCCTCCTGAGTATGCTGAGAGAATCTGCTAGGTGTATTTCTCAATTTTGGAGGTTGTGCTGCTTGTGACTGGGATGGTGTGGTTTTTTTTGTGCCGCCTCAGCATGTGTGTTGCGAGTGCAAGAAAGATTTCTGCTCCTTGTGTTCGGTCTTGCAAGAGACCCGCCGGCGGTGCTGCACTTGCCACTTGCTGCAGGAGACGGCCTTCCAGCGTCCCCAGCTGATGCGCCTGAAGGTGAAGGATTTGCGCCAGTACCTGCTCCTTCGGAACATCCCGACCGACACATGCCGAGAAAAGGAAGACTTGGTGGACCTTATCCTGCGCCATCACGGCTTGGCCTCCGAGCAGGAGACGGAGACCAGCAGCTTGTACTCGGCGCGCTCACAGACTTCTAGTTTTTCGACCCATCCGGCCTCTCTGTCGGAATCGGTCTCGTCCCCTCAAGGGGAGCTTGCACACAGACACGAGAGCACCGGAAACGAAATACAGGTACAGGTAGGTGAGCAGGGGTTGGACAACCTCTTTTCTCTTTCTGGGTCTTGGGACAGGTGGGCAGAAGTCGGAGGGCGGGATGGCATGAAGGAGTGACTCTTAGGTGGTTTTATTATGTGTATTGCCCGGCCACGCGTTGCTGTGGCTTATGGGAATCATTTGTTGGCCAGGTGGAATAGCAGTGAATAGCCTTGCAGCCTCAAAGCCTGGCCGTTTTCTGGAGTAGCTGGAGTAGCACCCTCAATCAAAGAGCCTGGCTACTTCCTTTGTAGGGGAATCCTTGTTTGGCTAGGTTGAATAGCACTGAATAGCCTTGCTGCTTTCTATTTATTTATTTATTATTTATTTACAGCATTTATATTCCGCCCTTCTTTCTCACCCCAAAGGGGACTCAGGGCGGATCACATTGCACACATAAAGGCAAACATTCAATGCCATGACATAGAACAGAGACAAGACGCAGGCACTGGGCTGGCCTCGAACTCATGACCTCTTGGTCAGAGTGATTTGTTGATTTGTTGCACCTGGCTTGCTTTCCAGCCTGCGCCACAGCCCGGGCCTTTCTACCTTGCGGAATCCTTGGTTGGCCAGTTTGAATAGCAATTAATAGTCTTGGTGTGGCAGGTATGAATGCTGCAATTAGCCACCTTGATTAGCATTTAATGGCCTTGCAGCTTTAAAGCCTGGCTGCTTCTTGTCTGGGGAATCCTTTGTTGGGAGGTGTTAGCCTGCCCTGATTGTTTCTTTTCTGGACTTTCCAATTTCCCTGCTTTCAGAGTGTTGCTCTTTATTTACTGTCCTGGTATTAGAGATTATATGGTTCTGTATTATTATACCACAGTAATTACAGTAGAGTCTCACTTATTATTTATTTATTTGTTTGTTTATTACAACATTTATATCCCGCCATTCTCACCCGAGAGGGGACTCAGGGCGGCTTTCAATAAACACACATATAAAAATTATACAATACACTATAAATCAGATTAAAAATTATTAACTTACATCAACATTCATAAAAACATTCTAAAATACAAATGGGCATGTTCAAGTTCAAAAGACTGGGTCTGTCAATTGAGTTCTGGCGTATATAATAATAATTAGCGCTGCTGATTCTTATCCAAGCTAAACGGGCCTGGCAGAACCTTGGATAAGCGAATACGTTGGATAATGAGGGATTAAGGAAAAGCCTATTAAACATCCAATTAGGTTATGATTTTACAAATTAAGCACCAAAACATCATGTTATACAACAAATTTGACAGAAAAAGTAGTTCAATACGCAGTAATGTTATGTTGTAATTACTGTATTTATGAATTTAGCACAAAAATATCATGATATATTGAAAACATTGACTACAAAAATGCCTTGGATAATCCAGAACCTTGGATAAGTGAGACTCTACTGTATTACGTATTACGTATATTTATAATCTTATATTATCTGCTTAGAACTGGATTATATGAAGCCCCTTGTACACAGCTGTATAAAATCCACACTGAACTGGATTATATGGCAGTGTGGACTCAAGATAATCCAGTTCAAAGCAGATACTGATTTGGCATTCTGGGTTATATAGCTTTGCGGAACGGCCTTGAGTCTACACTGCCATATAATCCAGTTCAAATTGGATAATCTGTATTTTATAGACAGTGTGGAAGAGGCCTAAATGAACCCTGCCTGTCTCCCGGGCGCCATTGTGGCTGAGGGGGTTGCTATGATACGAAAGGGGCGGGGCCTACCCTTCTGACTGGCGGCCAGGGGAGAACGGCTCTTCGTCGTCCTCTATAATTTGGACTTTATATTTCTAGGTTTATTTGACTGAAAGACATAGACTGGATCACTATGTCTTTTGTGGCCAAATTTGGTGTGATTGGGTTCAGTGGTTTTGTTGTTTACTCCATAGTAAAACATTACATTACATTTATATATATGTATGTGTGTGTGTGTGTGTGTGTGTATATATATATATGTATTGTATTGTATTGTATTGTTTTTATCATGTTGAAAACTGCCCTGAGTCCCCTGAGGAGATAGGGCGGTATATAAATAAACTTTTATTATTATTATTATTATTATTATTATTTATCATTTTGGATGTTTAGGGGCAAAGCGAGAGACTCTTAGCAGACCTTGGCGAAGAGGACGAAATTGCTGAAGAGCAGGTAGGTTGTTGAAACGGAGGCCGAACTTGCATGTTGTCGACAGTAATCCTATCTAGATGTTAATGGCCTTATCTGCCATTCCGGGAGCAATGAAAATGACATTGGAAAACAGATCGCAGTCTTGTTCGGGCATCAGTCATGGCTATCTGAATCGACCCAGCATTGTAGCATTACTTTGTAGCTCAAATTGTTTTTGTTTTTTTATTTATTTATTATTATCTTCAATTTATACAACAACAAAAGAATAAAAGGAAAACAGGAAAGAGAAAAAAGGGAGGGAGGGAAGTGGAGTTGTTAGTAGGTTAAATATTAAATACAGTAGAGTCTCGCTTATCCAACGTAAACGGGCCGGCAGAACGTTGGATAAGCGAATATGTTGGATAATAAGGAGAGATTAAGGAAAACCCTATTAAACATCAAATTAGGTTATGATTTTACAAATTAAGCACCAAAGCATCATGTTATACAACAAATTGGACAGAAAAAGTAGTTCAATACACAGTAATGCTATGTAGTACTTACTGTATTTATGAATTTAGCACCAAAATATCACGATATATTGAAAACATTGACTACAAAAATGCGTTGGATAATCCAGAACGTTGGATAAGTGAGTGTTGGATCAGTGAGACTCTACTGTATGTCCCAAAAGAAGAGAGAAAGGGGTTAAAGGAAAGGAGGAATAACAGTTACCAATGTACACAGTTCTCTTAATGTCCTTACTATAATTTAAAGAAACATTTTAATTAAAGCATTTATTTCTTTTTAAATTATTTATATTTATTTATCGTGTCAGAAGCGAACCTAGGGTACAAGTTGTAATGTACAGTAGAGTCTCACTTATCCAACGTTCTGTATTATCCAACGCTGTCTGCCTTTTAGTAGTCAGTGTTGTTGTAGTCAATGTTTTCAATATATTGCGATGTTTTGCTGCTGAAGTCATAAATACAACAATTACTACATAATGTTACTGTGTATTGAACTGCTTTTCTGTTGATTTGTTGTAAAAGATGTTTTGATGCTTAATTTGTTAAATCATAATGTAAATTGACATTTAATAGGCTTTCCCTTAATCCCTCCTTATTATCCAACATTTTTGTTTATCCAACGTTCTGCTGTCCCATTTATGTTGGATAAGTGAGACTACTGTATATTTGTATTTGTTTTTATGTTGAATGTTTTTATGTTGAATGTTTTTATGATGAATGTTTTTTATATTGTGGAATGATATTTTAAATTGTAAGTCGCTCGGAGCACTCTGGTGGAGAGCGACTAATTAAGAAATAAAGTGAAGCGAAGTGAAAACACAAAGTTTTTTTTTAAAACTTGACATTATACTAGATTTCCTTTGACCAGAATCTGGCCAATTGGAGTGCCTTCTGGTGTCGCTGTGAGAAGGTCTTTCATTGTGCATGTGGCAGGGCTCAGGCCGCATTGTAGTCAGTGCTCTGTGGTTTGCTCTTCTCTGCACTCGCATGTCGTGGACTCCACTTTATAGCCCCATTTCTTAAGGTTGGTTCTGCATCTTGTGGTCCCAGAATGCCGCCTATTCAGCGCCTTCCAAGTTGCCCAGTCTTCTGTGTTCCCAGGAGGGAGTCTCATCCAGTCTCAGCTACGGATTGAGATTCCAGGTTTTAGCCTGCCACTTTTGGACTCTTGCTTGCTGAGGTGTTCCTGAGAGAATCTCTGTAGATTTTAGAAAACTATTTCTTGATGATGGCGTGCTGGCCGACACCCAAACGAGGTGGGCTGGAGATGTCACTGCCTTGGTCCTTTCATTGTTGGCTGCTACTTCAGGTGGTGCAATGCTGGCTAGACAGTATAATTTCTCCAGCGGTGTTGGGCGTTGACATCCTGTGATAATGCGGCATGTCTCATTCAGAGCCACGTCCACTGAGATGTATTCCACATTGGTCATGCGTTTTCAGCAGCAGAGTAGCAAAGCGCAAGGGCAGATGTCTTCACTGTGTCTGGTTGTGATCCCCAGGTTGTGCCCGTCAGCTTTCGTATGATATTATTTCTAGCGCCCACTTTTTGCTTGATAGTCAAGCAGTGCTTCTTATAAGTCAGAGCACGGTCTAGAGCAGGGGTCCCCAAACTAAGGCCCGGGGGCCGGATGCGGCCCTCCAAGGTCATTTACCTGGCCCCCGCCCCCAGTTTTATAATATAATATTTTTATATCATTTTTATAATATAATAGATTGTATATACATATAATATTGATAAAAATATTATAATGTTATACAATATAATACTAATAATAATACCATATAATAATATTAATTATATGTTATATATTACATATAGTATTACAGTATAGTGGTATAGTTCAATATAGTAATGTATAATGCTAATATTTTGCTAGGCTAATAATATCATATATTGTATGTACATACAGCTGCCCTGAGTCCCCTTCGGGGTAAGAAGGGTGGGATATAAATGTAGTAAATAAATGTAGTAAGTAAATAAATAATTAATTTTAGACTTAGGCTCACCCAAATGCTGAAATGACTTGAAGGCACACAACAACAACAACAACAACAACAACAACAACAACAACAACAATCCTAATTAACTGACTATCTCATTGGCCAGAAGCAGGCCCACACTTTCCATTGAAATCCTGATAGGTTTATATTGGTTAAGATTGTTTTCATTTTTAAATATTGTATTGTTCTTTCATTGTTGTTGTTGTTGTTGTTTTGCACTACAAATAAGACATGTGCAGTGTGCATAGGAATTTGTTCGTATTTTTTTTCAAATGATAATTCGGCCCCTCCATAGTCTGAAGGATTGTAGACCGGCCCTTTGCTTTAAAAGTTTGAGGACCCCTGGTCTAGAGTGACTCTGAGGTGTTTTGTTGTGCTGCAATGCTCTGGTGGGATTCCTTCCCAGGTCATCCTCAGAGCTCAAGATGCTTGTCTGTCCTTAAGGTGAAAAGCACACGTCTGTGTTTTAGATTGATTAGAAATCAGCTGTAATAGTCAGTAAGAGCACCTAAAGCTTTGGAGAGCTTCTGTTCAACCATTTCAAAGCTCTCTGCTTGGGCGGTGATGGCACGATCGTCAGCATAGAGGAAATTCTCTGTCTCTTCTGGCAATGGCTGATAATTTGTGTAAATGTTAAACATTGATCACACTCCCCTGAAGCAGGCCGTTCTTCTGTTTCTCTGACCCTGGAACTCAACAAAAAAACTCCTGTTTTGTAGCAGATTTCCTATGAAGCAAATGTGGTAGTCCTTTGTGATATTAAAAGTCTTTCTCAGGAGAAGGTGATGATTTACAAGAATTCTATATATGGCTGTGTCTGGATTTCAGACCCCAGGGCAGTCTCGGAAGCGTACACGGGCCTCGCTCTCTGACATTTCGAGCCTGGATGACATCGAGAGACTCAGTGTTCGCCAGCTGAAGGAAATCCTGGCCCGCAACTTTGTCAATTACTCAGGATGCTGTGAAAAATGGGAGCTGGTGGAGAAAGTGAGCCGGCTGTACAGGGAGCACGAAACAAATCACCGGACACGTAAGTCCACTTAAAAACATATTGTTAATGGAAGTATGCTTATTGGGATAGAGAGAGGGTTGTTTTAAGCCATTGCCTACGGCAGAGCTTTCCAAACGCGAGAAACGACAAAAAAATCGGAAACGTATGTTGTCTTACAAATAATACCGTATTTCATCACATAATAGTTGCACTTTTTGTCCCTTTCTTATTGAAAAAAGGGGGCAGCGACTATTATGCTATGACATTTTTTCAGGGCTGAAAAAGCCCCCCTGGGCTTATACTCGAGTTTATATGGTAATATAAAATAATAAAATAAATATAATATAATAATATAATGTACATATTATTATTAAAAATAAGATAAATAAAACTATTATTATTATTACCCCAGTGGCATAGTGGGTTAAAGCGTTGTGACTTGAAGGTTGTGTTGCTAACCTGAAGGCTGCCAGGTTCGAATCCATCCTGGGGAGACGCGGATGAGCTCCCTCTGTCAGCTCCAGCTCCATGCGGGGACATGAGAGAAGCCTCCCATAAGGATGGTAAAGGATGGTAAAAACATCAAAACATCCGGGCAATGCAAGGACATTGTGTGGAAGGGCCTTGAGCCATATAATCCCGTTAAAATCAGATAATCTATGTTTTATAGGCAGTGTAGAAGAGGCCTAAGTGAGGCCTAACTCTGCCTGTCCCCTGGACTGAGTGGGTTGCTAGGAGACCAAGTGGGCAGAGCTTAGCCTTCTAACTGGCAGCAATTGGAAAAAAAACAATTATTCCTCTCCCTCTAATTAGGACTTTATTTTTGTTTTCTTTTTGTTGTACGAACGTAGATGCATGGATGAGGGGTTGTGCTGTGTAGTTTTGTTGTTTTGTCCTAGGCCGAAGTTTCATTACCCTTTTATATATATAGATGGATGAGTGCACTCTGCCTCTGCCCTGGGTGCTATTTTGGCTGAGGGAGTTGCTAGGACGTGAAGGGGGCGGGGCCTAAAGGCAGTGGAGGCCTAAAGGCGGCGGGGCCTACCTTTATGACTGGCAGTTAGGGGGAGAAAGGCTCTTCCTCATCCTCTGTTATTTGGACTATTTTGTAGGGTTTTTTTTGTTTTGTTTGAAAGACATTGATCGGATCACTATGTCTTTTGTGGACAATTTGGTGTGATTTGGTTCAGTGGTTTTGTTGTTTACTCAGTCCCACAAACGTACATTACTTTTTTATATATATAGATGTTTTAATTGCGGTCGTCAGGGACATAGGCACTCCGCTAATGGTGTCTGTGTTGCTCTTTGGCAGAAGGCGAGAAGCCTCCGCTGAACGAGGAGGAGGACAACCTCTGCCGGATCTGCATGGACGCGGTTATTGACTGCGTCCTCTTAGAGTGCGGCCACATGGTCACCTGCACCAAGTGCGGCAAGCGCATGAGCGAGTGTCCCATCTGCCGCCAGTACGTGGTGCGGGCCGTGCACGTCTTCAAGTCCTGAGTGTCCGAGGCCAGCGCCGGAGGCTTCCCCGGGGAGGGTAGTCCTCAGTTCCGGTAACTCATAGCATCCTGAACGGAGCTCGACAGACGTCCTTCCGCTTTGCCATTTGGAGCGGAGAACGGCCAGAAACTGCACTGAGTCACATGCGGAGCCGGGGAATCTCGCGCTGCGCATTGCTCTCTTCTGAAGAATAGCACACAACAGGTCGAGGAGCCGGAGCTTTCCTAGAAAGGAGAAGGAGCGGATTGCATTTTGTTTGCGGACAAACTCATTCCGTCGTTTTTGACGGAACGGGAGACTCGGAGAGCCAGGAAGTTCAGGGAACGGGGGGCTCTTGTGCCAAGTACCCAGAATGTCATTCCACATCTACCCAGCAAAGGTTAGTCGCCTTAATCACGCTCTTGAATCGCTAGCTTTTTGTTTAATTGCAAGGGTCCTAAAACTCTTTTAGAACTTGAACTTCTAAGATCACAGCGAACAGGATGTTTTTCCTTGAAAATGTGCACTGGATGGCAATTGAGGCGTAGAGTTTTGTTTTGGTCCTTTTCAATGCTATTCCGTTCATTTCCCTGCAAGTGGATCTTTGAGGTTCTCGTGGCCACTTTGCTGTACAGAAATGATCGAAGTACAGAAGCGTGGCAATTATATGGAGATACGAACTACAAAGCACTAGTCCTGTACAGCTAGAATTTAGTGTGAAGTTTGGCACCGTAGGAAAGAGCCATTTTCAGTTCTTAGACTTTTATTTTTCAGAAGGGAGCAAGATGTTATGGCTTTATTTTTGGAAGATTTTAAAAAATATATAAGTTGCAAATTAATCACCAAGTCCTTGTTCAGGGGAGACAAGACTAAAGAGAATGTAGCATATCCATCATGTTCCGAACGACTGCTGTGGAGTCAATAAAACGTTTTCTTTACTGGCTTTGTCTGTTGTGTGTGTCTCATTGCTGAAATACTCTGAGTATGTGTTGTCGAAGGCTTTCATGGCCTGAATTACTGGGTTTGCTGTGAGTTTTCCAGGCTGTCTGGCCATGTTCCAGAAGCATTCTCTTCTGACGTTTCGCCCACATCTATGGCAGGCATCCTCAGAGGTTGTGGGGTCTGTTGGAATCTAGGCAAGTGGAGTTAATATACATGTGGAATAATGTCCAGGGTGGGAGACAAGCACTCTTGTCCGTATGAGGCAAATGGGAATTATTATTATTATTATTATTATTATTATTATTATTTTATGCTGGATTATATTTAGATATGCTGGATTTCATTTCACAAAATCACAAGTCGAACACTTCCCAATTGTCTAGGACTGTGTTATTATTATTATACGAACCCCACTTGCCTTTTTTCCAACAGACCTCACCAACTCTGTCATCTTCAGGATCCCTTTCTCCCTTTCCCAGTTTGTTTCCACCCTTGCTCATTGCTTTGCAAAGGCCTCTTTGAATGTTGCCATAGCAACGTGCTGGTCCTCATGATGCTCATTTATTCCGTGTCTATATACTGGCCTCTTGTGGTTGCATTTCAGCACTGCATGCATATGTACCGATTTATTTCTTTTGGGATCTCGACCCCCCAAAATGTGGATTTTTGCATCTGAGGACCCCCAGACTGGGGACCTGAGGAGTGTGACCCTCATCGAGCACAGGTTGCTACCCTATACCCCAACCGGCCTCACGAGTTAATCCAGACACAAAAATAAAATCTGCATGTGTATATGTGGCACACACATGCCACCTCTGGCCTCTACAAACAGGCTCTCATTCCCAGTGCTGAGCAGCCACCAAGTCACTCCCTCCCAGGTCATTACAAGTTACAGCGAGCACATCCCAGAGTTCCTTTGTATGACCCCGCCCACTGCCTCTCCCTTAACCCTTTCCTGTGGCACACAGCAAACAAAGGAATTGATCAGCAACTGAACAGACCGGAAAGGTTTGGGGAGAATTCACCATGATTTATAGGAGTTGTAGGTCCTGGGATGTATAGTTCCCCTGCCATCTAAGAGCACTCCAAACCCCATCAGCAATGGACTTGGAACTAACTTGGCACACAGATCCAACATGGCCATATTTGCATACTGGCGGGGTTTGGGGTGATTGCTCTTGATATCCAGGAGTTATAGTTCACCCATATTCAGAGAACACTGAACCCATCTGATGACGGACCTGGACCAAACATGGCACAGAGACCCAACATGCCTGTAATGAAGTAAGAATTTTTGGTTTACAGATGTTATGTTTAATTGTGTTTATGTTTTTAAAAGGTTAAGTATTACAGTTATTGCCTCTCAGCACTCAGAGGCTGGTTGCCATGGAGAAGTAGGTGGAGCCAACTGCCGGTTTGTTGAAGAAGTGCAGAGTTTAAAAAAAAGTCAGTCTGTGCTCTGATGAGGCACAGGGAAGATTGGTCCTAGGTTGAGGGGATCAAGGGGACTCTATTGTTCATTTCGAGTCGGTTTAAAATAAGTTTGGTAACTTATTTAACGTAGTCTGTGTCCTGGTAAGGAACAGAGAATCTGTGATCGTGTATCACAGGGGTGACTGGGGTTTAAAAGTAGCAGAGAAAGAAGTTCTAACTACTTTAAGAAGTGACACTTTAGGGAGTTTGACTCATCTCATTCTAGTATTGTAACTGTTAATAAAAATACCTCCAAGTGAGAAACAACATTGTAACCACTAAGCTTTGTGCCTGAATAAACTTGTTATTGTTCTTCCAACATCTAAGCCTTTGCCGCATATATTATAAACCAAGTTACGCTACCATCTAAAGTGAATAAGAAGGGGAAAAAAAGTAAAAGGTCTCCTCCCTGAGTCTGGTGGTTGCATCTTCACAAAGTGGTGGAAATCATTACTAGCTCATTACAATGTCCAACTGGGAATACTGAATCCAGCAAGTGACGGATCTGGACCAAACTTGGCACACAGACCCAACATGGCCAACTGGGAATACTGAGATTTGGGAAGGTTGACTCAAGATTTTTGGGAATTGTAGTTCACTTACATCCTTATGCATTTTCTAATGGGAGCATTCATAAAAACCAAAAATACTGATTTTTTTTTCTGAGACATATGACCAAACTGATATTACCTAACATCCAAAAATAAGTAGCCTAGGCATTGATGGGCACCCAAGCTAGTTTTTAATATTTCTGACAATCCAGCCCATGATAGCTGCCAGGCACTGGTCCAGGACAAGGGAAGCTTCCTTGGATTTGGGTGGAAACGAGTGACATTGAACTCCAAAACTCTGGATGATCTCACCCAGTGGTTTCATGTAGAGCTTGAAAAGCATCACAGGCATCACGTGTTTTTTTAAAACAATCATTTATACAAATTCAACAGAAGCAAAACCGCATGAGGGACGGAGGTCTATGGGAAGAAAAACACCACTTTACAACAATGGCACTTATATATATATATATGTTTGCGTGTGTGTTCTTTCCCCTCTTCACTTTACAATCGGGAATTCGGCAGGCGACACCTTAAAACGGTGGTTCCCAACCTTTGGATCTCCAAGTATTTTGGATCCCAACTCCCAGAAATCCTAGCCAAAGTCCAAAACACTTGAGAGGACCAAAAGTTGGAAAACACTTGAAACAAGAAGCTGACAAAACTTGTAGTATCAACGAATTTGTTCCACAAGGATATTGCATTTCCCTCTGTTCACAAACATAACGACATTTTCAAAAAATCAGAAAAGAGGAATTTTTTTATACAGGGGAAACTTGGCAACATGTTTATTTTATTTATTATTTAAACTTATATTAAATAAAATAAACATGTTGCCAAGTTCATCCGTCGGCTGTCTTTTCTGCCTCCCAAGTGTGTACAATGTTTCCAGAATATCCATCCAAATCTGCTTTTTTTCCCCCTCCCCAACTGAAGGAATTATCCAACTTTCCCACCCGACCGTTTTTGTCTTTTTTTTTTAACCTCAAACCCAAATCAAAACATTGGCCACTGCCTTCAGTGTCGCTGCATAAATAACCTTTTCTTTTTTAAAAACAAATTTGTACAAAAATAGTTCTACGCAACGTAGGCTGTACGAAAAAGAAAGTTCACAACGCGAGAATCGACACCGCTTTTGAGTCTCTCCCAAAACATGTAGACAAGACCCCATCGTCCCCTCGGCCTGGGAAAAGTACGTCAGAGGCCCTGAGAGTGTCAGGATGCCACAGAAAAGTTTCAAAGAGTTTGAATTGCGCTCGGCGCATGCCCCAAAGCAACGACAGTTTCTGCGGGGAGCTCAGTCTTCGCCTCTATCGGCACCCATGCCGCCCGGAAACACTAACTCAGCTTCTGGAGCAGTTTCTCTTCCACTTGGCTGAACTGGACGCTCACAGACATCTCCGCAATGAACTGCTCGCAGCCCTCCTTGGTCACCTGCTTACAGTACCGCAGGTCGATCTGGCAAATGCTCCCGCAGCGCTTGAAGTAGGAGAGACACTGGTCCGTTACCTTGTTGCAGTCTGTCGAGGAAGAGAAGGAGGGGGGGAATTATTATTATGAGACCATCTAGATGGTCTTTGGAGGTCTCGTTGCTTATCTATGGTCTTATGAGGCCATCTAGATAGTCTTTGGAGGTCTCTTTGCTTATCTATGGTCTTATGAGATTGTCTAGATGGTCTTTGGAGGTCTCTTTCCTTACCTATGGTTTATGAGATTGTCTAGATGGTCTTTGAAGGTCTCTTTGCTTAGCTATGGCCTTATGAAACCATCTAGATGGTCTTTGGAGGTCTCTTTGCTCACCTACGGTCTTATGAGATCGTCTAGATGGTCTTTGAAGGTCTCTTTGCTTAGCTATGGCCTTATGAAACCATCTAGATGGTCTTTGGAGGTCTCTTTGCTCACCTACGGTCTTATGAGATTGTCTAGATGGTCTTTGAAGGTCTCTTTGCTTATCTACAGCCTTATGAGACCATCTAGATGGTCCTTGGAGGTCTCGTTGCTTACCTATGGTCCTATAGGACCGTCTAGATGGCCTTTGAGGGTCCCTTTCCTTACCTAAGGAGCCCCGGTGGCAAAGTGTGTTAAAGCACTGAGCTGCTGAACTTGCAGACCGATTGTGCAGCTAAGCAGACGGAGAGGAGAGGGGAATGTGTCTCCATTAACCCTCTCACACATCGATAGAAAAGGCAGTTCCAAGTGCAACATGGTAATCTGTCAGGAGGGCTTTGATTGTGTCTTCCTGCCTGGCAGAATGGGCTGTGGCGCAGCTGGTTAGTAGCCAGCTGCAATAAATCACTGAGTTCAAAGCCAATCTGAGTCGGAGTAAGCTCCCTCCCATTTAATAGTCTAACTTGCTGTTGACCTATGCAGCCGAAAGTCAGCAGCATCTGCCAAGTAGGAAATTTAGGTACCGCTTTATGTGGAGAGGCTAATTTAACTAATTTACGACACCATAAAATCTCCAGCAGTGTGTGGACATCAAGGACATTCCAGCTTCTGGAGACTTGAGGGAAAGCTGTCCAAAAACTAGAGCTGACACAGCATAATTCACCTTCTGAAAAGGTTATATTTCTGCTGTCGTCCCCGATAGTTCAGACTAAGGGGTTGTGGTACGTTTTCCAAGCCCCACAATCCTATTATAAATATTATACATTACATGTAATATTACTAGTAATATTGCAATATAGTCGTATAGTATAATATAATAATATATAATGCTAATATAGTGCTATACTGATAATATATGGTATGCATACATAACTTGCAAGCCGCCCTGAGTCCCCTTTGGGGTGAGAAGGGAGGGATATCAATGTCGCAAATAAATAAATAAATAAATACATAAATAATTAATCCCCTTGTACCTTGCAAGATGACCTCGGTCAAGGAGTCCCGCGTAGGGGTCCCGACCGCTGTGAGCAGGTTGATGGACTGGTCCGTCATGTGGTTGCAGTAGCTGAGGTTGAGCCGGGACAGGAGAGGCATGTGGCGGATGATCAGGCGCAAGGACGCATCCGTGATATCCAGCCCCGACAGGCGCAATTCCGTGATATTGCGCAGCTTGCTCCGGTTGTCGATTTGACCTGGGCGACAAACCATATGAGGAAGTTAATAATCATTCCTCGGGTCTTCAATCTTCCAGAGGTTCCGGACCTCAGTGTTCCAGACATCATTATAATATTATAATATACTAGCAGTGCCCAGCCACGCGTTGCTGTGGTAAAGTGTGGTGGTATGGGAAATACAGTATTGAGAAACACAACTGAGGGGGTTGCTAGGACACGAAATGAGCGAGGGGGCGGGGCCTACCCTTCTGACTGGCAGCCGGGGGAGAACGGCTCTTCTTTGTCCTCTGTAATTTGGACTTTATTTTTATAGGTTTTTTTTTATTGAAAGACATAGATTGGATGGCTATGTCTTTTGTGGCCAAATTTGGTGCGATTTGGTTCAGTGGTTTTGTTGTTTACTCCATGGGAAAAATGCACATAACATATTAATTATATACACACACACATATACATATCTCATTTTGGGGAGATGGAGGTGGGGTATAAATAAACTTATTATTATTATATATTGATAATAATATAATGTAATACAATAATAATAATACACTATTATAATTGTATATTTATATTACATGTAATATTACTAATAATATTGCAATATAGTCATATAGTACAATATAATAATATATAATGCTTATATAGTGCTTATATTTTGCTATACTAATAATATATTGTATGTATATATAATGATACAACATAATAATAAACTATTATAATTGTACATTTATATTACATGTAATATTACCAATAATATTGCAATATAGTCATATAGTACAATACAATAATATATAATGCTTATATAGTGCTTATATTTTGCTATACTAATAATATATTGTATGTATATATAATGATACAATATAATAATAATAAACTATTATAATTGTACATTTATATTACATGTAATATTACTAATAATATTGCAATATAGTCGTATAGTACAATACAATAATATATAATGCTTATATAGTGCTTATATTGTGCTATACTACTAATATAATATATTGTATGTATATATAACATGTAGGCCACCCTGAGTCCTCTTTGGGGTGAGAAGGGTGGGATATAAATGTCGCTAATAAATAAATAAATAGCCAATGTGGTCAATAGTTGAGAATTCTGACCCACATTCTACGCTCGAAGGAGAGCGCCCTGGGCACAAGGGTTCCTCCCCAGAAACCAGACCCAACCTCCCCCCAGAATCAGAGAAGAGGATGTACCGGGCCTGTTGTCAGTTGGTGGGGACAAAAGGTCTCGCATCTGGGCATCTTTAAGGCCCTCCACCCACTGGGCATCCAGCGTTCGGAGGAGTGGGCAACTGGAGCTGCAGAGAGCGGACACGGCAATCCAGGAGCAGCCGGCCAACAGCAAATCCCGGAGGCCTAGAGAGTCAGAAATATTAAAAATTAACTAGGTATTTTTAATTCCAAAAATGTGAGAAGCACTGAAAGGGTTAAATAAACTAGCCTCGCCCTGAGGAGAGTGAGTAGGCCGAAGCCTGTTAGAGTTAGTGGGCCAAAGCTAGTGTCATCCTAAGGAGCCTGAGTGTGAGAGAAGCTCAATGTGAGAAGGCCTCATGTGTGAAACTCCAGTGTGAAGGCTGCTGTGTGTAAGGCTACTGTGTGAAGCTCCTGTGCAAGTTCACTGTGAGAGGAGGCTCTGTGAGAGCGAAGCTAGAAGCAGTTTATCTGCAAGAGAAAGAAGCCCAGCGTTGAAGCGAAGTGTGTAATCATACTGAGTGAAGCTCCTGTGTAAGTTTGATGTGAGAGGAGGCTCTGTGAGAGTGAAGCTAGAAGCTGTTTATCTGCACGAGAAAGAAGCCCAGCGTTGAAGTGAAGTGTGTAAACATACTGAGTGAAGCTCCTGTGTAAGTTTGATGTGAGAGGAGGCTCTGTGAGAGTGAAGCTAGAAGCTGTTTATCTGCAAGAGAAAGAAGCCCAGCGTTGAAGCGAAGTGTGTAATCATACTGAGTGAAGCTCCTGTGTAAGTTTGATGTGAGAGGAGGCTCTGTGAGAGTGAAGCTAGAAGCTGTTTATCTGCACGAGAAAGAAGCCCAGCGTTGAAGTGAAGTGTGTAAACATACTGAGTGAAGCTCCTGTGTAAGTTTGATGTGAGAGGAGGCTCTGTGAGAGTGAAGCTAGAAGCTGTTTATCTGCAAGAGAAAGAAGCCCAGCGTTGAAGCGAAGTGTGTAATCATACTGAGTGAAGCTCCTGTGTAAGTTTGATGTGAGAGGAGGCTCTGTGAGAGTGAAGCTAGAAGCAGTTTATCTGCACGAGAAAGAAGCCCAGCGTTGAAGTGAAGTGTGTAAACATACTGAGTGAAGCTCCTGTGTAAGTTTGATGTGAGAGGAGGCTCTGTGAGAGTGAAGCTAGAAGCTGTTTATCTGCATGAGAAAGAAGCCCAGCATGGAAGCAAAGAAGGAAGTAGAAAGAACTTTATTTGTGTTTCGGAAACCTTATTTTTGTAAATAGTGCAACCATATTATTTTGCTACAAACGCCTCCTAAGGAAGAAATAACATTGGTCTGTATGTTTTGTTATTTTTATCACTTTTAGCTACTGGTGCTGGGTCACACTGCTGCTGCTAATAAGTTACTCCACTGTACATTTACGCCCAACAACCCTAACTAATAACCCCATTGCCAAACCAAGAGCTCAAAGCAAATACAGCTGAATGCACTGGTGCCTAAATTTTGGGATGCAAGAGGCGCAAAGCCAACCTCTCTCTGCTGCATCAACATCAGACATTTGGCCGAGGAGTCCAATGTGGAGCCCACACAAGGCAAAGCATATTGGGATACTGACTGGCAAGTGGCCACTTTCACCATGTATGTCTGAGATGTATGATGACCCCCTCCTTCTCAAGAGACATTACCTGGGAGTCTGTTGATGAGCCAGCTGAGCTGCTTCTTGGATGTGTTTGTCCAGCTCAAATCGAGGCTGACTGGCTGCCGCCGGATGATGCCACTGAGCATGAGCGGAGTGATGGACTTGCAATGGTTTAGGTCTATTCTGGTCCACAATCTTTTATCACAGCACCTGCAAAGAGAAGGCAGAAGGCCTCGTAAGAAATCCATCCTGGCACGTGGGCAGAAAGAGGTATCTACTCGAATTACATCACTAGGAAATCACATCACTAGGAAGACATCACCACAACTTGGAGAAAAAGCATGAATGAGTGAAGCTCCTGTGTAAGTTCATTGTAAGAGGAGGCTCTGTGAGAGCAAAGCTGTTTATCTGCATGAGAAAGAAGCCCAGCGTGGAAGCAAACAATACAATTGAATGAGATGGAAAATTAAAACGGGCGAAATTGCAACCAGGAGAGAATGCAATTTTTCACCCGCATCAGACATCATCCTCTCGGATTTTTGGAGGGCATCTGAGACCCAAGATGCTTCTCTGGTGCCCTCCAGAGGAGAAAGTAGAATCCTACATAGGTTGTGGTTGTGGTTTCTGGGAGGCAGCTCATTCCTTGCTCCTGCACAACCAAAAGAGTTCAATGTGTCATTTGCATCATATGTAGAATGAGAGAAGATAGGTTGCGGTGAGTCTTTTGGGCTGTATGGCCATGTTCCAGAGCTACCTCACAACCTCTGAGGATGCCTGCCACAGATGTGGGTGAAACACCAGGAGAAAAAGCTTCTGGAACATAGTCATACAGCCCGAAAGACTCACAGCAACCCAGTGATTCCGGACATGAAAGCCTTCAACAATACAATGAGAGACGAGTTCCCCAGAAAAAGAGAACCAGATACACTCCAGTAACAACTCCGTATCTATACATACAATAAAAGTGAAAATCTCATCAAACCTAAATGGGACAGCAGAACGTTAGATAAGTGAATATGTTGGATAATAAGGAGGGATTAAGGAAAAACCTATTAAACATTAAATTAGGTTATGATTTTACAAATTAAGCACCAAAACATCATGTTAGACAACACATTTGACAGAAAAAGTAGTTCAATATGCAGTAATGCTACGTAGTAATTACAGTAGAGTCTCACATGTCCAAACTAAATGGGCCGGCAGAAGCTTGGATAAGCGAATATCTTGGATAATAAGGAGAGATTAAGAAAAAGCCTATTAAACATCAAATTAGGTTATGATTTTACAAATTGACCACCAAAACATCATGTTAGACAACAAATTTGACAGAAAAAGTAGTTCAATACGCAGTAATGCTATGTAGTAATTACTGTATTTACGAATTTAGCACCAAAATATCATGATATATTGAAAACATTGACTACAAAAATGGCTTGGATAATCCAGAAACTTGGATAAGTGAGGCTTGGATAAGTGAGACTCTACTGTACTGTATTTACGAATTCAGCACCGAAATATCACGATGCATTGAAAACATTGACTACAAAAATGCGTTGGATAATCCAGAAACTTGGATAAGCGAGGCTTGGATAAGTGAGACTCTACTGTACTGTATTTACGAATTTAGCACTGAAATATCATCATGTATTGAAAACATTGACAATAAAAATGGCTTGGATAATCTAGAAGCTTGGATAAGCGAATGTTGGATATGTGAGACTCTACTGTATGTTTTAATTGTTGTTTATTGTTTTCTGGCCTCTGTCCCGTGTTAGCTGCCTCGAGTCCCTGCCAGGAGATGGTGGCGGGATAGAAAAATAAAGTTACTTACAGTAGAGTCTCACTTATCCAACACAAATGGGCCGGCAGAACATTGGATAAGCGAATATGTTGGATAATATGAAGGGATTAAGGAAAAGCCTATTAAACATCAAATTAGGTTAGGATTTTACAAATTAAGCACCAAAACATCATGTTTAACAACAAATTTGACAGAAAAAGTAGTTCAATACAAGGTAATGCTATGTAGTAATTACTGTATTTACGAATTTAGCACCAAAATAACACGATGTTTTGAAAACATTGACTACAAAAATGTGTTGGATAATCCAGAATGTTGGATAAGTGAGTGTTGGATAAGTGAGACTCTACTGTACTTACTTACAAAGCAGCCCTGGAAACTTCCCCTTTCTATTAAAACCAACCCATGATGTTCAGCTTTGAAATTGTGGTTTGGTGTGATTTTTTTCCCCACCTCCCTCGAACCCTTGAAGGAGCCCAGCCTCATGCAGGACTTACCACCGATTCCAGGTCCGGCACACTCTCATGCAGACGCAGAGCTCGCTGTGGCTGAGGTAGCGGAAGACGGCCATCCAGACTTCCCTCTGCATGACGTGGGCCGCCCCGTCGTCCAGCGGGAGAGAGTCCGGCGGGGGGCTGATGGGGGGCGGGCGGATGACGTGGCGCTCCATCTGCATGCACTTGGGGGGCGAGAGGGACGGGGGAGGCCGGGGCAGGGCCCGGGGGGTGCCCGTGCTGCTGCTGCGCAGGCTGAGCGAGAGCTGGTGCCGGAGCTCCCGCGGCGTGCCGTTGAGGCTCTTGTTGAAGCGGTGGGGCCGCTCCAGACCCAGCAGGCGCTTGGGCTCCTCGTTCTCGCTCTCGGGCTCCGACTTGATGGGCTGGTGGTTCTCCTGGGCCAGGCTGTTCTCCGTCTTTTGGATCTCCTGGTTGAGTTCCTTGCTGAGCTCCTTGCTGAGCTCCTTGTTGGGGAGGCGAGTCTTCCGGCGGATCTTGAATTTCTTCTTGTCGCGGGATTCGGCCCCCTCCGAACTGGGGCCGGCCATCGGGGAGCTGGAGCGGGACTGGTCGCTGTCTCTGCTTTTCGGAGGCTCCTCGGGGAGGTCATCCTCGGGCTCCTGCTTGAAACGCCGCGAGGGCTTGACCATGCCACTCCGGTCATCGGGGGACTTCCAGGATCGCCTCTGGAAAGAGAAAGCCCAGGCTTTAGGATCAGAAATGTGGGACGAGGAGGAAAAACCTTATGGGAGGACGCCACTTTCCTTTCCCCCCAGCCCAATCCCATTTTCTTTTTCTTAAAATAATAATAATAATAATAGTAATAAAAATAGGAAAACTCATGACCATTCATCATTCACTGCACCCTCACAGTGATGTTGACTGGCTATATCTGCCTAGAAGATCAGGGGGCAGAGGACTCTTACAAGTCAAACAAGCAGTCAAAGAAGAAGAACATGCCCTGGCAGAATATGTAAAGCAAAGTGAAGAACCTGCTCTGATTGAAGTCAAAAATCAGAAACTTCTCAAAACACAGCAAAGAATCAGTACAAGAAAACCGCACTACAAACTAGTGCTGACAGCTGGCACAACAAAACATTGCATGGAAAGTTCCTTGACAAAATTGAAGGAAAAGCTGATAAGGAGAAGACCTGGCTCTGCCTCACAAACGGGATCCTGAAGGAGGAGACAGAAGGCCTGATCCTTGCAGCCCAGGAGCAAGACATCAGAACAAAGGCAATTCAGGCCAAGATCGAAAAATCAGCTGATGACCCAAAATGCAGACTCTGCAAGGAAACGGACTAAACCATGGATCATCTCGTCAGCTGCTGTAAGAAAATTGCACAGACAGACTACAAACAGAGGCACAACTATGTGGCCCAAATGATCCATTGGAACTTATGCTTAAAGTCCCACCTCCCAGCAGCAAAGAACTGGTGGGATCACAAGCCTGCAAAAGTATTGGACATCACAGTTGTGGAAAAGAAAAAGGTTTGGATCATTGGTGTTGCCATCCCAGGTGACAGTCGCATTGACGAAAAACAACAGGAAAAACTCAGCCGCTATCAGGACCTCGAGACTGAACTGCAAAGACTCTGGCAGAAACCAGTGCAGGTGGTCCCGGTGGTGATGGGCACACTGGGTGCCGTGCCAAAAGATCTCAGCCGACATTTGGAAACAATAGACATTTCTACAAATATATAGACTAGGATGTCTTAATGAAAATACCAATGTTGAATCCATCCTGTTCTAATTATACTATCTATGTAGAAATGCTCTGACTCACTGCCTACATATTATAATTTATTATGCTTTATTTTATATAATAAAAGAACATTCCTAAAATAAAAAAGTGATACAACAGACCATAGGATAATTCTGCCTGAAATGCAGGCATTTATATTCTACCATCTAAGGAAATACATTAAAAAGTATTTTTAATGTACTAAAAAGCAAAAAATATACTATTCTAGGAGTAATAACATGATTTATTACTAGCCTTATTGACTTATCATAAATGCACGTTATATTATCCTTCTCTATCTCTCTGTTAACCAAATGATGACATACTGCTTGGAAATCCTGACTATTATTATTATTATTATTATTATTATTATTATTATTATTATTATTATTATTATTATATTTTCCAACAGTGTTACTGGAACAACAATGACTGTTTAATTTAACTTTAACAGTTTTTGGCAGTTCTTACCAATGTCAGTTCATTACCAGTGTCAGCTGCTTCTAACCTAGCGATTTTACTCAAAGTGTTTAAAGCTAGTGCTAATGCATTTTTGCTTTTTGGTGTGTTTCTTTGCCAAGTACTTTTGTATTATTATATCGCCATTTGTTGAGAGAGAGAGAGAGAGAGAGAGAGAGAGAGATGGATACTTTAGCTTTGTTTCTGGTTTTTGGTTTTTTTTCTCTCTCTCCCTTTTTGATCCTTTTTTAATCGGAGTTTTCCTACTTTCTATACAATCAAATGTTCTCATTCTTTTGATGTTAATTTACTCTATCTTATAAGGTAAAACTTCAATAAAAAATATATTAAAAAAAGAAAAGAAACAATAGACATTGACAAAATTACGATCTGCAAAAGGCCACACTACTGGGATCTGCACGCATCATCCGAAAATACATCACACAGTCCTAGACACTTGGTAAGTGTTCGACTTGTGATTTTGTGATACGAAATCCAGCATATCCATCTTGTTTGCTGTGTCATAAAATAAAATAATAGCAATAATAATTTGGGCTGGGCTTTAGCACAGCAGGTTAATCACCAAGCTGCAAGAAATCTTGCCAACTGGAAGGTTGAGAGTTCGAAGCCTGGGTCTGGGTAAGCTCCTGACCTTTAGACCAGCTCCTGCCTACCTAGCAATTCAAAAACAAATGCGAGTAGATAAATAGGAGCCGCATTAAAGCAGGGAGATATTTAGGCACGGCGGAGGAAGTTTACAAACAAAGAAAGCTCTTTGGCAGGGAGATGGAGCAACCGCAGAACCGAACACAGCCTCCAAAGATGCCGAAAGATGGTGTAATGAAGTACACATTTTTGGTTTACAAATGTTATGTTTAATTGTGTGTTTGTGTTTAGATGGGTAAGTATTGCAGTTGCTGCCTCTCAGCACTCAGCGGCTGGTTGCCATGGAGAAGTGGGCGGAGCCAACTGCTGTTTTACTGAAGAAGTGCAGAGTTTAAAAAAAGAGAGCCAGTCTATGCTCTGATGAGGCACAGGGAAGACTGATCCTAGGTTAAGGGGATCAGGGAGACTCAATTGGTCATTTTGAGTCAGTTTAAAATAAGTTTGGTGACTTATTTGATATAATCTGTGTCCTGATAAGGAACAGGGGTGACTGTGGTATAAAAGTGGCTGATGAATAGGGTTAACTACCTTAGGTAAAAGAAGTAATATTTCAGAGAGTTGATTCATCTTATTCTGTAATTGTAACTGTTATTAAGAATACCTCTTCGTGAGAAACATCACTGTAACTATTAAGCTTTGTGCCTGAATAAACTTGTTCTTGTTTTCCAACATCGAAGCCTCTGTCATATATATATTCTGAACCAAACACGCTACCATCTTAAGTGGATAAGAAGAAGAAAGGAATAAAAAGTAAAAGGTCTCCTCCCTGAGTCTTTGGTAGTTAGACCATTACAATTGGTGGTTCCATCTTTCCAAATTAGTGGAAGTCATAATTAGCTCCATTACAAATTGGTGGCAGCTCCTCGTAATTAAGAGCCCGTTACAATTTGGTGGCAGCGGTGGGATAAAAGGATTCCCCCCTGCCTGAAAGAACCTTAGACGTAATTAAGTTCTTTACAGATGGGAAAGCCTATATATACCTCTATGTATTGTCTGTCTTGTCATTGTTCTAATCGGCACTCCCAGGACTCACCTGCTTCCTCAGAGCCGGTTCCGGAGGCTTTTCAAATTTCCTCTTCCGCCGCAAGTGAGCTTCTTCCGACTTCCTCCGCAGCAGCGGGTCCACCAGAGAGGGCTTGGGGGAGCGGTCGTCCACTTTCTTCCGGGGCGGCTCCTCGCACTCGCCTTTCCGCTTGCCCAGATCCGGGACCACCTCCTTGTTCTCCCGGTTGATCTTCTGTTCTTTGAGCAGGGAGCCAGGGAGGTTGGAGGCATACTTGAACCCGGGCCCGCGCTTTTGCTTGTACACCAGAGACACAAAACACACAAGCAAACTTTATATCTTATGTCTTTTTACCGGGGCTTTTCGGCAGCATCAGAAAGTCAACACTGGGTTGGACAACTTCAACTATTTCAGGGATGAGAAAGGTATTTTTTAGGATCATGAAATAAAGCTAAGGAGGGCGGGAGTGCTGGCAATACTTCACTCTCCCCATTCTATAGAAGTCTCTTTAATGGCCTTCCCCATAGGAAAAACAAGGAGCCTATGAAAGTTTTCACTTTGGGCATACCTATAATAAATAATAATAATAATAATAATAATAATAATAATAATTATTATTATTATTATTATTATTAGAAACACAAGATGAGACCACAGCAGATGATGATGATGATTATTATTATTGACACCCCAGGATTCCTTAATTTTCATGACCCCATCCACTACCTCTCCCTTAACCCTTTCCTACCCAAGGAGCCTATGAGAGTTTTCACTTTGGGCATATCTATAATAATAATAATAATAATTATTATTATTTGAAACACAACAAGATGATTCCACAAATTGATGAGTTTACAAATTAAGCACCAAAACTTCATGTTATACAACAAATTTGACAGAAAAAGTAGTTCGATACGCAGTCATGTTATGTTCTAATAACTGTATTTACGAATTTAGCACAAAAATATCACGATATATTGAAAACATTGACTACAAAAATGGCTTGGATTATCCAGAGACTTGGATAAGCGAGTGTTAAATAAGTGAGACTCTACTGTACTTATATATCTGTATGTATCTATATACATTAATTTTATATATGAAATTTCCCCTCATATGTTTGCAGGTCTTTGCAAATCCTATATGCATATAGTTCCATGTATCTGTATATCTATATCCATAGATATACATTATTTAACCTACTGATGCCTCGATTTATGTAATGTTATTGGTATCTATTTTTATTTTGCAGTTTACCAGTAGCTGCTTCATTTCCCACCCTTGGCTTATACTCGGGTCAATAAGTTATCCTAGTTTTTTGTGGTAAAATTAGGTGCCTCGGCTTATATTCGGGTCGGCTTATACTCAAGTATATACGGTAATCTTAATACTCTCCAAAAAAAAAATTCTTTTAAGGGAGAGAGAAATAGATCAAAGAAACAAAAACAGAAGAACGGAAGTCACGAACAATAATCTTTTAGTAGTAGTTTTTTTCTCTCCTCAGTTTTTTTCTTTTCCTTTTTTCCTACTCTTCTCTGTTCATTCAATTGTTCCCCCACTTTTTATGCAGTTAAAACTTTTATTTTAATTATCTATAATTCCAAGCATTATCTACTGGCAAAGAGCTCTGAGTGTGTGCCTCAGAGAAATTCTTCCCCAGAGCTTCCCTGCGACTTAGTTTGGGCCCCGAGCTTAAAGAGAGTCCTCACCCTTGCAGGGAAGCTAGAAAAGACCCCAAATCTTCTACAATTTCTTTATTAGCGACATTTATATCCCATCCTTCTCACCCCGAAGGGGACTCAGGGAGGTTTACAAGTATATATACATACAATTATATATATATATTATATTATACAACTATATTGCAATATTATTAGTAATATTGCATGTAATATAAATTTACAATTATAATAGTAAATTATAATAATTATATTATTATTATTATTGGCCCATGGTGGCACAGTGTGTTAAAGCACTGAGCTGCTGAATTTGCGGACCAAAAGGTCCCAGGTTCAAATCCCAGGAGCAGAATGAGCGCCCGCTGTTAGCCCCAGCTCCTGTCAACCTAGCAGTTCGAAAACATGCCAATGTGAGTAGATCAATAGGGAAGGTAATGGTGCTCCATGCAGTCATGCCGGCCACATGACCTGGAGATGTCTATGGACAACGCCGGCTCTTTGGCTTAGAAATGGAGATGAGCACCAACCCCCAGAGTCAGTCACGACTGGATTTAACTTCAGGGGAAACCTTTACCTCTACCTATAATTATTATTACATTGTTATCTATATATATAAAAGGGTAATGAAATTTCGGCCTAGGACAAAACAACAAAACTACACATCCCAGAAACACTAAACTGGGCAGCACAACCCCTAATCCATGCATCTACGTTCATACAACAAAAAGAAAAATAAAGTCCTAATTAGAGGGAGAGGAATAATTGTTTTTATCCAATTGCTGCCAGTTAGAAGGTTAAGCTCCACCCACTTGGTCTCCTAGCAACCCACTCAGCCCAGGGGACAGGCAGAGTTAGGCCTCACAAATGAGAGTAGATGAATAGGTACCACTCTGGCGGGAAGGTAACGGCACTCCATACAGTCATGCCAGCCACATGACTTTGGAGGAGTCTACGGACAATGCCAGCTCTTCATCTTAGAAATGGAGATGAGCACCAACCCCAGAGTCAGACACGACTGGACATAATGTCAGGGGAAAAACTTTACCCTTTACCTTAACTACCACCAATTCCTCAATACAGTAGAGTCTCACTTATCCAACACTCGCTTATCCAACGTTCTGGATTATCCAATGCATTTTTGTAGTCAATGTTTTCAATAAATCATGATATTTTGGAGCTAAATTTGTAAATACAGTAATTACTACATAGCATTATTTTGTATTGAACTACTTTTTCTGTCAAATTTGTTGTATAACATGATGTTTGGGTGCTTAATTTGTAAAATCATAACCTAATTTGATGTTTAATAGGCTTTTCCTTAATCCTTCCTTATTATCCAACATATTCGCTTATCCAATGTTCTGCCGGCCTGTTTATGTTGGATAAGTGAGATTCTACTGTACTAAAAGTGTTATTGAAGGCTTTCATGGCTGGAATCACAGGGCTGTTGTGTGTTTTCCAGACAATATGGCCATGTTCCAGAAGCATTCTCTTCTGACGTTTTGCCCACATCTATGGCAGGCATCCTCAGAGGTTGTGGGGTATATTATATTACACCTCACAATCCCTGAAGATGCCTGCCATAGATGTGGGCGAAACATCAGGAGAGAATGCTTCTGGAACATGGCCATATTGTCTGGAAAACATACAACAACAGTTGGCTTAAATAATATTGTGTCTGGAACATGGCCAGACAGCCCGGAAAACACACAACAACCCAATACTGAAGATCTTTGGAGGGATCTAGAGGAGTTGCAGTTCACCTACATCCAGAGCGAAATATGAACCCAAACAATGATAGATCTGGACCAAACTTGGCATGCATACCCGATATATGCCCAAATTTGAATACTCCTTATTATCCAACATTTTCGCTTATCCAATGTTCTGCCAGCCTGTTTATGTTGGATAAGTGAGACTCTACTGTACTTTATCTCCCATACCACCATAGTTTGCCACAGCAATGCGTGGCCGGGCACAGCTAGTTACATCATAATATTATTATTGATTAATGCCAGACTGCATTCTAGTCTCAAAACACAAACAAAGGAGCCCCTGGGGAGAGTGCTTAGAAGGGGTGGCTCCTCAATTGAACCTGCTCACCTAGCTATAGGGTACGACCAAAAGGGAGGACTACGCTTGCAAGAAAGAAAACAGCAGCCTAGCACTGGGTGCGACTTCATTCTAGTGACACTCACTTTCCCGGTTTTGCCGGCATGGTTGCACTTTGGACATTCCCAGCAGTTGGGCAGCTCCTCGTTCACCACGCCGTCCGATTCGCGCACCTGGGAGGGAGAGGGGGAGAGAGCATGGGCATGAGGGGAGAGCTGGGCGGGTGAGGCCGGACCGGGGCTAAAGCGTTGCCTGAGGGAAGGAGGGCCACACTAACGTCTACCACTACGAGCCTGAGATCCGTCCGCCACTGAGCCAGAGACATCGGCGTCGCCTCCCCACTCGCCTCCCCCTATCCCAGGGGGCCACTCACCCCTGCTTTCCACCGGCCCTTACCTTAAGGCATCCTGGGTGTATGATTTCGTTGCAGATGGAACATTCCATAAGCATGAGATTAAACTTGCCCCCCTCCTCCTCCGCCGTGTCTTCCTTCCCTGCTTCCCCACACACCAGGCACACAGCCGTATGGGGCAGTACTGGCTAAACACCCGCAAGGGAAGAAAGGAGAAGAGGGTCAGGATGCGGGTAGCAATGAATCAGCGCCGGCCCCTGCCAAAGAATTCCCTCCCCGAGCTCTCGGCATTGGGCATGGCTTTGTGGAAAGGCCCACAACGCCTGGGGGGAGTGGGGGGCGGGGCGGAGGGGGGCACAGAGCTCTCCGCTTTGCCTACAGTTGTCCGTTGTTTTTCTTAATCTGTTCGTCCTATTATGCTTATATTATTGATGTACAGTGTTCCCTCACTTATCACGGGGGTTACGTTCCAGGACCACCCGCGATAAGTGAAAATCCGCAAAGTAGGGAAACTATATTTATTCTATTAGTGGAGGAGAGCTAACCACAGACCGCTTACTACAATGCAACCTATACTTTATTTTAGCAGTTGCAATATACAGTACACCGGCAGAGAAGAATGACAGAAGCTAAATAACCCTTTTTTATTTCCAACCTTCCCTACCTTTATTTCTCCCTTTACTCCCTTCCAAAACCCTCGAAACAGCGAAAACATCACAATAAATAGTGTACAGTGTTCCCTCACTACTTTGTGGTTACCTTTGTGCGGATTCGCTGTTTCGTGGTTTTTCAATAAACTCTAAAAGACTATTATAAATCATAACAAATTACAATTTACAGCCTAAGGAAGGGAGGAAGGAGAAGCCAAAGGGAGAGAAAAGGAGCCCAAGCGGCAACGGGAGGAGGAGGAGGCGATTTATCAACACCCGATTGGTTGATAAAGACTTACAATAGTGTATAACTACTAACATAATGTATAAATATTAAAATATAGTGTCCCTACATCGTGTATTTTCGCTTATTGCGGGTGATCCTGGATGTAACCCCCGCAATAAGTGAGGGAACATTAACATTAATTAATTAATATTAATATCAATATTATATATTGTATGTATATATACTTGTGAGTCCCCTTCGGGGTGAGAAGGGCGGGATATAAATGTTGCTAATAAACAAACAAACAAATAAATAAATAATATTTATTGAAAACCTGCGAAACAGCGAGGGCGCAAAAAGCGAACCGCAAAGTAGTGAGGGAACACAGTACTCTGATGGTTGTTTATGTGATTTGAATATCTTGTAAGCTGCTTTGGGTCCCGTGAGGGAGAAAAGCAGGATATAAATAAAGATTATTATTATTATTATTATCATTATTATTATTATTATGGCAAAGCAGTGATTGGGCTCTTGCTTCAAGTCCCGCTACCATCCAAAGCAGCATGCCCGTGGTTTTCAACTCAGCCCCACAAAATATTATTTTCATTACTATTTCCCTGAAATGCACCCTATAACCCTTTCTTTGTGATGGTTTGGCCACTCCACACACCACCCCGGAATGGTACATTTGAGGACCATGAAAAGCCTTTTTCTGAAACAAGAAATAATGATCAGAAAGTGAATAAAAATTCCTAGGATCCATTCTTGTCGTTAATTTTAAAAAAAGGAACTGGTTGTCAGAAGCCTGGTTACTGGTATAGATTTTTGCTCAATATCTGAAAAATATGCACCACGATAAAGGTTCAAAACATAGCACACAATATGTATATTAGAGCATCATATACATAATAATGTTAACAATAATACAAATTATTGTTAACATTATTATTATTAAATCTGGATGATTGCCGTCTATAAATCTTTGTAAGTTATGACTGTGTGCCACTACAGCTGACAGAATTTGGTTATCAGTTGTATTATTATTTGTATTATTGTTAACATTATTATGTATATGATGCTCTAATATACATATGGTGTTCTATGTTTTGAACCTTTATCGTGGTGCATATTTTTCAGATATTGTTTAGAATAGACAGCTGTGTTTAGTTATTATTATAGATTTTTGCTCAGTCAACATAACAGGGCCTCTTGGCCTATAGCAGTGGTTCTCAACCTGTGGGTCCCCAAGTGTTTTGGTCTTCAACTCCCAAGCAGCTGGTAAACTGGCTGAGATTTCTGGGAGTTGTAGGCCAAAACACCTGGGGAGTCACAAATTGAGAATTTGTGAGCAGAATTTTGAACCCGTAAGGTCAGAATCAAGCAGAAAATGCATGGGCTGCGGGGAGGGGAGTGGGATTGGTGTACGAGGGCTATCCACAAAGTAGGTTACGTTTTGGATTTTAAAAAGGACAAAGTATAGGATAAATCATTTATCCCCACTGAAATCTAGGCACGTTTCATATAGATAAATGAGTTTGAAAAGGTCTGCCCCAGTAAATTTGCCGCCTCTCTCCTCCGTTTCCAACAATGAGCATTTTGGCTACGCTGCAGGAAGGGAGAAGGGGGAAGAGCTGAGGACACAAGCGGGGAATTTACTGGAGAAGTACTTTTCAAACTCATTTCTCTATATGAAACGTGCCTAAATTTCAATGGGGATTTCATGAGATTGTAGTATTGGAATGTGTCTTTCAGCTGCATATGGTAAATGATTTATCCTATACTTCGTCCTTTTTAAAATCCAAAATGTAACCTACTTTGTGGATAGCCCTCGTCTGTTTGTAGAGCCCAGTATAGCATCCAAGTCACTCAGTGAATAGAGACGTAGATGCCATTCCAGAGCAGTGGCAAGGGACCAGCCACTTTCAGCCACTCAACTAACCCTTCCAAAACTCTGCCAATCCAGCATTTGGGGAAAGGGAGCCCTTTCTGCCAGTTAGAGCAGACAAAAACGGGTCACAGACCTGGCTTGCTTTGCAGCGCTCTACGCCCTCGTCCACAAAAGTCGAGATCACATTTGTTTTGGGGGCCGGAGAAAGACTCGCCAGCATTTTCCTGGCCGGACAATGCCGCGCAGGCGACCGGAGGCTTACCGCAATGCACTGCCGCATAATGCAGGACTGCTTCATGCGGCCGGGCCCGCCAAACTTCTTCATGTCCTTGCAGAAGTGGCACTCGCCGCACTCGGTGCGCAGGCAGGCCTCGCACTTGCGGCATCGTGTCCTTCTCCGGCGGGCGCCAGCCGTGGTCCGGTTTGCGGCGAGTTTGACAGCAGAGCTGGGCCCCAGTTTGCCTTTGGGTCGCCCAACGGACCGGTTCTGGGGGGAAACAAACACAACGCCACACTTTAACTAAACGCCGAGAATTAAATCCTGATCGTGAAACGGCACCAAAGCTGAACAATGGAGAAATCACACTGAAGTCATTAATACAGGCACCCTACAAGCGAGAATGGAGGATGAAAAACAGACCTGATATAAATTCTTGGTTTAATAAAATTTTGGAAATTATGAACATGGATAAATTAACATACTTATTATCAAACAATCAGGGCAAACCAAAAAACACTAAACAGATTGGGAATTGATAAAAACTATTTTAAAAATGAGAAATATAAAGTTATAATATAAAGAAATATCAGATATGTAAGAAGGGCAATAGAATTGTCTCAGAACAAAGATAATCAAACAGATGCAGAAACAAGATAGAAGATACAGTAGAGTCTCACTTATCCAACATAAACGGGCCGGCAGAACGTTGGATAAGCAAATATGTTGGATAATAAGGAGAGATCAAGGAAAACCCTATTAAGCCTTAAATTAGGTTATGATTTTACAAATTAAGCACAAAAATATCATGTTATACAACAAATTTGACAGAAAAAGCATTTCAATACACAGTAATACTATGTAGTAATTACTGTATTTATGAATTTAGCACCAAAATATCACGATGTATTGAAAACATTGAGTACAAAAATGCCTTGGATAATCCAGAACATTGGATAAGTGAGTGTTGGATAAGTGAGACTCTACTGTATAAAGGTACCGGCGGTACCAAGGGAAGAATTTAAGGAACACCACATAATAGATGGAAGTCGGTTTTAATAAATGTGTATTTTGGTCATGTAACTAGGTAAAATTGTCTGTTTGATTAGATTAATGGGGTTTTTTTTGTTTTGTTTTTTAGTAGTAGATTGTTTTTTGATTCTGGGTTTGTTTGTTCTGTTTTTTGCTTTTGTTGTTTTTGTTATTATGTGTTTGGTCACTGTCAAATCTTCGTCATCACATTATAAACCACACCGTAATAAATGTTTGCAATAAAAATTTATTTAAAAAAAATACAGGCACCCTACAAACAACTCATAGTTAAGAATGGGGGTGAGGCAACAGGAAGGGAGATAAATCTACCCCCAAGGAAAGGAAATGCATTTCCTAATGCGTAATCATGGCGGAAAGGGGTCTCCACTGAAGCTTTATTCCCAATCCTTATTTCCACAACAAGCCATATTTTTCAAAATCCAATGATCACATAAGACAGAAAGTGACGTGAAGTCTTCTGAACAGGGGCAGAGACAGCAAAACAAACCCCACAGGGGTCTTAACTCTTCCCAAAGCTAAAAAATATTTATTTTTGGCCGGAATTACACTTAAAAAATATACCTGCTCAACTTAAAAACAAACCTACAGAACCTATTTTCTATACGTATAACTTGGGGACTGCCTGTACTGCTTTCCCCATACATTGTGTTGAAGCCACCTAAAAATTAAAAATAAAATTAGGTTAAGCAACAAGTGAAAGGTCTTGAATTCAAATTAGCTTTGTAGTAGCAAGTGTAGATTTATTTATTTTATTTCTCACATTTATATCCCGCCCTTCTCACCCAAAGGGACTCGGGGCGGCTTACAACAGTGGCAACAATTAGATGCCCATACAAACCAATATAAAACAGAACATAAAACAGTTAAAACTATTAAAATACATTATGAATTAAAAATATACAATAGATGAGTGAAAATATATAGGACTTTCTCTAAAGAGGCATTGCATATTTTATGTGTTGTTGAAAACTTTCATGGCCGGAATCACTAAGGTGCTGTCAGTTTTCCGGGCTGTATGGCCATATTCCATAAGCATTCTCTCCTGACATTTCGCCCACATCTATGGCAGGCATCCTCAGAGGTTGGAAACTAAGCAAGTGGGTATTATATAACAAAAAAATCTTGCTACCAGTATTTAAAAAAACTCTAAAAACAGAACAGTAAATAAAGAACATTCAGAAAATAGGGGAATTCCAGACAGGGAACAATCAGGGACAGCTAACACCTCCCAACAAAGGATTCCCCCAGGCAGGAAGCAGCCAGGCTTTGATGCTGCAAGGCCATTCAATGCTAATCAAGGTGACCAATGGCAACATTCACACTTGCCTCAGGTAGACGAGTTCTTTCTCCCACCCTGGACATCATTATACAGACATATAAACCCCGCTTGCCTAGTTTCCAACAGACCTCACAACCTCTGAGGATGCCTGCCATAGGTGCAGGTGAAACGTCAGGAGAGAATGCTTCTGGAAGATGGCCAAACAGCTGGGAAAATTCACAGCAATCTAGTGATTCTGGCCATGAAAGCCTTTGACAGTACAACACCCTGAATAGTGGAATATTCTTCCCACGATTTTGGTGGAGTCTCCTTCCTTCTTCCTTTCTAAGCATAGGCTGGATGGTCATCTGTCAAGAGGGCTTGGATGGTATTTTCCCTTATGGCAGAAGCTCCTAGGGGGGGCTCTTCTAACACAACAATTCAATAAAAGGAGGAGATCAAGCTTTTGAATAATGAACAGGACATGAGACAAGGACTCATCCTCATAGGAATTGGCTGGCTTTCAACAGCATGGATATATCTACTGTTTTTAGACAACTAAATAGTCTTTTAAACTATTTATTTATTAATGTTTACACTATTGTGCTATTTTTTTATTTATTGATATGTGATTATTGTCTTGTGTTGCACTATTTACGTTATTCATTGTTTTGTTTTAAGCTGTCCTGAGTCCCTTCAGGGAGAGGGGGCGAGATATAAATAATAATAATATCTTTATTTTTGTATCCCGCCTCCATCTCCCCAAAGAGACTCGGGGCGGCTTACATATGGCAGGCCACAGACATCCCAGTGTTTCTGACTCTCTCCACTGGTGTGGAATTTGCATAACCCCGCCCACTGCCTCTCCCTTCACCCTTTCCTATTCTTTTCTATGGCACACAGCAAACACGGGATTTAATCGACAACTGAACATACTGGAGAGGTTTGGGGAGAATTCACCATGATTTATAGCAATTGTAGGTTCTGGGATGCATAGTTTACTTGCAATCTAAGATGGATCTGGAACTCACTTGGCACACAGAACCTTCATGACCAAAACTAAATACAGTAGTCTCACTTATCCAACGTTCTGGATTATCCAACGCATTCTATGATTCTTGTAGTCAATGTTTTCAATGCATTGTGATATTTTGGTGCTAAATTCGTAAATACAGTAATTACTACATAGCCTTAATGTGTAATGAACTACTTTTTCTGTCAAATTTGTTGTGTAACATGATGTTTTGGTGTTTAATTTGTAAAATCCTAACCTCATTTGATGTTTAATAGGCTTTTTCTTAACCCCTCCTTATTATCCAACATATTCGCTTATCCAGCGTTCTGCCGGCCCGTTTATGTTGGATAAGTGAGATTCTACTGTACTAAAAGTGTTGTTGAAGGCTTTCATGGCTGGAATCACAGGGCTGTTGTGTGTTTTCTGGGCTGTCTGGCCATGTTCCAGAAGCATTCTCTCCTGACGTTTCGCCCACATCTATGGCAGGCATCCTCAGAGATTGTGAGGTATATTATATTACACCTCCCAACCCCTGAAGATGCCTGCCATAGATGTGGGCGAAACGTCAGGAGATAATGCTTCTGGAACATGGCCAGACAGCTCGGAAAACACACAACAACCCAATACTGAAGATCTTTGGAGGGATCCAGAGGAGTTGCAGTTCACCTACATCCAGAGCGCAATATGAACCCAAACAATGATAGATCTGGACCAAACTTGGCATGCATACCCGATATATGCCCAAATTTGAATACTCCTTATTATCCAACATTTTCGCTTATCCAATGTTCTGCTGGCCCGTTTATGTTGGATAAGTGAGACTCTACTGTATTATGATATTGTTATAATTGACTCAGGAGACATAGTGGAATGATGTCTTCCTGGCCCCCTTCTGCACTCTGGCCCAGATTATTATGATTATAATAACCTATAACCTATAAAGCTCTAAACGGTTCTGGTCCAGCTTATCTGTCCAAACGTGTCCCTCACTACGACCCACCTCAAAGTTTAAGATCTTCAGGTGAGGCCCTGCTCTTGCTCCCGCCAGCCTCACAGGTGCGGCTGGCGGGGACGAGAGACAGGGCCTTTTCAGTGGTGTCGCCCTGTCTATGGAATGCTCTCCGAAGTGAAGTCAGGCAGGCTCTCTCCCTCTTATCCTTTCGTAGGAAAGTTAAGACCTGGTTGTGGGACCAGGCCTTCGAACAACACTAGCAGCGTTAAGTATTATAATGTGTGCTGGAACTCAATTTGAGAAGACTCGCATTTTTAGATCTATTTAGTATTGTATTTTATGAACGTTTCTGTAATTAATTAGTTAACTATTTTAATTGATTTGTATTGTATTTTACATTTTTATATATGTGTGTTTTATTGTGAGCCGCCCTGAGTCCCCTTAAATTATTAAATAAATTATTATGATTATTATTATGATTTTTTTTTCATGTCAAGAGCAACTTGAGTCGCTTCTGAGTGAGAGAATTGGCCGTCTGCAAGGACGTTGCCCAGGGGACATTGCCTGGATGTTTTTCATGTTTTTTTACCATCCTTGTGGGATGCTTCTCTCATGTCCCCGCACGGAGCTGGAGCTGATAGTGGGAGCTTATCCGCACTGTCCCCGGGTGGGATTCGAACCTGGCAGCTTTCAGGTCAGCAACTCAACCTTCAAGTCACTTGGTCCACTACGCTATCTGGGGGCTCCATTATGATGATGATCATTATTATTATGATTTTTTTTTGTGTCAAGAGCAACTTGAGTCGCTTCTGGAGTGAGAGAATTGGCCGTCTGCAAGGACGTTGCCCGGATGTTTTTATCATCCCTGTGGGAGGCTTCTATCATGTCCCTGCACGGAGCTGGAGCTGATAGAGGGAGCTCACCCGCACTCTCCCCAGGTGGGATTCGAACCTGGCAGTTTCGGTTCAAATATTATCATCATCATGATTATCATGACGATGATAATGATGATGATAATATTCGTAATAATCATACAGTAGAGTCTCACTTATCCAACATAAACGGGCCTACACAACGTTGGATAAGCGAATATGTTGGATAATAAGGAGAGATTAAGGAGAAGCCTATTAAACATCAAATTAGGTTATGATTTTACAAATTAAGCACCAAAACATCATGCTATACAATAAATTGGACAGAAAAAGTAGTTCAGTATGTAGTAATGCTACGTAGTAATTACTGTATTTACGAATTTAGCACCAAAATATCACGATGCATTGAAAACATTGACTACAAAAATGCGTTGGATAATCCAGAACGTTGGATAAGCGAATGTGGGATAGGTGAGACCCTACTGTAATAATCATCATCATCGTCATGATCATGATTATATCGGATAATCATGATGATAATGACGATGATGATGATTATGATTATTACGAATATGATTATTATTGTGATTATTATGAATATTATTACAGTAGAGTCTCACTTATCCAACATAAACTGGCCGGCAGAACGTTGGATAAGCGAATATGTTGGATAATAAGGAGGGATTAAGGAAAAGCCTATTAAACATCAAATTAGGTTATGATTTTACAAATTAAGCACCAAAACATCATGTTATACAACAAATATGACAGAAAAAGTAGTTCGAATCGCAGTCATGTTATGTTGTAATTACTGTATTTACAAATTTAGCACCAAAATATCACGATGCATTGAAAACATTGACTACAAAAATGCGTTGGATAATCCAGAACGTTGGATAAGCGAATGTGGGATAGGTGAGACCCTACTGTAATAATCATCATCATCGTCATGATCATGATTATATCGGATAATCATGATGATAATGACGATGATGATGATTATGATTATTACGAATATGATTATTATTGTGATTATTATGAATATTATTATTGTGATTATTATGATTATTGCAAATATTATTATTACAATTATTATGAATATTATCCACAACCTGATGCATATTTTGCTCAAGAAAGGAGTGTCCTTCGCTACGGCAGCTCAAGGGGTGTCAAACTGCATTAACCTGACAGCGTAGACGCCAGGACACGCCTTCCTGGGCGGAAGTTCGTGACAGCAGAAGGGCTGCGGGTCCCTTTCGGGGTGCCCCATGCCTGGGAGAGGTGGAAACCACTTTCCACCCCCCCCCCACCCCCCTTGGCAGGATGAGATCTGGAAACAAAGAGAAGGAAAGACCAACTGGGATCCACCCACTGCAGAGATCACCCAGCCACACTTGCATCCCACCCAGATTGCCCAAAATGCCAAATTGCACTTTTTCCCCACTTCCTGGTGGAAAATCAAGACCCTTGGGGGAAGTTCTGAAGCTCCTGAGGGCACAAAGTGACTCCCATTAATCTGCTTTCCTGGAAAATATTGGTTTTCTTTCCAGAGGAGGGAGGAGTGGCAGACAAGGGAAGAGCGGCTGTTCCCACATTGTCTCCTCCGCCCGCCGCCCCCCTCCCCTCACGGCCTTTTTTTTCCCCTCACACTTTCTCTCTTTTTCGACCCCGTTCGGACCTGCTCTTGCTCCTGCTCCGAGTCGTAGTCCTCCTCGTCGGGGCTGACGGACATAGCCATGGCGCATGGCAAGCGGGCGGGCGGGTGGGCCGGCCTCCCCCACAGCTCGGCGACGGCGGAGCCCCACGCCCCGCACACTCACGCACACTCCGGGAGGAAGCGGGGGGACGGCGCCTTATATAGGCGGCCGTCGAACCAGGAAAAGGCGGGACTCCGGCCGCGCCGGCCAATGGCGAGGCGGGGCTCGTGGAGAACAAAGAGCGGCCCCCGATTGGGCGAGGAGCGAAAAGGGGCGGGGCGAGGGAAAAAAGGGGGGAAAATTGGGCTCTTCTGAGGTAAATTGGTCAGTGGCCCCAAGAGGGCCGAAAAGGGAGGGGCTCTGCTGTCGCTTTCTCTCACGGAAGGCCTCAGGGTATAATAATTAATAATAATTAATAATAATTAATAATAATAGGAGATGTAAGGAGTGTCTTGAGCAGGCCTGGGCCAACTTTGGTCCTCCCTCCAGGTGCTTTGGACTCCAACTCCCACCATTCCTCACCGCCTCAGGCCCCTTCCTTTTTCCCCTCAGCCGCTTAAGCTGTGAGGAATGGTGGGAGTTGGGAGTCCAAAGCACCTGGAGGGCTGAAGTTATTATTACAGTCTCACTTATCCAACTTTCTCTTATCCAACATTCTGTTTTATTTTATTTTATTTATTTGTTTATTATTACAATATTTATATCCCGCCCTTCTCACCCAACAGGGGACTCAGGGCAGCTTACAATAAAACGCCCCTGGTGGCACAGTGTGTTAAAGCGCTGAGCTGCTGAACTTGCGGACCAAAAGGTCCCAAGTTCAAATCCCAGGAGCGGAATGAGCACTCGCTGTTAGCCCCAGCTCCTGCCAACCTAGCAGTTCAAAAACATGCCAATGTGAGTAGATCAATAGGTACCACTCCAGCGGGAAGGTAACATGCAGTCAAGCCGGCAACATGACCTTGGAGGTGTCTACGGACAACGCCGGCTTTTCGACTTAGAAATGGAGATGAGCACCAACACCCAGAGTCGATCACGACTGGACTTAGCGTCAGGGGAAGCCTTTACCTTTTTTTACTATATGACTGTATTGCAGTATTATTAGTAATATTGCGTGTAATATAAATATACAATTATAATAGTGTATTATAATTATTACATTGTATTACATTATAGGGGAGCCCCGGTGGCAAAGTGCATTAAAGCACTGAGCTGGAGACCGAAAGGGAGCGGCCACTGTTAGCTCCAGTTCCTGCCAACCTAGCAGTTCGAAAACATGGCAATGTGAGTAGATCAATAGGTACCGCTCCGGTGGGAAGGTAACATTGGCGCTCCATGCCAGCCACATGACCTTGGAGGTGTCTATAGACAACGCCGGCTCTTCGGCTTAGAAATGGAGATGAGCACCAACCCCCAGAGTCAGACATGACTGGACTTAACGTCAGGGGAAAACCTTTACCTTTACCTTATTACATCATAATATTATTATCAATATTATATGTACAGTAGAAAATGTATTACATTTTAACTGTAATAGAAGTTGTGGGAGGTGTCTACACTGGTGAATTAATGTACTTGGACACTGCTAGCACTGCCATGCCTCAAGCGTATATTATTAATAATGATGATAATGATAGGAATTGTAAGGTGTGTCTATACTGTCAAATGAATGCACCTGGATGCTGCTAGCACTGCCATGCTTCAAGGGTATAATACTTCATAATAATAATAATAATAATAATAATAATAATAATAATAATAATAATAATAATACATAATAATACATAATAATAATACATAATAATACATAATAGAAGTTTTGGGAGGTGTCTACACTGGTGAATTAATGCACTTGGACACTGCTAGCACTGCCATGCCTCAAGCGTATTATAATAATAATGATAACAATAACAACAATAATAATAATAATAGATAGTATTTGAAACCTGCCTCTTCTAATGGCTAGAGACAGGCTATGACAGTCAAATAAGACACCTGCAACAAAATACATATATCAATGAAAGCAACAGTTGTAGTTTGGTACTCATTGGCAGAGAAAGCGAGAGACCCTGTCAAACTACAACTCCCAAGTTTCCAAAGCAAGGAGTCATGGCAGTTCAAATGGAATCGAAGTGCATTCCAGTTGTCCCTTAACAGTTGTGGTTTTGACCTTTGTGGATCTGACTGAAAATCTCCAGGCCTCTGGTGTGACTTGTATGCTGGAGGACTTGGAGGTTTTTTTAAAAAAGAAAGAATATCCCTCTAGGAATGTCTTCTGTCCTCCAATGTGATTTCTGCAAACACGTGGGCCTTTGTGGCCTTAGAGGGACAGAGTGTCAGCAAACATTGGCAGCCACTTGATCAAGACTGCAACCAACGTGAAGCTTGAAACCGGTGCATCTCATTTCTGATCAAAGATATTACAGTGGAATTATCTGTCGGGATTGATTGCAGTTTCCCAGTGGAGTGGGATTAATGGGGAACAGAGATCCCTGCAAGCCCCTTTCACGTAGTCCTCCTTGTGCAGTGGTATAACCCCATCCATTCAAACACATGCATGAACGATATAACATGCAAAGAGATTGACTGAGGATGTGCAGCACAGCTGCTGAAGCCACAGATTTGAATTGAACAGAATGGGGAATTGCAATGCATGCTGCCTTGAGGTAATGATTTCCTCAGTCACCCTTCCACATTCACTGGGACTAGAGCAGGTAGAGGCAAACCCAGGCTCGGGGCCGCTTGGGCTCTTCTCAGGCCCTCCTCTCTCTCACCATCCTATACCTCCTTCCTTCTCACTTTCCTTCCTCCCTCCCTTACCTCCCTCTTTCTCCTTCCTTCCTTCCTTCCTTCCTTCCTTCCTTCCTTCCTTCCTTCTTTCCTTTCTTCCCTTTTGTCTTTCATTCATTCCCTCTTTCCCTCCCTCTTTCTCCGTCCCTCCATTCCCTTCCACCCTTTCATCTTTCCTTCCTTCTCTTTTTCCTTCCTTCCTTCCTTCCTTCCTTCCTTCCTTCCTTCCTTCCTTCCTTCCTTCTTGTCTTTCCTTCCTTTCCTCTTTCCTCTCTCCTTCCCTCTCTCCTTCTTTCTCCGTCCCTCCATTCCCTTCCACCCTTTCGTCCTTCTTTCCTTCTCGCCTTCCTTCCTTCCTTCCTTCCTTCCTTCCTTCCTTCCTTCCTTCCTTCCTCCCTCCCTCCCTCCCTCCCTCCCATCCATCCTTCCCTTCTGCCTTCGTCCTTCCCTCTTTCATCCTTCCTTCCCTCTCTCCCTCTTCCTTCCTTCCTTCCCTTTTGTCTTTCATTCCTTCCCTCTTTCCCTCCCTCTTTCTCCCTCCCTCCATTCCCTTCCACCCTTTTGTCCTTCCTTCCTTCCCTCTTTCCTTCTTTCTTCCTTCCATCCTTCCCTTTTACCCTTTCATCCTTCCCTCCTTCCTTCCCTCTCTCCCTCTTTTTCCTTCCTGCCTGCCATCCATCCACCCCTTTTGTCTTTCTTTCCTTTCCTCTTCTCTCCCTCCCCTCCCTTCCCCTTTCTCCCTCCATTCCTTCCCTTCCACCCTTTCGTCCTTCCTTCCTTCTCTCTTTCCTTCCTCCTTCCCTTCCTTCCTTCCAGCCTGTCCTCCTAGCAGGGTGTGTTACCCTGTTTCCCCTAAAATAAGACATCCCCAGAAAATAAGACCTAGTAGAGGTTTTGCTGAATTGCTAAATATAAGGCCTCCCCTGAAAGTAAGACCTAGCAAAGTTTTTGTTTGGAAGCATGCCCGCCGAAAAGAACACCAGAGCATGCAGGATCGGTAAATGTATGTACCATAAAGTGTTGTACATGGAAATATTGGTAGTAACAAGAAATTCTTGATAGGATTCACAGTTTGTCTGGTTATGCTGGTTTATGATGACAACTACTGTACAGTATATAATAAATGTTCATTTTTTTGTTCAACAATAAATGTGAATTCTTCTTCATGGAAAAATAAAACATCCCCTGAAAATAAGACCTAGAGCATCTTTGGGAGCAAAAATTAATATAAGACACTGTCTTATTTTCGGGGAAACACGGTAGCATGCAGCCCCCAAGTTAGAACGTTTACCCATGCCTAGGCTAGAAGCGCAGGACCCCACACAACAGAGAATCTTGGGAGTTGTGTTTTTACAAGATCTTTCACCTTCTCTGCCCAAAAAGTGCTGGTGACTTCCTAAACTACACATTGCACCACCCAATTACCAGGACAAATTCTCACAGTTTGCAAAAAGAGAGCAAACATCAGTTTGAACTTTTGAGAATATAAAAAGGAGAACCATGGTTTAGACTGGATTTCTGGGTACCACTTGATCATAGAGTAATAGAGTTGGAGGAGACCCCATTCTGCCATGCAGGAAAAGCACAATCAAGGGACCCCCAACAGATGGCCATCCAGCCTCTGTTTAAAGGCCTGGTATCAGTTGGCCAGGCTTTTGTTTGGATCCAACAAGGTGAGGAAAGAAAATAACACCCAAATGGCAATTACGTTTGGTTCTAAAATCCTACCTTTGCATTTTTCTTAGGCCAGGACACCACCGGGACTCCAGAAATGGCAAGATGTGGATCGTCGTCAGCATGTTCCTTCAGGATATTCTGTTTTGAAAGGAAAACAGGCTGGTGAGGCAGAAGAAAGCAAAAAAAAACCCTAACCCAAGATAACTTGCTGAAGGGGAAGGACACTCTAGGTGGAGCCTCAAAAGGTAAACAATTATTACACTACTATCCTCATTTTGTAGCCAAAAGGAAGTCACCTAGAAAGCTTTTGTCAATGATAAAAATAATATATGTTTAAAACTTACAACTCCAGTGGAAGTTGACCTAGAGATTCCTAGCGAGAACACGTCTCTAAGAATGTTTATGTCTTCCCTTGCGATACTATGGTCAATGTCTGATACAATTTGATCCTAACGTTGTGCAGGAGGAGCTAGAGACTCCAGGGACTTCTTGGATGAAACCGATTATTGTGATTCTTTGCAGTCTGGTTTTAGGCCTGGTCACGGAACTGACACAGCTTTGATTGCCTTGGTGGATGACCTCCGCAGAGAGCTAGACAAGGGGAGTGTATCCCTGCTGGTTCTCTTGGATCTCTCAGCGGCTGAACACCACTGCAATGCATTCTATGTGTTGTTTTTATGTCACTGTGTATATACTTATGTATTGTTGCTTATGTGCGGCACTTGGAGTGCCTCTGTGAGCCGCCCCGAGTCCCTTCGGGGAGATGGTGGCAGGGTATAAATATTTATTATTATACAGAGATATTATCTTGGGTAAAAAAAAAACTGCTTTTTTCATTCACTTTTTTTCCACTTAATGTGGAAGGCCAACTATTAAGTCTTTTTGGGAAACCTCGCATTATAATAAGAAGTGACTTTCCAAGCAAGTATGACACTGAGGAGTCCAGAAACCAAGCCCAAGAAGTTGTTTTATGACCTTCTCTTTTATCCTGCTTTTATGGTTTTATTTATATACTTACATACTCGAGTATATAACGGCGCTCCATGCAGTCATGCCGGCCACATGACCTTGGAGGTGTCTATGGACAACACCGACTCTTCGGCTTAGAAATGGAGATGAGCACCAACCCCCAGAGTCAGTCATGACTGGACTTAACATCAGGGGAAACCTTTACCTTTTACCTACTAGAGTATAAGCCTAGTTTTTCAGCCTTTTTTTAGAGCTGAAAAAGCTCCCCTCGGCTTATACTTGAGTAAGGGTCCTGGCTGGCTTCTATTCAGGTCAGCTTATACTCGAGAATATATGGTACATTTATTATTTTTCTCTATTATTATTGGTATTATTACATTTATTATTTTACTCTATTATTATTACATTACAAAGGTATTCAGTGTTGGACAGTCTTATCTTATTAAAGTCTTATTATTATCTTAAATTACAGTTTTACATAAATACAGTAGAGTCTCACTTATCCAACACTCGCTTATCCAACGTTCTGCCGGCCTGTTTATGTTGGATAAGTGAGACTCTACTGTATTCAAAAACATTTAACCTAATGATGCCTCAAATAATGCAATTTTATTAATATCTATTTTTATTTTTGAATTTGACCTGTAGCTGCTGCATTTCCCACCCTCATCTTATACTCAAGTCAATAAGTTTTCCCAGTTTTTGTGTTAAAATTAGATGCCTCGGCTTATATTCAGGTCGGCTTATACTCAAGTATATACGGGTAATTGTGTTTGAATGTGTTTTTACATGGTTGTCATGCTGCTCGTGTTGTTATGTTTTAACTTGCTCATATTTTGTTCTTCTTTTGGGTTTGGCCCCATGTTAGCCGCCCCGAGTCCCTTCAGGGAGATGGTGGTGGGATATAAAAATAAAGTATTATTTTAAGACAAACTCAGTCTTAATAAGGTTCTTCGTGTGGAATGTGACCCCTCTCCCTACCTTCATATCTTCCAAAAGAGCCTGAGGATCCTCGATGCCTTCGGGAATGCATTTCTTATTCTCTGGAAGGGATTCGAGTTTTTCGACGAGGGCTTTCAAGCCCTTCAGTTCAAACTCTGTCAAGTGAGTCCATTTGGCCGAAACCTCAGCTGCTGGGGAGCCGGTGGGCGTTTTGGGATAGTCGGCCGGCGTGGACTTTACGCTTTCATCCGAAGCATTAGACAAAGTCCTTTTGAGGCACCGGCCACCAGCCGTGGGCTTTGGCTTCTTCCCAGGAATCTCTCTCCCTTCTGAATGTGTGCTGTTGGGAGAAGACGCTCCATCCGCAGAGGCCTTGGGGGTTTTCTCTGGGCTCTCATCCTTCTCCTGGATGTGAATATCACACAATTCGTCATCCATGTCTGCACAGGAATCTGAGGAGAAGCTATCTAAGCTGTGTTTCCTTGTTGTATCTAGGAAAGAAGAAAGGGAAATGGGAAGAAAATTCTGAAAGTAGAGCTAGGGAACACCTGCCAAGGACGCTGGCCATTCCAAACGTCATAGCCAAGGAAAGCTAACCAGTAACCTAAGCACATTACTTCTTTAGAGTATTACCTCCACTGGGGATTTTGTGAGTTATCATGCAAAAAGCAACCCAACCAGGTCTTGGTTCTGGGGCTCCTTTGCTTCTTGCCGATTCTATGGGTTCTACTTCAAAAAGGTAACATCCCAAGATCCAATCTGAATGTAATAATAATAATAATATACAAAATCCAGCATATATATCTCATTTGCTGTGTCATACTATGTCTTCGGAGCCTCCGGTGGCTCAGTGTGTTAAAGCGCTGAGATGCTGAACTTGCAGACCGAAAGGTCCCAAGTTCAAACCCCGGGAGCGGCGGGACGGCCACTGTTAGCTCCAGCTTCTGCCAACCTAGCAGTTTGAAAACATGCCAATGTGAGTAGATCAACAGGTACTGCTCCGGCAGGAAGGTAACGGCGTTCCATGCAGTCATGCCAACCACATGACCTTGGAGGTGTCTACGGACAATGCCAGCTCGTTGGCTTAGAAATTGAGATGAGCACCAACCCCCAGAGTCGGACACGACTGGACTTAACGTCAGGGGAAAACCTTTACCTTTACCTTACTATGTCTTTGTGTCAATAATAATAATAATAATCTTTTATTTATACCCTACCACCATCTCCCATAGGGACTCAGGACAGCTTACAATAGCACACATAGTGCCACCACATATAAAACACAGTGTACAGTGTATCAACATTACAGTGTATCATCATTAGAATACAATAACATATTGCGCCCGGGCTGTGGCGCAGGCTGGTGAGCAGCCAGCTGCAACAAATCACTCTGACCAAGAGGTCATGAGTTTGAGGCCAGCTCTGAGCCTCTGCCATACCAGAGAATACCACTAGAGGGACTGGATCCAATGGTTGCTGTGTTTTTCCGGGCTGTATGGCATGTTCCAGAAGCATTCTCTCCTGACATTTCGCCCACATCTATGGCAGGCATCCTCAGATGTTGTGAGGTGTAATATAATATACAATAATGCAGCCAGTCAGATAGAATAATGTGGGACAAGAGTGCTGTCCTTGGATAAGGAAGCCTATCTTCCCCAGCTAACATTGAAGCTTCCCCTGTCTTGATTTCCGTTCAGATTTATCTTCCCTGCTTGTCGGGTCTATTTGATATATGTTCTATTCTGTAATAGACACTCCCTTCATCAGTTTGACTGTCACCCAGACTGTTGTCCTATTTTGGACCTTTTAACGCCTCGGATGATTGTTTAATATTTTAATTATGTCTATTTTAAACCATGACTTGTTAATTTGTTTTTTCAATGCATTCTTTGATGTCTTAACTGTTGATTTTATGATATTATAGGATTGTATTGGGCTTGCCCCCATGTGATCTGCTCCGAGTCCCCATTGGGGAGATGGAGGCGGCATACAAAAATAAAATTATTATTTTATTATGACACAGCAAACATGATAGATATGCTGGATTTTGTATCACAAAACCACAAGTCGAACACTTCCCAAGTGTCTAGGATTGTGTGATGTATTTTCGGATGATGCGTGCAGATCCCAGTAGGGTGGCATTTTGCAGTTGGCAGATCGTGATTTTGTCAATGCCTATTGTTTCCAAATGCCGGCTGAGATCTTTTGGCACGGCACCCAGTGTGCCCATCACCACCGGGACCACCTGCACTGGTTTCTGCCAGAGTCTTTGAAGTTCCATCTTGAGGTCCTGATAGTGGCTGAGTTTTTCCTGTTGTTTTTCGTCAATTCGACTGTCACCTGGGATGGCAACATCAATGATCCAAACCTTTTTCTTTTCCACAACTGTGATGTCTGGTGTGTTGTGTTCCAGAACTTTGTCAGTCTGGATTCGGAAGTCCCACAGTATCTTTGCGTGCTCATTTTCCAATACTTTTGCAGGTTTGTGATCCCACCAGTTCTTTGCTGCTGGGAGGTGGGACTTGAGGCATAAGCTCCAATGAATCATTTGGGCCACATAGTTGTGCCTCTGTTTGTAGTCTGTCTGTGCAATTTTCTTACAGCAGCTGAGGATATGATCAATGGTTTCGTCGGTTTCCTTGCACCGTCTGCATTTTGGGTCATCAGCTGAGTTTTCGATCTTGGCCTTCATTGCCTTTGTCCTGATGTCTTGCTCCTGGGCTGCAAGGATCAGGCCTTCTGTCTCCTTCTTCAGGGTCCCATTCGTGAGCCAGAGCCAGGTCTTCTCCTCATCAGCTTTTCCTTCAATTTTGTCAAGGAACTTTCCATGCAATGTTTTTTATTATTATTATTATTATTTTAGTAATAATAATAATTTATTATTATTATTATTATTATTATTTTATTATGACACAGCAAACAAGATAGATATGCTGGATTTCATATCACAAAATCACAAGTCAAACACTTCCCAAGTTTCTAGGACTGTGTGATGTATTTTCGGATGATCCTTGCAGATCCCAGAAGGGTGGCCTTTTGCAGTTGGCAGATCGTAATTTTGTCAATGTCTATTGTTTCCAAATGCCGGCTGAGATCTTTTGGCACGGCACCCAGTGTGCCGATCACCACCGGGACCACCTGCACTGGGTTCTGCCAGAGTCTTTGAAGTTATTATTATTATTATTATTATTATTATTATTATTATTATTATTATTATTTCCTTTGTGCAGAACCTTGATTCCTATGTTCCTATGTTCCACTAAGACCATGGATCACATTGATCCTCTTTTCTTCAGGGGAATTTACAGCTCGTGACTCCATCCCACCACCAACTAAGCCGCCACCACCAAATCTCCATTCTCCTTGCCCACAGGAAATGGAGAAACGAGATTTCAGATGAGAACTTGCAATTGAGGTGCCCATGCACACCTGGTCCCCTAGGAAACAATATCCCCCAGTTGAGCATGTAAGAATCAAAAGGCCCCTTCCAAATCTGGACTGCAAACGAATCCACTCACCAATGAACATGGATTCTTTCTGGTACTCTTTGCTGAGGTGGGAGCGCTGGGCAACGCAAAAGACGTACCTCTCTAGGACATACCAACACATCTCATAGTAGAACGGGTAGCGGAACTTGGCCTGCACCTGCGAGCAAATTGGGGAGAGAAAAAAAACGCATCAATCCATCTGGGTGGCAGGGAAGTTTGCAGCTCCTTGAATCAGTTATCGTCTTATTATCGAGCGTACAAGCCGCCTTCTTTACAGGAGCGGGAGGAGGGGAAGCGAAGGTGGGCGCCAAGGGAGATGGATGCTTTCTGCATACGCAATGAGCAACCCTGCCTGCCTTCCCCGAGCAGAGAGCTGAGCGCTTCATTTTGTGGTTCACCAATTTTGCACTTTCCTGGGAAGGGAAAGGGAACGAGGGAAAGGGAGGACTGCATTTTCGAGATGGCTCCCTCCCTCCCTCAATCTCCCAAGGAAGAGACCTTGCCGGAGCCAGTTTTCCCAGCCTGGTGCGTAAATATTCATAAACATGGTCACGGACAGATGAGAGTCTCCAGAGAAGGCCCGTTTAAAAAGGAAAGCGGCGCATTTCTTCGATTACCTGGGCGTTACATCCCATTTCTCACATCGCTGCACCCAGCCCGCCTCCCCACCCCTCCAGGGCGAATCCAAGGAGGACAAAAAGCACATTAGAAAGAACGGCTTCACAGAACGCACATCGGATGCGTGGCGCTTGCAAACGCAGGGCTTAAGGCGACTTCGGAAAAGAATAAGACACATTTATAAAGGAGACCAGTTTGGTTACCCACCACAAAAACCTCCATGTTCAGAAATAGTGGGATTCTCAATTCCATGTGCAGAGAGCAAGAAAAGGACAACTGCCTTCAAGAATTGCTGCCAGAAATGGGAATCTCGGGGAGGAAAAGACGCAAATTTCACCAAACTCTTCTGCCGGAAACAAGACCAAATGGGTCTTCACTCTGTTCCAGCCCGGCTCTTCTTACCTTTCATGAAATGCATGAGCGCCATCGAAACTGAACCCTTTATGTGTACCGTTTATACCCCCAGTATCACATACAGTAGAGTCTCACTTATCCAACATTCGCTTATCCAACATTCTGGATTATCCAAGGCATTTTTGTAGTCAATGTTTTCAATATATCGTGATATTTTGGTGCTAAATTCGTAAATATAGTAATTACAACATAACATTACTGCGTATTGAAATACTTTTTCTGTCCAATTTGTTGTATAACATGATGTTTTGGTGCTTAATTTGTAAAATCATAACCTAATTTGATGTTTAATAGGCTTCTCCTTAATCTTGAGTCTACACTGCCATATAACCCAGTTCAAATCTGATAATCTGTATTTTATAGGCAGTGTGGAAGAGGCCTAAGTGAGGCCTAACTGTGCCTGTCCCCTGGGCTGAGTAGGTTGCTAGGAGAAGAAGTGGGCGGAGCTTAGCCTTCTAACTGGCAGCAATTGGATAAAAACAATTATTCCTCTAATTAGGACTTTATTTTTTTTATTTTTTGTTGTATGAACGTAGAGGCATGGATGAAGGGTTGTGCTGTCAGTTTTCGAGGTTGTGGGGTATTTAGTTTTGTTGTTTTGTCCTAGGCCGAAATTTCATTACCCTTTTATATATATAGATGTTGCGGCCTTCTTGTCCTGAGCATACCCCCCTGTCCCTCGCACCAAAGGCTGTGGGAGGTCAGAAAAAATGATACCAACATGTGCGGTGCCATGCTTAACAAAAAAACCAGCTTTCTAAATATGGGTAGTTTCTGTTAGGATTTTGTATTAGGGAAAACTCCCAAAAACACAGAGCATCCAAAAATAGTGGGATATTTATAGTCGAGCATTCAGCTCACAGCAAGCAGAGCGTGAAGTGCCATGTGGCTGTAAAAAAATTAGTGCTTAGGAAGCAAACATGCAGAGTTCAATCTTTAAAAATCACAAAATAATAAAGAACTGGATTTGAGCTACTCCAATCCTCACCTCTCTAGGGTTCAAAAAAGAGGGGAAAATCTCCAAACACTACATCTCCCCTGACACACAAGCAGAGAGAAGTCTCAATACACACAGCACACACCAAGATATAAATGTAGAAGTCAAAGACAAAAGGCATACACCTCCAAAATATCCATTCTACATAAGCAATCAGAATGAGAGCAGAAACAGAAAGATGAGAAAAAATAGATACATTCCCACTGTCATTCAGGAATCAGAGGGGAAGGGATTTCCTTCAGCCTATTCTAAGTAACTACTCCTCAATGAGGACTGCAGACTTGGGCAGTATGGGGTTGAATTCCAACATTAGTACCAAAAGGGTTATGAATCAGTTTTTGGTCAACTTTAGATTCGGTTTGGTTATCTGGGATGTCGATTCAGAAAAATTGCATTAGACCACATCAGCATATGATGCAGAACATATGCCATCCAGTAGTCGCCATCTGCTCGCCCACAGAAAACCATATTTAATAATCTAGAGCTGATGTGGCCCATTCAATGCAAATTTCTGAATCAGCACTCCAAATAACCCCAGGACGAGGCCTAAAAACAAGACAGCTTCCAGGCACCACATGAAACGGCTCTGCTCAAGGGGAGGGAGGAGGAGAAGCAGCAGTCAGGAGGCTTGTTGCTGCGCCTTTCGTGGGTCGTCAGCCTCTCCCCTTCCAACATCCCCATTGCCTCAGCCCTATAAGAGGGTTTTGTGAGACCAGTCGCTCTCGTTGCAACGGTGTTGTGAAGCCACGGACCATATTTTAGATTAGGGGTCTTCAAACTTTTTAAGTGGAGGGCCAATGCACAGTCCCGGACTATGATGAAATAGTCCAAAATTAGGATTGTTGTTGTTGTGTAACTTCAAGTTATTTCAGACTTAGGTCAACCCTAAGTCTAAAGTTTAGAACAGAGGTAAGGAAAGTGACCTCCAAAGGCCATCTAGATGGTCTCATAAGGCCGTAGCGAAGCAAGGAGACCTTCAAAGACCATCTAGACGATCTCATAAGACCATAGGTAAGCAAAGAGACCTCCAAAGACCATCTATATGGTCTCATAAGACCATAGGTAAGGAAAGGGGCCCCCAAAGGCCATCTAGACGGTCTCATGGGACCATAGGTAAGGAAAGTGACCTCCAAAAGCCGTCTAGATGACCATACAGCCATAAGGCTGTAGCTAAGCAAAGAGATCTTCAAAGACCATCTAGACGATCTCATAAGACCATAGGTAAGCAAAGAGACCTCCAAAGACCAGGTAGACGTAGGTCAACCCTAAGTCTAAAGTTTAGGACAGGGGCCAGGTCAATGACCTTGGAGGGCCGCATCTGGCCCCCGGGCCTTAGTTTGGGGACCCCTGTTTTAGATCTTGGTGACCACTGGTGGTCCATGGACCATAGATTGGGAACCACTGCTCTAAGCTTTTCCAATTTGCTTTCAAATGGTGCATCGCAACAGTCAGACCAGGCATAAGGGCAGCAATGCTGAAAGAGGGATGTTCAAAAAAGGAACTCACGTTATAGTTCCTTTTTCTTTCAATTTCATTTTCCTAAGAGAGCACTGCAGGAAACAAAATGTTCAAAGAATTGGACTTACTAATGGGAAGCTGCCTGTTCCACCCCTCGGCCTTCAAAAGGTTTTCAGCCACATTGCCTGGGGAATATTAAAGACAGCGTTTGCTCAGCATTTTTTGCCCACAGGTTTCCGAGCGTCACCAAATTTAGTCGTCTGTTTGTTTACTCGATATATTCAAATTGAAATGCACAAAACAAGGCAAGTCAAAGGCATGCAGTGCTCCCGTGTGCTGTCAAAGGGTCAATTGTGAATTGGCATCCGAGCTCCATCCCCCAGCTGATTCCTTCTATGACTGGGAAACCACCAGGAAAACTCCCCATATTCATCATCTTGGGTTGAATAATGACAGAAAGGTGGAACATAAGGACAAAATCGTAGCGTAATGGTACTTTGCTTCCATACTTTGCGAGAGCTCAACAGCATTATGGCAGGTCATTATTTCGAAAATTAAAGAATCACCCACCCAAATGGTCTGGAATACCATCATTTAAGATCCCAAGATATCCTAAAGGAATAAAGCCTGTGCCAGAAAAGGCTTAGAGAGGAGGTTTTTAATTGATGCTTTCCAGCTGCAAGTTCTGTGATCAATAATTTACCATTCACCGACGTTTTCCTTCCTTTGCTAATTATTTCTCAACAGTAAACGGGGAAATAGATCCTCGCCGGAGAAAGAGAGCTTTCCTAGTTCAAAGGGAAAATAGATGAAGATAGCCCAGAGATTTTTACAAAAGGCCTGCTTTTTGCAGGAAGGGCACCTCAAACCTCTTAAGGAAATAGGAGAGAGAATGAGGTCCTTGTAGCTTGGAGCACAACTAGGCATTTCCAAAGAAAAGGTTGGCAGTTACTATACCATTCTGTTGGTCCATAAGAAGAACAGTGTTTACATCTCAGTGTTTAGAGCAGGACTTTGTGAGACAATGATAATATTTAATGGAAAGAGAAATCCTACCCCCAGAATCCAGATTGTTGCTCTTGCCAGATGAGCCCAAAGCTCTTTCCATTGGCAGCAAACCATGGAGGGAATGAACCATCCTATTTGTCTGCAGCAACCCCAAAATAGTTAAATATGGGCACACTTTGGCTAGATACTCCTGGCATAACTGGGAATGCTAGGGCTTGGAGATCACTTGCATTCTGTCTCAATGTCTCGCTAATGCTTTCCCGCCTCCCCCAGGAATCAGGAAACATCAACCTAAATTCTCCATCCTAGAATAAAACCACAGAGGGATATATTTTGTAAAAGTAAAGATTTCTCCTTGACATTAAGCCTAGTTGAATCCGACTCTGTAGGTTGGTGCTCATCTCCATTTCTAAGCCGAAGAGCTGGCGTTGTCCGAAGACACCTCCAAAGTCATGTGGTTGGCATGACGGCATGGAGTGTCGTTACCTTCCCGCTGGAATGGTACCTATTGATCTGCTCACTTTTGCATGTTTTCGAACTGCTAGGTTGGCAGAAGCTGGGGCTAATAGCGGGAGCTCACTCTGCTGCTTGGATTCAAACCGGTGACCTTTCGGTCAGCAAGTTCTGCAGCTCAGCGGTTTAACCCGCTGCACCACAGTAGGCTCCTAAACAAAGAAGTGTGTTTGATCCCATAATATGGGAATGTGACAGAGATATTATAATAATTAATAATATCAGTCAACCATCAGTACAATTCTGTCGTCTACCTAGGTGGAGGAACTAAAATATCTATGCAAGAGTACAGCGATCAGATAAAATGCGTAGATAATAAAATACGGACCTAATAAATACTGGATAATACCATATGAGGTAACGATTAAGATGTGGTGTGGAAAAATTGAGATTAAGACTGATATTTGAAATGTAATTTCTGTAGTTTATTGTGTACATTGTATGTCCAGGGGGAGGGGGGTAAACAATAAAATAAACAGAAATAAATATTAACCAGCTGCGCCACCGCGGTCAGGTTATAAATCACAGTTGCTGCCTCAACTTGGTTCGAGGCGAGATCAGGCACTCAAAACACGGTAAACCATCAGCAACAGCAGTGGTTCTCAACCTGGGATGTTTTTAGTTTACAACTCCCAGAAATCCCAGCCAGTTTACCAGCTGTTAGGATTTCTGGGAATTCAAGGCTAAAAACATCTGGAACCCCAGGTTGAGAACCACTGAGCCACAGGATAAAACAAACCACGGGGAGAGGTCCAAGACTAGGGTTCCAACCAAGTTTCCATCTGAACTGCAAATCAGGAAGAAGCAACAAAGCTTCATGATTCCCCAAGTATTCGGAGCACAACGCATTGTGAGCCACGAAAGAAAAAGAGACAAGATCCCATGACAAACAGATACATGTGCCACAAACCGTTCAAGAGTTGGGAAACAAATCGGATAAAAGGAACAGGGCAAGAGAAGCAACACAGAAGCCACAAAACATCCTCTGCAAGTTTTTCCAAGCACAAGAAAAACCCAGCCTTGAAATAGTAGTATTTTTCCCATCACTGGGACATGCTAGACATAACTGAACTGGCTCTTACCTGTCCTGCAAAGCTCCACTTTCCCAACCTGAATCCACGGCTTAAGAGCCCTAGCTTCACCCAGGGATTCCCTACGGCAATGTTACCTGTCTTTTTCCAGGTCACTTAGGACCGTCCGCAGCTTGCCTTTCCCACAAAGGGAATTTCATGCGCGAGCAAAGTCAGAAGGGATCGGAGGATCCTTACCCTCGTTCTGTCCTCAATCTCGTAGATGCGAAGCTGCATGGGAACATTAAAGCTATGCAGGATGTTGCCCCCAAACACCAGGGAATCAACCGGCGTGTAAACAGCATGGATCCACCCTACGGAAGCAAGGAAAGAAGAAACCGCGTTGGAAAAGTCACGTCCAAACTCAAAGGTACCTGGGGAAAATGTAGTTTGAAGTACACCCGCATCCAGAGAGCACTGTGAACCCAAACACCGATGGATCTAGACCAGTGATGGCCAACCAATGACACGCGTGTCAGCACTGACACGCCTAGCCATTTTTGCTGACACGCTGCCGCATGCAGATTGATTGAATGACTATGTCTTTTGTGGCCAAATTTGGTGTGATTTGGTCCAGTGGTTTTGTTGTTTACTCCATGGGAATTATGCACATTACATATATATATATATATATACATACACACACACACACACACACACACACATATACATACTAGTTGTGCCTGGCCACACGTTGCTGTGGCGAAGTATGGTGGTATGGGAAATAAAGTATTGAGGAATTGGTGGTAGTTAAGGTAAAGGGTAAAGGTTTTCCCCTGACATTAAGTCCATTATAAATGGGTTATATAGCTGTGTGGAAGGGCCTTGAGTCTACACTGCCATATAATCCAGTTAAAATCAGATAATCTGTATTTTATAGGCAGTGTGGAAGAGGCCTAAGTGAGGCCTAACTCTGCCTTCCCCTGGGCTGAGTGGGTTGCTTGGAGACCAAGTGGGCTAAAACTATGTAGGTGCTTGTGATTTCCTTTTTTTCATCATTTTAAAATGTATTTATTTATGCAATGCTTTTGACACTAAATAAAAAGTGGGTGGAGCTTAGCCTTCTAACTGGCAGCAATTGGAAACCATCAATTATTCCTCTCCCTCTAATTAGGACTTTCTTTTTCTTTTCTTTTTGTTGTATCAACCTAGAGGCATGGATGAGGGGTTGTGCTGCCAAGTTTAGTGTTTCTGGGATGTGTAGTTTTGTTGTTTTGTCCTAGGCCGAAATTTCATTACCCTTTTATATATATAGATATATACAGTAGAGTCTCACTTATCCAACACTCGCTAATCAAACGTTCTGGATTATCCAACACATTTTTGTAGTCAATGTTTTCAATACATCATGATATTTTGGTGCTAAATTCGTAAATACAGTAATTACTACATAGCATTACTGCGTATTGATATACTTTTTCTGTCAAATTTGTTGTATAACATGATGCTGATTGATCCAGTATGTCTGACCTCTTGCATCTCCAATAATAGTCCCGTATTTACGCCTCTTCCAGCACCTTGAAGGCGTTGACAATTTGGATAATTCTCCCCTCCTGATGATTTTGATAAACTAGCACTTTGACCCAGGTTTTTTTGAGATTTTATCCAAGATTTTACCTTTTGTTCTTGAATGTGATTTTATGACTTGTTTTTATTGCTTTGTTTTTATTGTGAACTGGGCTTGGCCCCATGTAAGCCGCTCCGGGGAGATGGGGCGGGGTATAAAAATAAAATAATAATAATAATAATATATTAATTATAATTATAATTATTATTATTATGCTTAATTTGTAAAATCATAACCTAATTTGATGTTTAATAGGCTTTTCCTTAATCCCTCCTTATTATCCAACATATTCGCTTATCCAACATTCTGCCGACCCATTTATGTTGGATAAGTGAGACTCTACTGTATATATATATATTATTCTATTATTATTGTAGTATATTATTATATTATTATTATTATATTATTCATTATTCATGATTACATTGAAACTACAACCGAGAGAAATCAGCGTTGTACAGTTGTTGTACATGGAAATAATGGTAGTAAATAGTTTTTGATTTATTAAATACAGTTATATTTTACAATTATATATTTTTGTTATTTAAACTATATTGTGAAATTATGGTTTTTTTTCTCGAAGTGACACACCACTCGTCATGCTAGGTTTGTTTTGGAGAATTTTGACATACCAAGTGCAAAAGGTTGCCCATCATTGATCTAGACCAAACTTGGCACACAGAACCCCCATAACTACTGGAGGAGTTTGAGGAGATTGACTCACCATACTGGGAGTTATAGTTTACCCTACAGTCAGAGAGCACACTGAACCCCACCCATGATGCATCCAGAGCAAATTTGCCCAACATCACAAACTTTAAGTACTGATGGAGTCTCTCGGGGTTAACTGGAACATTTCCAAGCTCTGGCGTACAAAACAGACGATTCCGAGGAAAAGAGGGGCCCTTCTGGAAGAGAGAGACTTACCCGAAGGGATGAAGAAAGTGTGTCCTTGCTTCAGTTCAATTCTTTGGCATAGCTCCACCCTGTCGCCCAGAAAGATATCACTCTGCTTCCCTGAGAGAACCCATTCCTCATAGAGTTCTAGGTTCTGTGAAGTTGGAGGAATCAACCAGAAGATCTAGAAATACAGGCATTCCCTGAGTTACTAACAAGATAGGTTCTGTTGGTTTGTCCTTAGGTTGAATTTGTTTGTAAGTTGGAACAGATACATTTTTAAGTGGCCAATGTCTATACACATATATATATCTATCTATATCCACAATAAAAGTGACAATATGTATGTATGTGTGTGACTGGGATGTCCACTTCCAGAGACAGACTCCCACTTCCACAAGTAGCTATAGCTCCCACCTTTCATAAGACATCAATGGCCCTCCCTCCAATGACATTGCAGGTTATAGGGAGCGCCGTGAACATGTCCAAGATCCCTGGACATGTCCTCCACAAGCACCATACTGCCCACCACCCTTTCATATGAGGACAATTTCATCCTAGATTTTGTTTTTCCTCCACCACAGACATCCCTGTGTTTCTCTCAATTGGTGTGGTATTTGCATAACCCCGCCCACTGCCTCTCCCTTAACTCTTTCCTACTCTTTTCTGCGGGGCACAGCAAACAGAGTAAAATTGTATTGTTGAAGGCTTTCATGGCTGGAATCACTGGGTTGCTGTGAGTCTTTCCGGCAGTATGGCCATGTTCCAGAAGTTTTTTCTCCTGACGTTTCGCCCACATCTGAGGTTGTGAGGTGTGAGTGGAATTGATCAGCAACTGAACATACTGGAGGGAGTTGGGGGAAATCTAGGCACTTATCATAGCGATGAATGAGCTTGGTATCTCCTTCCCCACAAAACTCTGCCGCTTGCGTCCTCAACCAGCTGGTCACCGATTTTCCGCAGCTGCGCATCGTCGCCAAAACGCTGCGTTGAGGACACAAGCGGCAGAGTTTTGTGGGGAAGGAGTTCCCAAGCTCATTCATCGCTATGATAAGTGCCTAGATTTGAATGGTGACTATGTCAAGAAGTGGTATTTGGGTGTGGCTTTCAACTGCATATGGTAAATGTTTTCTCCTATACTTTTTGAGGACGCAAGCGGCAGAGTTTTGTGAGGTAGGAGTTGCCAAGCTCATTCATTGCTATGATAAGTGCCTAGATTTGAATGGTGACTATGTCGAGAAGTAGTATTTGGATGTGGCTTTCAACTGCATATGGTAAATGTTTTCTCCTATACTTTTTGAGGACGCAAGTGGCAGAGTTTTGTGAGGCAGGAGTTCCCAAGCTCATTCATCGCTATGATAAGTGCCTAGATTTGAATGGCGACTATGTTGAGAAGTGGTATTTGGGTGGGGCTTTCAACTGCATATGGTAAATGTTTTCTCCTATACTTTGTTCATTTTTAATTCCAAAACGTAATCTACTTTCTGGATAACCCTCATATAATGCCAAGTTTTTAACTTTGTTTGTGGTTTTTCTGTACAGTATAACCGTATTCTCAATTCGCTTCTGACACGATAAATAAATAAAAAGTTGCCTGAAAGGGATCAGACTGGAACTAAACAAAAGAAATATGTAGCTCTGCATTTTCAAAGTTCCATCCTATTCTACTGCATGGTTGGGAATTAGAAATCGTTTCATTATTAGATCATTACATTACTTAATTTGTTGGTAGTGAAGTGTAGCCTATTCATAACACAAGCCTCCCAGAGGGTCCAAAAGTAGGGAGCAAACCTAAAAATAAATCAACAAGCACGTCCCATTTTTGTTTCAAGCATCAGCAAAATATCCTGCCCACCTTCGTCTTTTCTACTGCCCAAGCAGATTTCTTAAGAATGCAAAGGTAAGCATTTAGGAAGATTCTATAAGGGATAAAAAAAATCTTAGAAAGCTTGCATGACGTTCGCTTACTTTTCCGCCTCGGAAAACGTGATACCAAACTGATGTGCCTCCGAAATCAATGTGAAAGTCAGTGAAGCATCCTTTGACGCTCATCAAACAGTACCTGCAAAGGGAAGAAACACAGTTAAAAGTGCAACAACTCACCACTTTGCTGCAGGAAAGAAAAGTGACTTCCAGCAACGTAAGAAGCGAACGGCTTCCTTATTTCGTGTTTTGAGGGCAAAGCCTCAAAACAATCCATTTGTTTGAAGAATACCATTCAAAATTTCCTGTAGAATTTGGGACTCCTTATCTGAGAAATCTGGATTTTCAGAAAGACCACACACTCCCACAAAGGGGATAAAATATAGTGTTATTGATATGCACTGTCCTTGGTTTGATAGTCCGCTGTGAATATAGGGAAGGCTCATTTTGGATGCCCAAGAGGCAGAAAGCTCATTCCTTACAAAGGGTGTCCAAGAGCAAAGTTTGACACAGTTTTTCCTGGAATTGAAATCACCGTGGCTGTTCAAGCGCTCCTAGGATGGATCCCAGGCAAAGGCAAACTTGGGCCCTTCAATTCCCAGAAATTCCAGCCAGCTATAATAATAATAATAATGTGTTCGACTTGTGATTTTGTGATACAAAATCCAGCATATCTATCTTGTTTGCTGTGTCATACAATTATTATTATTATTATTATTATTATTATTATTATTATTATTATTATTATTTGGGAAGTGTCCGGCCTGTGATCCAGTACAACAGCCAGCAGAGTGTCTGCTGTGGACTCATCTTGTTGTGTTTCTAATAATAATAATAATAATAATAATAATAATAATAATAATAAACAAATTGGACAGAAAAAAAAGAAAACTCATAACCATTCATCATTCACTGCACCCTCGCAGTGATGTTGACCGGCTATATCTGCCTAGAAGATCAGGTGGCAGAGGACTCTTACAAGTCAAACAAGTAGTCAAAGAAGAAGAACATGCCCTGGCAGAATATGTAAAGCAAAGTGAAGAACCTGCTTTGATTGAAGCCAAAAATCAAACTCCTCAAAGCACAGCAGACAAAAAACCTGTACAAGAAAACCGCACTACAAACTAGAGCTGACAGCTGGCACAACAAAACATTGCATGGAAAGTTCCTTGACAAAATGGAAGGAAAAGCTGATAAGGAGAAGACCTGGCTCTGGCTCACGAATGGGACCCTGAAGAAGGAGACAGAAGGCCTGATCCTTGCAGCCCAGGAGCAAGCCATCAGGACAAATGCAATTAAGGCCAAGATTGAAAAATCAGCTGATGACCCAAAATGCAGACTCTGCAAGGAAACCGCCGAAACCATTGATCATATTCTCTGCTGCTGTAAGAAAATCGCACAGACAGACTACAAACAGAGGCACAACTATGTGGCCCAAATGATTCATTGGAACTTATGCCTCAAGTACCACCTCCCAGCAGCAAAGAACTGGTGGGATCACAAACTTGCAAAAGTATTGGAAAATGAGCACGCAAAGATACTGTGGGACTTCCGAATCCAGACTGACAAAGTTCTGGAACACAACACACCAGACATCACAGTTGTGGAAAAGAAAAAGGTTTGGATCATTGATGTCGCCATCCCAGGTGACAGTTGCATTGACGAAAAACAACAGGAAAAACTCAGCCGCTATCAGGACCTCAAGATTGAACTGCAAAGACTCTGGCAAAAACCAGTGCAGGTGGTCCCGGTGGTGATGGGCACACTGGGTGCCGTGCCAAAAGATCTCAGCCGGCATTTGGAAACAATAGACATTGACAAAATTACAATCTGCCAATTGCGAAAGGCTGGGATCTGCGCGCATCATCCGAAAATACATCACACAGTCCTAGACACTTGGGAAGTGTTCGACTTGTGATTTTGTGATACGAAATCCAGCATATCTATCTTGTTTGCTGTGTCATAATAAAATAATAATAATAAGTGTTCGACTTGTGATTTTGTGCTATGAAATCCAGCATATCTATCTTGTTTGCTGTGTCATACAATAATAATAGTAATTATTATTATTATATTATTATTATTATTACTTGGGAAGTGTCCGGTGTGTGATCCAGTACAACAGCCAGCAGAGTGTCTGCTGTGGACTCATCTTGTTGTGTTAATAATAATAATAATAATAATAACAACTTGGAAAGTGTCCGGCGTGTGATCCAGTACAACAGCCAGCAGAGTGTCTGCTGTGGACTCATCTTGTTGTGTTAATAATAATAATAATAATAATAATAATAATAATAACTTGGAAAGTGTCCGGCGTGTGATCCAGTACAACAGCCAGCAGAGTGTCTGCTGTGGACTCATCTTGTTGTGTTTCTAATAATAATAATAATAATAACAACAACAACAACTTGGAAAGTGTCCGGCGTGTGATCCAGTACAACAGCCAGCAGAGTGTCTGCTGTGGACTCATCTTGTTGTGTTAATAATAATAATAATAATAATAATAATAACTTGGAAAGTGTCCGGCGTGTGATCCAGTACAACAGCCAGCAGAGTGTCTGCTGTGGACTCATCTTGTTGTGTTAATAATAATAATAATAATAATAATAATAACTTGGAAAGTGTCCGGCGTGTGATCCAGTACAACAGCCAGCAGAGTGTCTGCTGTGGACTCATCTTGTTGTGTTAATAATAATAATAATAATAATAATAATAATAATAATAATAATAAAACTTTATTTATATACCGCCCTATCTCCCAGAAGGGACTCAGGGCGGTTTCCAATAATAAAAACAACAAGTACATTACATAACCACAAAAACATAATATTAAAATAAGATAAAAACTATACAATTAGATAACACAATAAACAACAGTTTACCAGCTGTTAGGAATTCTGGAAGTCCAAAAAACCTGGAGGGCCCAAGTTTGTCCATACCTTATCTACACTATAAAAAGAATGCACTTGAACTGCCATCGAATCCTAGGAGTTGTAATTTGGAGGCACCAAAACTCTTGGGCCGGGAAGGCTAGAGCGCTTGTAAAAGTACAGAATTCCATAGAATTGAGTGATAGTAGTTCAAGTGGGGTGACATATAGCATTCATTCTCGTCTAGATGAACCCCCAGTCTTGCAGAGCTTCGTTCGAGAAATACGCCTGGTTTTGTTAAGAGCGGGAACGACAGGAACGAAGCTGCAGAAGGAACTGAGAAAGTACTAAAGCGACTCTTTCCTCCCGTTTGTGAGACTTGGAGAGCAGTTTTATGGGAAAGCGGCTGCAGAGAGGCACCGAGCCGCTCACCCACGCCGTCCGTACCAAATGACCGAATTCCTGCCTCTATTCTCCGGCTCACCACAGGCCAGGAAACGGCATGCCACTTAACCCACTAACCTCTTTTCCTTGTTCCGGTGGCTGGTTCAGGGTCGCACTCTCACTCGCTCCCCAGAGACACATTTCCCCAAGCCTTCTCGACTCCACCCCTGGACCTGCTAGTCCCGCTCATATTCCCCTCAAGGCTCGGAGAGGCCGCAGCATTCCCGCGACTTCATCCCATCCCAGGTACGGGATCTCGGCTGTATGCAAACGGCATGCAAAAATCCCCGTAGATGATAGGCCAGGGCGACCCTTACCATGTGCCTTGGGAAGGCTGGCAAATCAGAAAGTCTTGGGGATACAGAAAGAGCTGCTGCCTAGCAACCCCATCCGGTGCCGCGAGTTGACAGAGTGATACGCAGCGCTGTCACGAAGACGCTCCATTTGCAGGCGCACGCACATGCTACAAAACCTCCCTTTCGACAATGACTAACATTTCAACGGGTCCTTCTGCGACCTGGGACCGTTTTTGGAACGCGCCACGAAGAAATCTGCCTCACAGTCAAGTCCCCCCAAAGCCCTTAAGTCTCCCAAGGCTACAATCCAGAATAGAACCCGGCGTGCTGACGCTCAACTGAAAGCGGCAAGCAAGCGCGACTCGGTTGGATGGTGACCTCAATTGCTTTTCAAAATACAAGTCCTTCCCTCTCCTGCACCGGGCGTCCTTTCCTGTAGCGTTTGAGGCAAGACAGGGAAGTCGGTGGAAACGCACGGCAAGCTTCCGTCGCTTCCGAGCAAAATCAGGCGCCGATATTACTGTCACAAGGATTACCAAGAATATAACATACAGTAGAGTCTCACTTATTTATTTATTATTTATTTACAGTATTTATATTCCACCCTTCTCACCCCGAAGGGGACTCAGGGCAGATCACATTACAAATATAATTACACATTCAATGCCTTAACATAGAACTGAGGCAATACAAACACGAGGCTCCGAGCTGGCCTCGAACTCATGACCTCTTGGTCAGAGTGATTTGTTGCAGCTGGTTGCTCAACAGCCTGCGCCACAGCCCGGCCTCTTATCCAACTTAAACGGGCCGGCAGAACGTTGGATAAGCGAATATGTTGGATAATAAGGAGGGATTAAGGAAAAGCCTATTAAACATCAAATTAGGTTAAAACTGATTTTACAAATTAAGCATCAAAACGTCATGTTATACAACAAATTTGACAGAAAAAGTAGTTCAATACGCAGTAATGCTACCCTGTTTCCCTTAAAATAAGACATCCCCAAAAAATTAAACCTAGTAGAGGTTTTGCTGAATTGCTAAATAGAAGGCCTCCCCCAAAAGTAAGACCTAGCAAAGTTTTTGTTTCGAAGCATGCCCAATGAACAGAACACCAGAGCATGCAGGATCGGTAAATGTATGTAGAGTCTCACTTATCCAAGCCTCGCTTATCCAAGCCTCTGGATAATCCAAGCCATTTTTGTTGTCAATGTTTTCAATATATCGTGATATTTTGGTGCTAAATTCGTAAATACAGTAATTACAACATAACATTACTGCGTATTGAACTACCTTTTCTGTCAAATTTGTTGTATAATGTTTTGGTGCTGAATTTGTAAAATCATAACCTAATTTGATGTTTAATACGCTTTTCCTTAATCCCTCCTTATTATCCAAGATATTCGCTTATCCAAGCTTCTGCCGGCCTGTTTAGCTTGGATAAGTGAGACTCTACTGTACCATAGATAGTTGTACATGGAAATAGTGGTAGTAACAAGAAATTCTTCATAGGATTCACAGTTTGTCTGGTTATGCTGGTTTGTGATCACAGTTACTGTATATAATAAATGTTCATTTTTTTGTTCAACAATAAATGTGAATTCTTCTTCATGGAAAAATAAGACATCCCCTGAAAATAAGACCTAGAGCATCTTTGGGAGCAAAAATTAATATAAGACACTGTCTTATTTTCGGGAAAACACTGTATGTATTAATTACTGTATTTACGAATTTAGCACCAAAATATCACGATGTATTGAAAACATTGACTACAAAAATGCGTTGGATAATCCTGAACGTTGGATGAGCGAGTGTTGGATAAGTGAGACAACAACAACAACAACTCTTTATTGATTAGTCAGTTTTGACCATATCAAAACATGTAAAACATACAAAACGTACACCCTTACCCATACATACAGTAAAATCATGTAAAATAGTAAAACCATTTAAAAACAAGGCATCCTTGCCTACTAGCCTACCAACCCACTCCTTGGTAGTTGTGCAAGTACAGAATAAAAAGATTAAAATTAAGATTAATTATTCCCTTAAGGTAAGGTTTAAGCGGGGGCAAGGGTAAGTAAAATGAGTGGCTTGTCCATAGTAAATTTTAAATTTGGATTTTGTTATTGGCATTAATATCACAGCTGTCCGCTTCCATCTTCTCGCGGATGGGCCAGCGCTTTTTGCGTAAAAAGGGTCAGTTTTAAAATAGAGTTTTTATCTGAACCCCGTAGAAGGATGTGCAGTTTCACCTTATTGTCTAAATGAGTGTGGTTCTCAAGCAGAGGCTCTAAATAGAAAGATCGAATCCTGTTGTAGATAAGTGAGACTCTACTGTAATTGAAAAGCCAATCCGGACTCAGATTATCAGGGATGCCAAAGTTTTCTTTCCTTTTGCCATGAGCTTCCCTTTAACTGGAGACCAGACACGGGATTTTTTGGAGGCCTAGTATGTTCCTTCCCACTTTTTTTTGCGAGCTTTCTCATCCCGCAGTTGCGCAGTTTCATTCGCACCCCACTTTGCACCGGAGTTGAGCATCCAAGTGTTCAAAATGGGACTTTTGGCTCATGCTGGGATGGTGCAAATCTTGATAAAAGGCCTCTCGAAACAGCTGCGTTCCCACCTGCAAAGGACTCCTTCTCCGCCCTTGAATCCCCACTCAATCTAAGGAAGGATGTGTCTTGTTTAACAGCAGCGGCTGAGGAAAGGGTTAGGAATCTGGGGAAGCTCCATCCGCAAGGCAGTCTCGGGCGAAACGCCTTTGCGTTGACCTCTGCTGCGGCTTCCTTTCAACACAACGCTGCAGTCACATGGCATGCTCCCAGCCCCGCTTCAACCGCCTCGGTAAATCTGATACTCAGCGGGAAGGGTCCTCACCACAGTGCCTCTGGGAGATATGCTCAACTTTGCAAAGGGACTTGCTATAGAGATATCTACGCTGGAAAAAGGCACGTCCCAGTCCACCTCCAGGCATAGTTCACTTGCCACAGATTGGACAGAGACGCATTAAAAAGGAAGCACAGTCCTATATGACTCAAAATACCACGTGCGTGTATGAGTTGCGTGCATACGAGAGGAGAGACAAACACAGAACTTACACTCATTGCATCTGCCAAAATGCAATGCCATCTCCATATGTGCTTCACAGATTTTAATTACCGTATATACTCGAGTAAAAGCCGGCCCGAATATAAGCCGAGGCACCTAATTTTACCACAAAAAACTAGGAAAACATTGACTCCAGTATAAGCCGCGATACCAATAAAATTACATTAATTGAGGCATCAGTAGTGTAAATGTTTTTGAATCTTTACATCAAACTGTAATTTAAGATATGACTGTTCAACTCTGATTAAATCATTGTTTTCCTCTTCTTCAATGTCAATGTGCTTATGTTAATAATAAGAGTGAAATAATAAATGTAATAATAATAATAATAAATGCAGTAAAATAATAAATAGAGTAAAATAATAAATGTATTATTAATAATAAAAATAGAGTAAAATAAATGTAAAAGTAAGAACAATAATAGAGCTGAAAAACTAGGCTTATACTTGGGTATACACAGTAACTATTCCATAAGGATCCACAGTGGCACAATGGGTTAAACCCTTGTGCCAGCTGAACTGCTGACCTGAAGGTTGGGTTGCTGACCTGAAGGTTGCCGGTTCGAATCTGCGAGACAGGGTGAGCTCCCGTCTGTCAGCTCTAGCTTGCGGGGACATGAGAGAAGCCTCCCAGGATGGTAGCACATCCGGGCGTCCCCTGGGCAACGTCTCTGTAGACAGCTAATTCTCTCACACCAGAAGCAACTTACGTTATATTCTCAAGTCACTTTTGACACAATTTTTAAAAATCTATTCCATTATTTTAACTCTGTTTCCGAGGTATTCTATACATTATAACCGCAAACCCCACTGACAATGGACTGGGACCAAACTTGGTACAGAGAAGCCCCATGACCAACTGAACATACTGCAGGCATTAGTGGGATTGCACCTTGATTGTGGGAGTTATAGTTCACCTGAATCCAGAAAGCACTGAACCAAGTTTGATTCAAACGTCAGATCTGAATCAAACTTAGCACACAGACCCAGCATGTCTTGGTGCTCTTTCCTTTGGAAGACTGACCCACAGCACAACTGGGAGAAGAGAATCAGACACTTGTAGACCGGAGGGGCTAAGTAGGATCCATCCCATGAGGAAGGATGACTCGCAACAGCAATCGCCACAATCCCACCAGAAAACGCACAAAGTGAGAGGCAATGCCTCGCACAGAAAGAAAAGAGCGCATGCCGCATGTATTCATTCAAACTCTCCGGAGAAAAGAAAGCAGACATGCAAGTAGCAGAAACAAGCAGACTCCGATCCTTACCCGCTGACCGATGCCTGGGCTTCGAGCCTAACCCATGCCCGTTGGCATTACGAGGCCACCACTCATGCGGAGGCAAGAGCATCGCGCTCCCTGCAAATCCAAGCAGATGGCTTTCTGTTCTCAGCCGGATTTCTTTCTTTTAAAGACAAGCCAGCGGGGAAAGTATAATGCCCGCCTCCCTCCCTCCCTCCCTCCCTCCCTCCCAGAAGATTGAAAAAAACGGATTGCAAAGCCATTACCACAAAATGGCAAAGCAAGACGAGGGAAAGCGCAAAGTTCGCCATATGGTCTCTACCGCCCCCGCCTTTTGGTGAATTGGGAAACAGCCTTCTTGGTGACCTCTCTTAGCCTAGGCGAGTTTTACCGGCAGTCTCCTTTTTCTCGAAACATCTTACTCAAGCACTTAGATCGGAACGATGCACAAAAGATGTGCTGATTTTAATATGCAACATGTATAGTCCGCCCAAGGACTTCTAGAAAGACAACATTAATCAAACCCACCAAAAAAAAAAATCAAACTCGTAAAAAATAAACTCACAAATATAGAGGGCATACCGTACTGAGTTCTTTTTAAAGTGACTCAAAGGGTTACCTAAATGTTTTTAAATTTTGTTTTAACTGTTTTGAATCGACATCTGATTCTGATAGCTCAATGCCTTCTGAAACTTGTTGCACTCCGTGTTGGTTTAGCTTGAACATCCAGTATAACGTGTAACAGACCTTGATTTGTAGGAGTTGTAGTTCACCTACATCAAGAGACCACTGTGAACCCAACCAACAATGAATCTGGACCAAACTTGCCATGGATGATAGGATTTGCAGTACCTTCACTCACTTCAATAGACCACTGCGACCCCCATGAATGACGGACCTGGATAAAACTTGGCACACAGACCCCCCCCCCCCCCCAACAACTCACTTTACATCCTATGCGGTCTGGGGAAGGGTGGACTATGGATGATGGGATTTGCAGTACCGATAACCAATTCAGCTCCAACTTCCACAGACCACTGTGAGCCACACGAATGACAAACCTGGACCTAACTTGGCACACAGACTCCCCAAGTGTCTCCAGTATGCAGAACATACTGGAGACAATTGGAGGAAATTGACTTTGATTTATGGGAGTTATAGTTCACCTGCAGCCAGAGAAGCTGTGATTCCCCACTGACAATGGACCGGGACCTCACTTGGCACAGAGAATTGACCTTGATTTTGGGAGTTCTAGTTCACTCGCCAGTGGTTCTCAACCTGGGCTTAATACCCCTTAATACAGTTCCTCATGTTGTGGTGACTCACACTCACTTATCCAACGTTCTGGATTATCCAACACATTTTTGTAGTCAATGCTTTTCCTTAATCTGTCCTTATTATCCAACATATTCCCTTATCCAACGTTCTGCTGGCCCGTTTACGTTGGATAAGCGAGACTCTACTGTATAATGAAAATGGATATTCTAACCAATCAAGTGAAAGATACACAGGTAATCCCAAAACAAACAAACAGACTGGACTCTAATAAAAGAATATCTCAATGCAAACAAGGAAAAATGAATGTTTAGACTAAACTATGGAAACACATCGGGAGAAGAACCAGAAGTGGCAACGCCGAAAGGGAAAATCAATAAAGATAATTTTTTAAAGAAAACAAAAACCGTTAAGTCCAAAATGACTTGAATTCACTCTGCGACGCATGCAAATAATAATAATAATAATAAATAAAACTTTATTTATATACCACCCTATCTCCCGGATGGGACTCAGGGCGGTTTACAGTCATAAAAGCAACACAAACATTACATAACAACATAATACACATTATTAAACAAAGTAAAATAATACAATTATAACAATAAATCACACTTACATGACCAGATCAAGGGGACGGGAACCATAAACCCAATATATTAAAATGCATCATTTTAGGCTAGGGAAATCTTGTGCAATATATTCAGGCTCAGGCTCAGAAGCCACGATTTCAAAGCCACCCATGCCTGTCTTGCTTGGATCCTCTTAGCCATGATCCTCAACTTGAACAAAAGCTCAGGATGATTTCTTTTGAGCTCATTGACTCACTGGCACGAAACGGGGAGAGGATAGTTAGCACAAACTTATTGAACCAGGGCTTTTCGGATAAACATGGCGCCCGAATTAAACCAGCTTGGTCTTTGCAGAAACAAAGCCACTGTCAAGCGCTCCGAACACAAAAGGTCTATTCAGGAAGATTCTCAGAAGCATACTAAAACTCCAAGCTCCTCAGTCTGAAGTCAGAAAGACTCGAAAAAACGCAACACAAAAAGACGAAAGCCTTTATCCAACTTACTTTTTGACTTTGGGATACTTCATCTCTGCAATAGCATTGGTGGCATCCGTCTGTTTCTCCTTCAGATGAGGAGGCCACATGTTGTCCACCCAGTCGACTAAGTCCACCTGAAAGACCGTCCAAAGCCAGTTAGTTAGGAAACGCTGGAACAAAAAGGCACAGAAACAGAGAGGGATCTCGGGAAGGTGGCCTTGTCTCCTATTTTGCAGGGAAAAAATAGCTCTCCTTCAAGGCATGATCTATTCGAAGGTCTCCAGGTCAACACAAATTCTAGGGCAATGATGGGCAACCTTTTGCACTTGGTGTGTCAAAATTCACCAAAAAAACCTAGCATGACTTGGATGGTGTGTCGCTTTCAGAATAATAATAATAATAATAATAAATTTATTCTTATATCCCGCCCCATCTCCCCGAAGGGACTCGGGGCGGCTCACAGCAATAATAAAAACAGTGACAAATTACACATTGTAAAATCAACATGAAAAGCAGTCATACAATCAATACATACACCACATGTTAAAAACAAGGAGCTAAACAATTCTAGGCCGAAATAGAGGGCTACATGGAGAAGGTAGCTTCATGGCAGAAGTCCTCAGCAAGATATCAATAATCATGGGAAAACACCATACCATAATTTTACAATATATATAGTTTAAATAACAAAAATATATAATTGTAATATATAACTGTATTTAATGAATCAAAAACTATTTACTACCATTATTTCCATGTACAATAATAATAATAATAATAATAATAATAATAATAATAATAATAAACCAAACCAGCAAAGGTCATGGAAAATGAGCACGCAAAGATACTGTGGGACTTCCGAATCCAGACTGACAAAGTTCTGGAACACAACACACCAGACATCACAGTTGTGGAAAAGAACAAGGGTTGGATCATTGATGTCGCCATCCCAGGTGACAGTCGCATTGACGAAAAACAACAGGAAAAACTCAGCCGCTATCAGGACCTTAAGATTGAACTTCAAAGACTCTGGCAGAAACCAGTGCAGGTGGTCCCGGTGGTGATGGGCACACTGGGTGTCGTGCCAAAAGATCTCAGCCGGCATTTGGAAACAATAGACATTGACAAAATTACGATCTGCCAACTGCAAAAGGCCACCCGACTGGGATCTGCGTGCATCATCCGAAAATACATCACACAGTCCTAAACGCTTGGGAAGTGTTCGACTTGTGATTTTGTGAAACGAAACCCAGCATATCTATCTTGTTTGCTGTGTCATACAACGTCGTTGTGTCAATAATAATAAAACTTTATTTATATACCGTCCTATCTCCCGGATGGGACTCAGGTCAGTTTACAGTCATAAAAGCAAACAAAAACATTACATAACAACATAATACACATTATTAAGTAAAGTAAAATAATACAATTATAACAATAAATCACACTTACATTACAACAATCTATGGTACCTCTTGCAATTTCCACGCTGATTTCTCTCTATTCTAGTTTCAATGTAGTCATGAATAATGAATAATATAATAATAATATAAGAGTAATAATATGATAATATACTAGAATAATAATAGAATAATTGAATGATATATATATATATATACACACACACACACACACACATATACAGTGGGGTCTCACTTATCCAACACTCGCTTATCCAACGTTCTGGATTATCCAAGCCATTTTTGTAGTCAATGTTTTCAATACATCGTGATATTTTGGTGCTAAATTCGTAAATACAGTACAGTAGAGTCTCACTTATCCAGAAGCATTCTCTCCTGATGTTTCGCCCACATCTATGGCAAGCATCCTCAGAGGTGGGTTGTTGTGAAGTAACCTCTGAGAATGTCTGCCATAGATGTGGGCGAAGCGTCAGGAGAGAGTGCTTCTGGAACATGGCCATACAGCCCGGAAAACACACAACAACCCTGTGATCCTGGCCATCAAAGCCTTCGACAACACATTAAATTCACTGATGTTTCATAGATATTTATAGCCTAAACTTCATTTTCTACATAATATTTCTACATTAAAAGTGGCCCTGTATTTGCTTAAAGCTGCTAAAAGGAGATTGGAGTACATAGATCAGATTGGGGTGCAGTGTAGGGGAGATGAGGATAGTTGATGCACACATCTATGGCTAAGTTACATTGGCACCAAGCTGGCAAATACCTGTATATTTGTATTTTAAGTGAACCAGATGTATGTTGTATTTTGTGTTTGTATTTTGTGCTTGATAAGGCCAACTGGCTAATCAATAAATTGTTGTATATTATACATAATATTTTTAATAATTTTGTGGATGAAACAAAGTGTGTGCACATTGAGCCATCAAAAAAACAAGGTTGTCAGTGTCTCAGCCACACACGGTCAACCATTCTGGAGTATTTTGGAGCAACTAACCATGAGCCGAGTCCAAATGCCAAACTTTTTACAAATGCAATGAAGTTTCCACTCACCACATTGGGACGCTTGACAATGTTGGCCAACTTGGTGTGACTGAACTCCAGGCTGATGACGTTATAGAGCTTCTTGCGCTCGGCCTCGGGGGTCTCGTAGTAGCGCACAAACTGAGACATGCTCATCTCGGTGCCTTTTTGCGTGTTGACGTCCATCACGTCCACAATCCGACGGCTCCCTGGAAGATTGGACATACCTCACATAAGACATTTAAATATATATATGCAACCGGTCGGGATAAATGTGGGGAAATTAAAGAAGTATGGGATGCATTTCCACTGTATCTCTGTGCCCACCAGGGGGCACTCAAGAACACCGAGAAACAGACCTCACAACCTCTGAGGATGCCGGGTGAAACGTCAGGAGAGAATGCTTCTGGAACATAGCCAGACAGCCTGGAAAACTCACAGCAACCCAGTGATGAAAGCCATGAAAGCCTTCGACAACACAAGAGCCCAGTTTGTGTAGCTATACAGCTGCATCGCATGACAAAAGGGTAGGGTAGACTGTATCACCTCGGACTCAGAAAGTTTTGTGTTGCACAGAAAGTGACTAAGAACAAAAAGCAAAGCCCTGCGGGTGGAAAACTAGCTCCACCTTCCCTCTAGGTTTCTAGCTCCAGGAATTCTTTTTTTTTCCGTAAATTTTTATTAATAGTAAATTTAAAAATAAAAAAATACATGGAAAGTGGGAGAACAATATGGGTGGAGAAAAAGAAAGAAAGAAAGAAAGAAAGAAAGAAAGAAAGAAAGAAAGAAAGAAAGAAAGAAAGAAAGAAAGAAAGAAAGGTGAAGAAGAAGAAGAAAGTTGTGTGGGAGAGGTTGACTTCCATCTATTCCTTGGTGTTTGTATTGTGACTTTCTGCATTTTAGTATTTTATAGTCCAAACCGTCTTCTTCCCCTTTGTCTCTAATAATTTCTTGTTGTTCTTATCATTTCAAATTATAAGCTCCATTTTAAGTTAATTAAAATACAGTAGAGTCTCACTAATCCAAGCCTCACTTATCCAAGCCTCTGGATTATCCAAGCCATTTTTGTAGTCAATGTTTTCAATATATCGTGATATTTTGGTGCTAAATTCAGTAAATACAGTAATTACAACATAACATTACTGCGTATTGAACTACTTTTTCTGTCAAATTTGTTTTAAAACATGATGTTTTGGTGCTTAACTTGTAAAATCATAACCTAATTTGAGGTTTAATAGGCTTTTCCTTAATGCCTCCTTATTATCCAAGATATTCACTTCTCTTTTTGGTATTTCTTTTGACCTCCACTTCTTCGCATATGTTATTCTGGCTGCTATTGTCAGGTGGTTAAATAGAATCTCTTTGTCTTTATCCAGATCCAACATTCCTAGCAAGAAATATTCTGGCTCCTTTTTAATGTTAGTCTTTAATATTTTTTGTATTTCTCCGTGTATATCTTTCCAAAATTTTATAGCTTTTGGGCAGGTCCACCATGTATGAAAAAAGTACCTACCTGTTGTTCACATTTCCAACATTCGTTGGAGGCATTTTTGTAAAGTTTTGAAATTTCTTGTGGTGTAATATACCATCTGTATATCATTTTATACCAATTCTCTCTTAAGTCGAATGCATATGTGTATTTGATTCTCTGATTCCAAATCTTTTCCCATTTTTCTAGTTTTATTGGGTGTCCAATATTTGCTGCCCATTTAATCATACACTCTTTGATTTGCTCTGTTTCTGTGGTCCATTCTAATAATCTTTTGTTGCACAGAAAGTGACTAAGAACAAAAAGCAAAGCCCTGCGGGTGGAAAACTAGCTCCACATTTCCACTTGATGTGCTAGGTTTCTAAGTCCAGGAATTCTAATTTGGTTTGCAATGCAAAAATGATGGTCACATAACCAAAGGGTAGCAATAATTAAATCACAATGAGGTTTCACTCCCCCATTCTGCCACCAGGCCCTAGACCAGCCTCTATGTCAAGGCTCAATAATCTCTCTATATAAAAATGTATTGTCCGTTTGTAGGATCGAATTAACAACAAAACCACTGGAGCAAATAACACCAAATTTGGCCACAAAACGCCTAACAACCCAAGGAGTGACCACCACAAACATAAAAACATAAACACACAATGGTCTATGGTCTTATGAAACCATCTAGATGGTTTTTGAGGGTCCCTTTCCTTATCTATGGTCTTCTGCTGGTCCTATGAGATCATGTGGATGGCCTTTGAGGGCCCCTTTCCTTACCTATGGTCTTATGAGACCATCTAGATGGTCTTTGGAGGTCTCTTTGCTTATCTATGGTCTTATGAAACCATCTAGATGGTTTTTGAGGGTCCCTTTCCTTATCTATGGTCTTCTGCTGGTCTTATGAGATCATCTAGATGGCCTTTGAGGGCCTCTTTCCTTACCTATGGTCTTATGAGACCATCTAGATGGTTTTTGGAGGTCTCTTTATTTACCTATGGCCTTATGAGATCGTCTAGATCAGGGGTCCCCAAACTAAGGCCCATGGGGTGGATGCAGCCCTCCAAGGCCATGGAGCTGGCCTCTGTCCTAAACTTTAGACTTAGGGTTGAAGTAAGTCTGAAACGACTTGAAGGCACACAACAACAACAATCCTAATTTTGAACTATTTCATCCTAGTCCGGCTGCCCAACACTCTGAGGGACTGTGAATCGGCCCTCCACTTAAAACACCCCGGTGTAGACTAAGGCACCCCACTTTTGAATGTTCAGAAAACCCACAGGCCAGCAAGGCTTTCTTCCGGTATAACCACTTCCTGCATGCATATCGAGGCTGCAAAAGTAAGAAAAGCCTGCCAAGAACTTTTGCCTGGCACTGTGAAGGGAGAGGCAAGTGGCACTTTTCTCAAATGCCGCGAGAAAGCCATCAAAGGAAAGTGATGATTAGCCCGGGCCCATTAAATGTCAGCGGTGCCATTAGTGCTCCATCGCACGTCAGAGATGTAAAAGCTTCTGGCTAATAAAGTAGTTCCTAAAAGCAAGGAACAGGGACCTCCCAGGGTGCCCGCTTCAGAGCGCTGCAGCGCACGCTGGCCTTGCCCAAGCTGGCAATTTCCTCCCAGAGAAAAAAAGCAAACAAGGACAGGCATGACCTCTGGGTTCCAATCTCAAAGAGGAGCATAAAGTGGCTTTAAGTCATAAAGTGGCTTTAAAGTGGCCCAGGACCAGGGACAACCTTGGTTTAATCTAGAAACCTCAACGAACGGAGGCAAGTGGAGATACAGCCGGGCAGGCTATAGCACCAAATAAGACCTACATCCCACGAACTCCAAGGGTTGGGTTGCTGTGAGTTTTCCAGGCTGTCTGGCTATGTTCTAGAAGCATTCTCTCCTGACGTTTTGCCCACATTTATGGCAAGAGGTTGTGAGGGCTGTTGGAAACGAGGCAAGGGTGCACACTAACTCAACCAGAGAAGTCAGCCATAGCAGAGCACTTCATGAGTCAACCTGGACACAGTGTATTATTGGAGAACACAGAAATGCTGGACAACTCTCACAACCACCATGCCAGACGACACAGAGAAGTCACTGAAATCCATGAGCGTGTGGACAATTTCCACAGAAAATGAACAATACAATCAGGAGAGTAAATAAAGAACAACACTCAGAAAACAGGGGGATTCCATGTCAGAGTAATTTGCAGCGCAGCAGTAGTTGGATGGAATCAGTGGAAGGCAGAACGAAGTGACACCCAGAGAGGTTAGTAAAACTATATACAAAGTTTTACTGTATGCAGTAATAATCAAGACAAACGGACTTGCAGAAGACAGTAGACGGACACAGGACTTGGCTCTCACTCTAGGCAGACAGAACTCAACTCAACTTGTATCTGGATACTCCCTAGTTCCAGCCACACATTAAGGACATCATAGCTTCTTAGTACAGTAGAGTCTCACTTATCCAACACTCACTTATCCAACGTTCTGGATTATCCAACGCATTTTTGTAGTCGATGTTTTCAATAAATCGTGATATTTTGGTGCTAAATTCATAAATACAGTAATTATTACATAGCATTATTTTGTATTGAACTACTTTTTCTGTCAAATTTGTTGTATAACATGATGTTTGGGTGCTTAATTTGTAAAATCATAACCTAATTTGATGTTTAATAGGCTTTTCCTTAACCCCTCCTTATTATCCAACATATTTGCTTATCCAACATTCTGACAGCCCATTTATGTTGGATAAGTGAGACTCTACTGTAATTAACTCTTTCCAGACTATAGTACACTCTGGATAATGTAATCAGTTGCAATTCAAAGCATGACACAAACTGCATTTAAACACTATCAATATACAAATCCCACATTAACATTCCAGACAGGAAACAACCAGAGTCAGCTAACACCTCCCAACAAAGCATTCCCCCAGGTGGGAAGCAGCCAGTCTTTGAAGCTGCAAGGCTTTTCCATGCTAATCAAGCTGGCCAATGGCAACATTCGCACTTGTCCCAAACAGAAAACCCTGGACATCATTCCACAGATATATAAGCCCCGCTTGTCTAGTTTCCAACAGACCTCACCACCTTTGAGGATGCTTGTCATAGATGTGGGCGAAACATCAGGAGAGAATGCTTCTGGAACATGGCCAGATAGCCCAGAAAACGTACAACAATCCAGTGATTCCGGCTATGAAAGCCTTCGACAACACTTTGTAAGGGCTGCTCATGGCATTTAAAAATAAATTCATTAACCAATTAATCAATTAAAATCCCTTTTTTCCCTCCTCACTAAAGTCCAGGCATAAGTTATGTAACATCAACAGGTAGGTTTTCTTTTCTCCTCCGTTCCGGTCATTATCTACAATAAGTTTTTTATTGCAATACTTTTCTTTCTTTCTCTCAGCGGAAGATAGAGCCCATTTCCCCCATCCAAAAATACCTGATGTTATTTTGTTCTCTTCTTCCCCTCCAAAAACACTTAACATATGCTTGTGTCCTCCTTTCCATTAACTCCTGCTAATGTATTTCATCCCATCCTCTTTCCCTCCCTGCTGAAAATTCCGACTGATAATTTGTCCCGTCCTTTGCTTCTCTTCCGAAAATACTCCCAATGACATTTCGTAGCTTTTTGGGGGGGACGCGAGGCACATCGCAAAAGGACAAAACAATTTCTATTGGCTCATGAGAGGAAAATGGGGTTAAAAATAATGGCCAGAAGGTGAAGCCATCACTTTGATTTTCCTTTCTTTTCGAGATGACGTGCTTCAATCAAAGATTTGTAAGCAACAAAAGACTTGTTCTACTCCTCCGAAAAGAACTGCGCAAAAAGTATTACAGTAGAGTCTCACTTATCCAACGTTCTGGATTATCCAACGCATTTTTGTAGTCAATGTTTTCAATACATCGTGATATTTTGGTGCTAAATTCGTAAATACAGTAATTACTACATAGCTGTATTATTATATGTATGCTTCCAGGGTGCCTTCTGATTGAATGGAAGGAAACAAGTTACAGTAGAGTCTCACTTATCCAACGTTCTGGATTATCCAACGCATTTTTGTAGTCAATGTTTTCAATACATCGTGATATTTTGGTGCTAAATTCGTAAATATAGTAATTACTACATAGCATTACTACGTATTGAACTACTTTCTCTGTCAAATCTGTTGTATAACATGATGTTTTGGTGCTTAATTTGTAAAATCATAACCTAATTTGATGTTTAATAGGCTTTCCCTTAATCCCTCCTTATTATCCAAGATATTCGCTTATCCAACGTTCTGCTGGCCTGTTTATGTTGGATAAGTGAGACTCTACTGTATTATTATATGTATGCTTCCAGGGTGCCTTCTGATTGAATGGAAGGAAAGAAGTTACAGTAGAGTCTCACTTATCCAACACTCACTTATCCAAAGTTCTGGATTATCCAATGCATTTTTGTAGTCAATGTTTTCAATACATCGTGATATTTTGCTGCTAAATTCGTAAATACAGCAATTACTACATAGCAGGGTATTGAACTACTTTTTCTGTCAAATTTGTTGTATAACATGATGTTTTGGTGCTTAATTTGTAAAATCATAACCTAATTTGATGTTTAATAGGCTTTTCCTTAATCGTCCTTATTATCCAACATATTCACTTATCCAACATTCTGCCGGCCCGTTTATGTTGGATAAGTAAGACTCTACTGTATTATTATATGTATGTTTCCAGGGTGCCTTCTGATTGAATGGAAGGAAACAAGTTACTTCTGCAAGTTACTGTTTCAGAATTAGGTCGTTAGGAACTGCATTTACACTATAGAATGAATACAGTTTGGTACTGCTTTAACTGCTATGGCTCAATGCTATGGAATCATGAGAATTGAAAAAAATTGTATACTATCACAAAAGATTACTATCTCACCCACTTCATAGGAAATCTGCTACAAAACAGGAGCTTTTTTGTTGAGTTACAGGGTCAGAGAAACAGAAGAACGGCTTGTGTAATCATTTACACAAATGATTAGCCATTGCCAGAAGAGACAGAGAATTTCATCTATGCTGACGATCGTACCATCACTGCCCAAGCAGGGAGCTTTGAAATAGTTGAACAGAAGCTCTCCAAAGCTTTAGGTGCTCTTACTGCCTATTACAGGGCTGATTCCTAACCCATCTAAAACTACAGATGTGTGCTTTTCATCTTAAGAAGAGACAAGCATCTTGAGCTCTGAGGATCACCTAGGAAGGAATCCCACTAAAACATTGCAGCACACCCAAATACCTGGGAGTCACTCTAGACCGTGCCCTGACTTACAAGAAGCACTGCTTGAACATCAGGCAAAAAGTGGGTGCTAGAAATAACATCATATGAAAACTGACTGGCACAACCTGACACTTGCACTTGCGCTTTGCTACTCTGCTGCTAAGTACACATACCCAATATGGATTTGGCTATTAATGAGACATGCCGCATTATTACAGGATGTCTATACCCAACACCAGTGGAGAAATTATACTGTTTAGCCAATACTGCACCACCTGAAATCCATCGGAAAGTAGCAGCCGATAATGAAAGGACCAAGGCAGTGACATCTCCGGCCCATCCTCTGTTCAGATATCAACCAGCACACCCAACGCCTTAAATCAAGAAATAGCTTCCTAAGATCTACAGAGATCCTCACAGAAACATCTCAGCAAGCAAGAGTCCAAAAGTGGCAGGCTAAAACCCGGAACCTCAATCAGTGGCTGATACAAGATGAGAAACTCCCTCCTGGGCGACTTGGAATGTGCTGAATTAGCTGCGCTCTGGCACCACGAGATGCAGAGCCAATCTTTATAAATTGGGGCTACAAAGTGGAGTCCACGACATGCGATTGTGGAGGAGAGCAAACCACAGAGCACTGACTATAATGCAGTCTGAGCCTGGCCACATGTACAATGGAGGACCTTCTCACAGCAACACCAAAGGCACTCCAAGTGGCCAGCTCCTGGTCAAAGGAAATGTAGCATAATGCCAAGTTTTTAACTTTATGGTTTTTCTATCTATATATATAAAAGGGTAATGAAATTTCGGCCTAGGACAAAACAACAAAACTACACACCCCAGAAACACTAAACTTGGCAGCACAACCCCTCATCCATGCCTCTACGTTCATACAACAAAAAGAAAAGAAAAACAAAGTCCTAATTAGAGGGAGAGGAATAATTGTTTTTATCCAATTGCTGCTAGTTAGAAGGCTAAGCTCCGCCCACTTGGTCTCCTAGCAACCCACTCAGCCCAGGGGACAGGCAGAGTTAGGCCTCACTTAGGCCTCTTCCACACTGCCTATAAAATACAGATTCTCAGATTTTAACTGGATTATATGGCAGTGTATACTCAAGGCCCTTCCACACAGCGATATAACCTATTTATAATTTTATATTATCTGCTTTGAACTGGATTATCTTGAGTCCACACTGCCATATTATCCACTTCAGTGTGCATTTTATACAGCTGTGTAGAAAAGGCCCCATATAATCCAGTTCTAAGCAGATAATATAAGATTATAAATATAATATGTAATAATTACTGTGATATAATAATACAGAAAAATATAATCTCTAAAATCAGGACAGTAAATAAAGAACAACACTCTGAAAGCATAAGCCACAGCAACGCGAGGCCGGGCAAAGCTAGTCTATATATATAAAAGGGTAATGAAATTTTGGTCTAGGACAAAACAACAAAACTGCACATCCCAGAAACACTAAACTTGGCAGCACAACCCCTCATCCATGCCTCTACGTTCATACAACAAAAAGAAAAGAAAAACAAAGTCCTAATTAGAGGGAGAGGAAGAATTGTTTTTATCCAATTGCTGCCAGTTAGAAGGCTAAGGTCAGGGGAAAACCTTTACCCTTTACCTTAACTACCACCAATACCTCAATACCTTATTTCCCATACCACCGGGCAAAGCTAGTGATAAATAAATAAATGAGTACTGGTATCTCACACTACATGTCCCACAATTTCTTAGCATTGAGCCATGGCTGTTCAAGTGGGGTCAAACTGCATTCATTCTACAGTATAGATGCCCCCAAAGTTATAGATGGAGTTTTAAAAAAAAGGTATTCCCAAAGAACACCTTTTTCAGTTGGGAAAAAAAAATTGAAAACAACTCACCCACAAGGAGCTTGACGTCCCGTACCGTGAAATCCGGGTCTGGCATCCTGAAATCGGTAAAATTAGAGTAAGCACGATATAAAAAAGCTGAAATTCAGCAGAAAGTCAGAATACAATTGAAAGGAAATAGGAAGAGCCATCTTGGGACATGCCAATGCCACTCAGAAGCCTAACCAATCCATTTTAAACTGTAAATTTTAAAGGGCATTTTTACTGGAATGAATGGTTTTCGTGTCTTTTCATCTCTACAAATGGAGTTTGAACCCACTTAAACTGCCACGGCTCAAGGCTATGCAATCCTGGAAGCTGTAGTTTTAGAAAGTTTGAGTCTTCTCTACCAGAAAGTCTCTGTCTTACCAAACAACAGATCTTAAAGATTCGACAGCACTGAGCCATGGCAGTAAATGTGGTATTGAACTGCGTTAATTCTACAGTGGAAATGCACCCTATGTCTTTTAATATATTATATTATATTATTTAATACATTTATATCCCACCCTTCTCACCCTGAAGGGGATTCAGAGCGGCTTACAAATTAAATTTACATACAATATTATATTATTAGCACAGCACAATACTGGCACTAAATTACTATATTGTACTATATCAATATATTGTAATATTATTAGTAATAATAATAATTATATAGTGTGTTTCAATGCAAAGAAGAGAAGGGGCAAGAAATTGTTGTTGTTGTTATTGTCATGATGACCAAGCCAGGGGTGTAGGATGTTATTATGTATGTTTATATGGGTTTTAGGGAGCCCCCGGTAGTGCAGCGGGTTAAACTGCTGAGCTGCTGAACTTGCTGACCCAACGGTTGGCAGTTCAAATCCAGGGACCGGAGTGAGCTCCCACTGTTAGCCCCAGCTTCGAAGCAGTTTGAAAACATGCCAATGTGAGTAGATCAATAAGTACTGCTCCGGTGGGAAGGTAACGGTGCTCCATGCCGTCATGCCGGCCATATTACCTTGGAGGTGTCTACGGACAACACCAGCTCTTTGGCTTAGAAATGGAGATGAGCACCACTTTCATAGTCGGACTCAACTAGACTTAATGTCAGGGGAAAACCTTTACTTACTGTATATACTCGAGTATAAGCCTAGTTTTTCAGCCCTTTTTTTAAGACTGAAAAAGCCCCCCTCGGCTTAGGTGAGGGTCCTGGTGGGCTTATATTTGGGTCATCTTATACTCGAGAATATATGGTACATTTATTATTTTTCTGTATTATTGTTGCTACTATTACATTTATTTTACTCTATTTTTATTATTTTATTGTTAATACATTTATTATTTCACTCAGATCTTATTATTATTGATTTATTATTTTACTCTATTTATTATTACATGGATTATTTTACTCTATTATTATTAAACGGATACATAAGCACATTTACATTGAAGAAGATGAGAATAATGATCTAATCAGAGTTGGACAGTCTTATCTTAAATTTGAGCTTTATGTAAATACAGTAGAGTATCATCCAACATAAACAGGCCAGCAGAACGTTGGATAAGTGAATATGTTGGATAATAAGGAGGGATTAAGGAAAATCCTATTAAACATCAAATTAGGTTGTGATTTAGGACTATGCTTTTGGATTGCTTGGTTGAGATGTTGAGATGTTTTGAACGTTTTGGTTTTAGCTTCATTTTATTTGTATATCTGTTTATGCGCCATCGAATTGTTGTCTATTTACTGTATTTATTTATTTACTACATTTATATCCCGCCCTTCTCACCCCGAAGGGGACTCAGAGCGGCTTACAAATTAAATTTACATACAATATTATATTATTAGCACAGTACAATGCTGGCAATAAATTACTAAATTGTACTATATCAATATATTGTAATATTATTAGTAATATTACATGTAAAATATAATATATAATTAATATTATTAATTATATTATTAGTATTATATTGTATTACAATATAAGATTATGAATATTATATGTATACTAGCTGTGCCCGGCCACACGTTGCTGTGGCGTTGTCTGGTGGTGTTGGTGAGAAATTGTTGAGGTAGTGGTGGTATTGGATGTCTGTTGTATGGTTGTCTTTATGTTTAGTATGCATTTGGTTGTTTGTGTACTGTGAAAGTGGTGACGATAGAGGGGGTCTATGTCCCTGTGTAGTATTGTATAGTATTTATACATTGTCCATGTGTTGTGAATGCTTGGATTGTGTCCTGCTGCATAGTAGAAAGGGTTGGGTTGGATGGCCCTTAGAGGTCTCTCGAAACTCTTGTGCCTGTCCCCTTGGCTGAGTGGGTTGCTAGGAGACCAAGTGGGCGGAACTTAGCCTTGTAACTGACAGCAATTGGATAAAAACAATTATTTCTCTCCCCCTAATTAGGACTTTATTTTTCTTTTCTTTTTGTTGTATCAACCTAGAGCCGTGGATGATGGGTTGTGTTGTCAAATTTCGAGGTTGGGAGGCCTGTAGTTTTGTCGTTTTGTCCGCTGCCCTGATGCCATCACTTTTTATATATATATAAGATAGATACAATATGTTATATTATTATATATTATTGTAAATTATATTGTATATATATATTGTATATATATATATATATATATACTTGTAAGTATAAGACATAAAGAGCACTGTCTTACTTAATTCCCAGTCCAGCCTTACTTCTGAAGACGAGGGGGGCGCGAAGGGCCTCTCGCTGCACATACTCAAAAGTGAAATCTAAACAAAACAGGGAAATAAAAGCAGAGAAAATCAAAATTAACACAACAAAGCAGCCCGGCTGGAGGAAACCAAGGGTGCATCTACACCACAGAATTGATGCACATTGACCCCACTTGACTTGCCATGGCACAGATAAAAAGAGCTGTAGTTTGACAAGCTCTTCAGCCTCCCATGCACCAACCAAGGGATCCCTTATGAGGAGGGTAGGAAATCGGCAGGTCAGTGGGCCCTACACCCACCCCGGGGTGCCCTCGCAGGGGGTACCTTTGCCCTCCATGGCCCGCACAAACTGTCCCCGGAAGCCAGGGCTCCTCAGCTTCTCCTCCAGGCTGAAGCCCCGGACGCTGACGATCTCCTCCACGTCGGAGAGGTCCTCGTTCTCGTCGTAGAGCCGCCGGCTGATGGATCGCTGCAAAAGGGAACGGAAGGCTAAGATGGATTACATGAGTCCGCACTGCCAGATAATCTGGGACAAACAGAAAATCTGTAATATAGGGCCTGTCTGGAAGAGCGAGCTCTTGGAGTCTCATGGAGGTTTTGATGGCCATCTGTCGGGAGGGCTTTGATTGCGTCTTCCAACCTAGGGAAGGATTGGACTATGTGGGTCCCTTCCAACTCTATAAGAATAATGACCCCACACATTCCACTCTACTTCTCTTTTCCTTTGCAAAGGCGGTGTGGCCATCTGTCAGGAGGGCTTTGACAGGGCCCTTCTACACTGCCATATAATCCAGAATATCAAGGCAGATAATATCAAGGCAGGAAGGCAATCAAACAGGTGATTGGGGACTGAACCTAGACCAGTGATGGCCAACCTATCACACGCGTGTCAGCACTAACACGCCTAGCCATTTTTGCTGACACGCTGCCGCATGCAGATTGATTGGATGATTATGTCTTTTCTGGCCAAATTTGGTGTGATTTGGTCCAGTGGTTTTGTTGTTTACTCCATGTGAATTATGCACGTTACATTTATATATATATATATATATATATATATATATATATATATAGATAGATAGATAGTATCATTCTATTATTATTGTAGTATATTATTATATTATTACTATTATATTATTATTATATTATTCATTATTCATGACTACATTGAAACTAGAATAGAGAGAAATTAGCGTGGAAACTGCAAGAGGTACCATAGATTGTTGTACATGGAAATAATGGTAGGAAATAGTTTTTGATTTATTAAATCTATATATATAAAAGAGTGATGGCATCACGGCGACCCACAAAACAACAAAACTACAGGCCCCCCAACCTCGAAATTTGACAACACAACCCATCATCCACGCCTCTAGGTTGATACAACAAAAAGCAAAGAAAAATAAAGTCCTAATTAGAGGGAGAGAAATAATTGTTTTTATCCAATTGCTGCCACTTAGAAGGCTAAGCTCTGCCCACTTGGTCTCCTAGCAACCCACTCAGCCCAGTGTTAATAAAAGAATAAAAAATAAAATAAATACAAATAATACAATAAAAAATAATAAAAAACACTAAAAAATTAATACAATAAAATACTATAACACAATAACTAAAAACAATACAACAAAATAATAACATATAATAAATAAAAAGATAAGTTATAATAAAATTAATTTAAAAAATACAAATAACTTCAAATAAAAATTCCACAACAACTTTTAACCAATACCACCACCACTTTGCCACAGCAACGTGTGGCCGGGCACAGCTAGTACAGTTATATATTACAATTATATATTTTTGTTATTTAAACTATATATATTGTGAAATTATGTTTTTTTCTCGAAGTGACACACCACCCAAGTCATGCTAGGTTTTTTGGTGAATTTTGACACACCAAGCGCAAAAGATTGCCCATCACTGTCCTAGACACTTCTAGATATTTATTTATTTTATTTATTTATTAGCAACATTTATATCCTGCCTTTCTCACCCCGAACGGGACTCAGGGTGGCTTACAAATTATATATACATACAATATATTATATTCTTAGTATAGCACAATATAAGCACTATACAAGCATTATATATTATTATATTATACTATACGACTATATTGCAATATTATTAATAATATTACATGTAATATAAATATACAATTATAATACTGTATTATTATTATTCTTATATTGTATTACATTATAAAAATATTATTATCAATATTATATGTATATACAATATACAGTAGAGTCTCACTTATCCAAGCTAAACGGGCCAGCAGAAGCTTGGATAAGCGAATATCTTGGATAATAAGGAGGGATTAAGGAAAAGCCTATTAAACATCAAATTAGGTTAGGATTTTACAAATTAAGCACCAAAACATCATGTTATACAACAAATTTGACAGAAAAAGTAGTTCAATACATGATAATGCTGTATTATATGTACAGTAGAGCATTATATATTATAGTACAGTATTATATATTATACTAGCTGTGCCCGGCCACGCGTTGCTGTGGCGAAGTCTGGTGGTATGGGAAATAAAGTATTGAGGAATTGGTGGTAGTTAAGGTAAAGGGTAAAGGTTTTCCCCTGGCATTAAGTCAATTATAAATGGGTTATATAGCTGTGTAGAAGGGCCTTGAGTCTACACTGCCATATAATCCAGTTAAAATCAGATAATTTTGGTCGGGGCTATGTTTGTCTTTATTGTTGTTTTATTGTTTTTATTGTTATTTTAAAGCTAATTGTATTGTTTTAATCTATTTCTGTAAACCGCTCCGAGCCAAACTGGGAGTAGCGGTATACAAGTCTAATAAATAAATAAATAAAAATAATCTGTATTTTATAGGCAGTGTGGAAGAGGCCTAAGTGAGGCCTAACTCTGCCTGTCCCCTGGGCTGAGTGGGTTGCTAGGAGACCAAGTGGGCGGAGCTTAGCCTTCTAACTGGCAGCAATGGGATAAAAACAATTCTTCCTCTCCCTCTAATTAGGACTTTCTTTTTGTTTTCTTTTTGTTGTATGAACGTAGAGGCATGGATGAGAGGTTGTGCTGCCAAGGTTAGTGTTTCTGGGATGTGCAGTTTTGTTGTTTTGTCCTAGGCTGAAATTTCATTACCTTTTTATATATAGATAGATTATTATTATTATACGACTATACAGTAGAGTCTCACTTATCCAAGCCAAACAGGCCGGCAGAAGCTTGGATACGCGAATATCTTGGATAATAAGGAAGGATTAAGGAAAAGCCTATTAAACATCAAATGAGGTTATGATTTTACAAATTACGCACCAAAACATCATGTTAGACAACAAATTTGACAGTAAAAATAGTTCAATACACAGTAATGCTATGTAGTAATTACTGTATTTATGAATTTAGCACCAAAATATCATGATATATTGAAAACATTGACTACAAAAATGCCTTGGGTAGTCCAGAACGTTGGATAAGCGAGTGTTGGATAAGTGAGACTCTACTGTATTGCAGTATTATGAGTTATTCTGGGTTCTATGGCTGTGTGGAAGGGACCTGGGAGACTTCACACATGGTTTTCCTAGAGCTCGAACCCGGGTCAGGGCAGGAAGGGTCTCTACTGTAGTGACACGTGTCTGTGACACACGTGAGAACGCGCCCCAGTGATAGCAAAGCAATGAACCAGCGTGGGGGGTATGATCCTAGATATCAACACGTGTGGGGAGGGGGGAGGACAAGAGGCCTTTCTCGTTTGTATCCAAACACGTTGCGTTACGTAACGTAGGAACCCCCCCTCCCTTTCGATTTCGGATAGAGGGGAGTCTCAGGAAACGAGCAACCCCAAAGAGGAGGAGTTGTTTTTATTTATATATATATTTTTTGTTCAGACAGGGGTCGCACGTGTGAAACCAAACCCAACCTCAATTCTTGGGGAGGTTCAAAAACAATCATAAAGGAGTACCCACCAGTCTTCTTCCCGAATCTTGCCCTGTCTCCATGTTCCGGGGAGTTTCATCGCTCCGAGTGCCCCGGTTCCGGCTGGGGGGGAGGGGGGAGGGCTCCCCCTCCCCTTGGGGGGTCTTTCAAACAACAACAACACCCCCAAGGAACCCACGCCCCGGTCCTTCCTCCCAGGGGTAGAGTAAAGTTTGCCCCCCGGATCAGCACTTTTCCGAGGCGGGTGCGCTCCCTGGGCAAGCCGTCACTCCATCAGTCCATCAATCCACCCACCCATCCCTGGCTTGGGCTCGGCTTGTCTCTCTGGCTCTCGGGGAGGGCGAAAAGGCGTCAGAGGCGTGCCCGGAACGTAAACATTGGGGCCGGCGGGCGGGGGGGGAAATCCCGGAGTGGGGCACCAGCGCGGCGCTTCTTCCTCCTCCTCCGCCTGCGCCGCGGCTGGGTGCTCATCTTGGCCAGTGTTGTGGTTGGGTCACGAGGGCGGGCCAGCGCGCAGGCGCAGAAGTCGGAGGAGGAGGAAGAAGAAGAGGAAGAAACCGCGCGCGGCGGGAGGCAGGCAGGCGGCGGGAAGAGCGGGTGGGTTTCCCCGCCGGGAGGGGCGGAGGAGCCGGAAGTCCCCCCAGGAAGTCCTTGGGAGGGAATGAAAGAGAGGTAGAGAGGCCCACCGGCCGGCCCACCTCTCAGGGTTGGCGTCAAGATCACCACAGGGAGGGCCTGCCTTTAGGAAGGGCCCAGGCAAGGCCTTGATTATTATTATTATTATTATTATTATTATTATTATTATTATTATTATTAAACTTTATTTGTACCCGAAGGACTCGATGCGGCTTACAAAGGCCAAGGCCTCAACACACAATATAACACAGGGGTCCCCAAACTTTTTAAACAGGGGGCCAGTTCACAATACTTCGGACCATTGGAGGGCCGGACTATAGTTGGCCACCGAGCAATAATAATAATAATTATTATTATTATTAACAATAATAATAATAATGAGGGTTGGAAGAAACCCCTTGGGCCATTTAATCCAATCCCCTTCTGTCTTTGTGCACCAAAAGCACAAGCAAAGCACCCCTGACAGATGGCCACCCAGCCTCAATCTTAATAATAATAACAATAATAGTAATAATAAGGGTTGTAAGAGAAGAAGAGACCCCTTGGTTCATTTAGTCCAACCTCTTTCTGCCCTTGTGCCGTGGGGGCCGGATAAATAGCTTCGATGGGCCGCATCCGGCCCCCGGGCCTTAGTTTGGGGACCCCTGATATAACAATACAAAACAAAAAGCAAATTAAAAACAATTAAAACAGTATAAACAACAAGCAATAACAATACGCTAAAACACAATAGAACTGGGCCGGGCCAGAGTAATGGGTACAAGATTAAAAGTGCTGATGTGACAGGTGATATATAAGGCTTATACGGCAAGTGCAGAGTGCGATATACGATCTTAATTCTAATAAGGCCTTGTTTATTTCTTGATAGATTTATTATTTATATTATTTATGTATTATTTACGACATTGATATCCCGCCCTTCTCACCCCGAAGGGGACTCAGGGCGGCTTACAAGTGTATATACATACAATAGATTATGTTATACAACTATATTGCAATGTTATTAGTAATATTGCATGTAATATAAATATACAATTATAATAGTGAATTATAATTATTATTACATTGTTTTACATTATAATATTATTATTAATATTACATGTACAGTACTATGTTGGTAATGTAATATTATCTTCTATATAAACAACTTTTAGTGGCACTTGTTATACAAGCTGCAAAAGAAGGGGATTATGGTGTCATATTAACATCAATCTAAACTGGATTGGACTAGAAACAGTGGTAGATCATAGCCCTATAGAATCTCTTACGTTTACTAGTACAGTAGAGTCTCACTTATCCAACGTTCTGGATTATCCAACGCATTTTTGTAGTCAATGTTTTCAATATATCATGCTATTTTGGTGCTAAATTCGTAAATACAGTAATTACTGCATAGCATTACTGCGTATTGAACTACTTTATCTGTCAAATTTGTTGTCAAACATGATGTTTTGGTGCTTAATTGGTAAAATCATAACCTAATTTGATGTTTAATAGGCTTTTCCTTAATCTCTCCTTATTATCCAACATATTCGCTTATCCAACATTCTGCTGGCCCGTTTACATAGGATAAGAGAGACTCTACTGTAGTATATATTGCAGTGAATACTTTACTTAAGGTATCCACTACTTGTATTCTCATTCACTATATTAGTATAGTTCTTAACATAAAGAAATACACTTGGCAACACTTACAAAGGTATTATGGAAAAACTATTCCTATTTATAGTTTAAGTGCCAGTTATGTCAAATAGAAATAAAAACCAGACAAAGTCTTATTATTGACTTAATAACAATCAAAATTGCTATTGCAGCGTTGAATCGAGTTAAATAAAGTTCTTAACATGCAGATGTACAAAAAGGCAACCCTTCACATAAACCTTAACATGAAACTGTTGTAGTCTCTAGTTTGATTTCAGTCTTGTCAAATCGAATAAATGATTTATTTATAGTACAGTAGAGTCTCACTTATTCAAGCCTCGCTTATCCAAGCCTCTGGATAATCCAAGCCATTTTTGTAGTCAATGTTTTCAATATATCGTGATATTTTGGTGCTAAATTCGTAAATACAGTAATTACAACATAACATTACTGTGTATTGAAGTACTTTTTCTGTCAAATGTGTTGTCTAACATGATGTTTTGGTGCTTAATTTGTAAAATCATAGCCTAATTTGATGTTTAATAGGCTACTCCTTAATCCCTCCTTATTATCCAAGATATTCGCTTATCCAAGCTTCTGCCGGCCCGTTTAGCTTGGATAAGTGAGACTCTACTGTACATACAATCTTTCTGTATATATAAAAGAGTGATGGAATCCCGGCGACCGGCAAAACAACAAAACTAAAGGCCCCCCAACCTTGAAAATTGACAGCACAACCCCTCATCCACGCCTCTAGGTTGATACAAGAAAAAGAAAAGAAAAATAAAGCCCTAATTAGAGGGAGAGGAAGAATTGTTTTTATCCACTTGCTGCCAGTTACAAGGCCTGTTGTCCCCCCCTCTCCCCACACGTGTTGATATCTAGGATCATACCCCCCACGCTGTTTCATTGCTTTGCTTCTCACGTGTGTCACTCCTTTCTGCCCTGACCCGGGTTCCAGCTCTAGAAAAACCATGTCTTCAGACTCCAAGGTCCCTTCCACACAGCCATAGGACCCAGAATAACTCATAATATTGCAATATAGTCGTATAATCTTCTATCTGTATATATAAAAGGGTAATGAAATTTCAGCCCAGGACAAAACAACAAAACTACACATCTCAGAAACACTAAACTTGGCAGCACAACCCCTCATCCATGCCTCTACGTTCATACAACAAAAAGCTCCAGCTAGAAGGCTAAGCTCCACCCACTTGGTCTCCTAGCAACCCACTTAGCTCAGGGCTACTTCAATAAGGCCTCTTCCACACTGCCTATAAAATACAGATTATCTGATTTCAACTGGATTATATGGCAGTGTAGACTCAAGATGAGCACCAACCCCCAGAGTCAGACACGACTGGACTTAATGTCAGGGGAAAACCTTTACCATTTATCTTAACTACCACCAATTCCTCAATACTTTATTTCCCATACCACCATACTTCGCCACAGCAACGCGTGGCTGGGCACAGCTAGTATATATATATATATAGCTTTGCCCGGCCACGCGTTGCTGTGGCTTATGGGAATCCTTTGTTGGCCAGGTGGAATAGCAGTGAATAATCTTGCAGTCTCAAAGCCTGGCCGTTTTCTGGAGTTGCTGGAGCTGTTTGTTGTATGAACGTAGAGGCATTAGTGAGGGGTTGTGCTGCCAAGTTTAGTGTTTCTGGGATGTGTAGTTTTGTTGTTTTGTCCTAGGCCGAAATTTCATTACCCTTTTATATATATATATAGACTAGCTGTGTCCGGCCACGCATTGCTATGGCGAAGTATGGTGGTATGGGAAATAAAGTGTAGAGGAATTGGTGGTAGTTAAGGTAAAGGGTAAAGGTTTTCCCCTGACATTAAGTCCATTATAAATGGGTTATATAGCTGTGTGGAAGGGCCTTGAGTCTACACTGCCATATAATCCAGTTCAAATCTGATAATCTGTATTTTATAGGCAGTGTGGAAGAGGCCTAAGTGAGGCCTAACTCTGCCTGTCCCCTGGGCTGAGTGGGTTGCTAGGAGACCAAGTGGGCGGAGCTTAGCCTTCTAACTAGCAGCAATTGGATAAAAACAATTATTCCTCTCCCACTGATTAGGACTTTATTTTTCTTTTCTTTTTGTTGTATGAACGTAGAGGCATGGATGAGGGGTTGTGCTGCCAAGTTTAGTGTTTCTGGGATGTGTAGTTTTGTTGTTTTGTCCTAGGCCAAAATTTCATTACCCTTTTATATATATAGATAGATTCCTTACAGCCTTACAACAACCCTGCGAAGTAGGCCAGTAGGATGAATTTGACGTCCTGGTTCACAGCCTCTTGCCTCACAAAAACAAGCATTGAATGATACAGTGTTGAACTCTTGTCGTTGAACTTGGCCTCGATGGTTAGAAACGGAGGCTGCTTTGGACTTGACGGCTCCCGGCTTAGTGCAGGGAAGGAGCCGCGGCTCATTAAAATGTTGTTCTGTGTGCCGTAGCCATGGTTTTCCCGAGGCCGCCTTTCTATACAATGCGGCCACTGTACAAAACGGGGAGAGGGAGGCGGGGAGTGCGCTCGGTTCGGGTGTCGGCGCCGCTTTCATTCTTAGGGAATCTGTGAAAAGCAACCACGCCGAACAAAGGCATACCTTTCCACCTAGGTGCCTCGGGTGGCTTTTGATAAAAGCGCGAAAACCATGTGCGGAAATTGCATCCAAAGGCTTTTTTCGCGCAGATCCGTTCTCCTCGTTGGCAATAAAAGAGGGCTTTGGGCAAAACGACAGGTGCCGCCTTGCTGTGAAAACTCATTAGGCCTCAAAATTGGGGCCAAAAAGCGTACGAGATGGAATGATTCCTTAATGGAACAGTCATTATTTTATGCATATAATAAAAGCCAATATATCTATGTGTGACCTATATTTGTATGTGTTATTCAAGACGGCATCCACATCCAGAAAGCTCTGTGACTCCTACCCTGTTTCCCGGAAAAATATTAATTTTTGCTCCCAAAGATGTGCTAGGTCTTATTTTCAGGGGGTGTTTTATTTTTCCACAAAGAAGAATTCACATTTATTGTTGAACAAAAAAATGAACATGTATTATATACTGTACAATAGTTGTCATCACAAACCAGCATAACCAGACAAACTGTGAATCAAGAATTTCTTATTACTACCATTATTTTCATGTACAACAATCTATGGTATGTACATTTACCAATCCTGCATGCTCTGGTGTTTTGTTCGGCAGGAATGCTTCCAAACAAAAACTTTGCTAAGTCTTACTTTCATGGGAGGCCTTATATTTAGCAATTCAGCAAAACCTCTACTAGGTCTTATTTTCAAGGGATGTCTTATTTTCGGGGAAATTGTATCAGCAATGGTTCTGGATCAAACTTGACACCTTCTACTCTGCCATATAATCCAGATTTTCAAACAAATAATCCACATTATCTGATTTGGACTAGATTTTATGAGTACACTGCCATATAATTCTGATTTTCCAAGGAAATAATCCACATTTGCAGTGGCACAATGGGTTAAACCCTTGTGCCGGCTGAACTGCTGACCTGAAGGTTGGGTTGCTGAGCTGAAGGTTGCCAGTTCAAGATGGGGTGAGCTCCCATCTGTCAGCTCTAGCTTTCAGGGACATGAGAGAAGCCTCCCAGCAGGATGGTTACACATCTGGGCATCCTCTGGGTAATTTTCCCACACATTATGTTCTCAAGTTGCTTCTGACATTAAAAAAAATCCACATTATCTGCTTTGAACTGGATTATATGAGTCTACATTACCATATAATGTAGACTCATATAATCCAGTTCAAAGCAGATAATCGGGATTTTATATGGCAGTGTAGAAGGGGCCACACGCACACCCCATGACCAGTTTAAAGGACTTGAGTAGTTCGGGCGGGGTGACAAGTCACAAAGGATGATGGGAATTGTAGTTCACCCATATGCGCACAGCACTACGAACCCCGCCAACAGTGTATCGGGATCAAACATAGCATATAGTCTCACTATGACAAAATTGTTAAGGATTATGGGGTTTAGAGGGAAACTGACAAGATGGGAGTTGTAGTTCACCCACATCCCAAGAGCACTGTGAATCCCACCGACAATGGATTCTGGACTAAACTTGTCAGAAAGACCCATCATGACCAACTTTAACTACTGGTGGCATTTGAAAGGAATGGACCCGAGATCACGAGAGTTGTAGTTCACCCACTTCCTTATGCTTTTTTCAAATGGGACCAGTAATAAAACACAACCTCAAAGGAGGAGTGCTTCTAATAAAGAGCATCGTTGAGTAACGGTGGCCCCATCTGCACTGCCATATAAAATCCAGATTATTTTTGAATTGGATTATATCGCAATGTAGACACATATAATCCCGTGCAAAAAAAAAAAATCCAGATTTTCATCTTTGAATTGGATTATATGACAGAGTGGACTCTGGGCCCTTCTTGTTGTTTTTTCCTTCAGTCACTTCCGACTTCATAACCTATATAATCCACACTATTTGCTTTGAACTGGATTATATGAGTCTACGTGCCCTTCCACACAGCCATATATCCCAGAATATCATAATCCACAAAATCTGCTTTGAACTGGGTTATCTGAGTCCACACTGCCATATATTCCAGTTCAATGTGGATTGTATACAGCTGTGTGGAAGGGGCCTGTGTCTACACTGTCATATAATCCAATTCAGAGATGAAAATCTGGATTATCTACTTTGAACTGGATTATATGAGTCCACACTGCCATATACTCCAATTCAAAGATGAAAATCTGGATTATTTGATTCGAACTGGATTATATGAGTCCACACTGCCATATAACCCAGTTCAAAGCAGATAAAGTAGGATTTTATTGAGCTGTATGGAAGGAGCCTAAGTCTACATTGTCATATAATCCAATTCAAAGATGAAAATCTGGATTATTTGATTCGAACTGGATTATATGAGTCCACACTGCCATATAACCCAGTTCAAAGCAGATAAAGTAGGATTTTATTGAGCTGTATGGAAGGAGCCTAAGTCTACATTGTCATATAATCCAATTCAAAGATGAAAATCTGGATTATTTGATTCGAACTGGATTATATGAGTCCACACTGCCATATAACCCAGTTCAAAGCAGATAAAGTAGGATTTTATTGAGCTGTATGGAAGGAGCCTAAGTCTACATTGTCATATAATCCAATTCAAAGATGAAAATCTGGATTATTTGATTCGAACTGGATTATATGAGTCCACACTGCCATATAACCCAGTTCAAAGCAGATAAAGTGGGATTTTATTGAGCTGTGTGGAAGGGGCTTGAGTCTACACTGTCATATAATCCGATTCAAAGATGAAAATCTGGATTATCTGCTTTGAACTGGATTATATGAGTCCACACTGGATTATATGAGTCCCTTTGGGGAGATGGTGGCGGGATAGAAAAATAAATTATTGTAGTAGAGTCTCACTTATCCAACATAAACGGGCTGGCAGAATGTTGGATAAGCGAATATGTTGGATAATAAGGAGAGATTAAGGAAAAGCCTATTAAACATCAAAATCAAAAGGGCGGAATAGAAATACTGTAAATAAATAAATAAATAAAATTGGTTATGATTTTACAAATTAAGCACCAAAACAACAAATTTGACAGAAAAGGTAGTTAATTGCACATTAATGCTATGTAGTAATTACTGTATTTACGAATTTAGCACCAAAATATCACAATGCATTGAAAACATTGACTACAAAAATGTGTTGGATAATCCAGAATGTTGGATAAGTGAGACTCTACTGTATTATTATTATTATTATATAACCCAGTTCAAAGCAAATAAAGTGGGATTAGATACAGCTGTGTTGAAGGGGCCGGAGTCCACACTGTCATATAATCCAGTTCAAAGCAGATAAAGTGGGATTATATACAGCTGTGTGGACGGGGCCTAAGAGCGCGAAAGCAGGCTAGCAATCAGGATGCGTTCGGGACTTCAACTCCCAGAAGCCTCGGCAGCGGTGAGGAATGGGCGGGAATCCTGGGCGCGGAAGTCCCAAAGGCCGGCCTGGGCCTGGGCCGGGCCTTCTCGGCTCTTGCCCGGCCCCAGGGGGAGGCGGCGCCGCGGCGAGGAGGGAGAGGGCCCGGAGCCGAGCCTGACGGAGGGAAGCGGGCCTCATGGGGTGCTGAGGCGGCGGCGGTGAGGAGGAGGAAGGCAGGCAGGCAGGCAGGCAGGCAGGCAGGCGGAGGAGGAGGAGAAGCCCACACTCCCCATGAGCCTCAACGAGCACTCCATGCAGGCGCTGTCCTGGCGGAAGCTTTACCTCAGCCGGGCCAAGCTCAAAGCCTCCAGCCGCACCTCGGCCCTGCTCTCCGGCTTCGCCATGGTGAGACCCCCTTTCTATCCCCCCCCCCCCCGCCCTCTTTGGCTCTCCAGGTCGGGGCTGAGCCACTGAAAGAGTTGTTTTGCTCTCCCTCTGAGGCTGAGAGAGTGTCACCCCCCTCAGGGCAACCCTTTTGGCTTTCCAGTTTGGCCTGAAAAGACTCCAGGTTGGGTATTTTCCATTGAGAGGTTTGTTTTGGCCCCCTGAGGCTGAGAGAATGTGACCCTCTCCAGGCACTCCCTGAGCCTAAAGGACTCCAGGTCGGGTATTCTTGACTTGAAAGGGTTGTTTTGGCCTTCCTCTGAGGCTGAGAGAGTGTGACCCGCTTCAGGGCAACCCTTTTGGCTTTCCAGTTTGGCCTAAAGGAATCTAGGTTGGGTATTCTTGATTTAAAGGGTTGTTTTGGCCTTCCTTTGAGGCTGAGAGAGTGTGACCCGCTTCAGGGCAACCCTTTTGGCTTTCCAGTTTGGCCTAAAGGAATCCAGGTTGGGTATTCTTGATTTAAAGGGTTGTTTTGGCCTTCCTTTGAGGCTGAGAGAGTGTGACCCGCTTCAGGGCAACCCTTTTGGCTTTCCAGTTTGGCCTAAAGGAATCCAGGTTGGGTATTCTTGATTTAAAGGGTTGTTTTGGCCTTCCTTTGAGGCTGAGAGAGTGTGACCCACCTAAATGCATCCTTTTGGCTCTCCAGCTGGGCCTAGAGGACCCCACATCAGTATTCTTGTTTGAGAAGTTTGTTTTGGCCTTCCTCTGAGGCTGAGAGAGTGTGACCCCCCTCACGGCATCCCCATTGGCTTTCCAGCCCAGCCTAAAGGACTCCAGGTTGGGTATTATTGACTGAAAGGGTTGTTTTGGCCATCTTCTGAGGCTGAGAGAGTGTGACCTGCTTCAGGGCAACCCTTTTGGCTCTCCAGCTGAGCCTAGAGGACCCCACGTCAGTCTTCTTGTTTGAGAAGGTTGTTTTGGCCTTCCTCTGAGGCTGAGAGAGTGTGACCTGCCTAAAAGTACGCATCGGGCTTTCTAGCCGGGCCTGGAGGATCCCAGGTCAGATATTATTGATTGAGAGTTTTCTTTTGGCTTTCCCCTGAGGCTGAGAGAGTGTGACCCGCTTCAGGGCACCCCCTTTGGCTTTCCAGCTGAGCCTAAAAAATTCCAGGTCGGATGTTATTGATTTAAAGGGTTCTTTTTGGCCTTTTTCTGAGGCTGAGAGAGTGTGACCCGCCTAAATGCACCCCTTTGGCTTTCCAACTGACTCTAAAGGACCCCAGGTTGGGTATTATTGAGAGGTTTGTTTTGGCCTTCTGAGGCTGAGAGAGAGTGACCAGCCTAAAAGTACACCCCTGACTTTCCAGCTAGGCCTGGAGGACCCCAGGTTGGGTGTTATTGATTGAGAGGGTTTGTTTTGGCCTTCTTTTGAGGCTAAGAGAGTGTGGCCGCCTAAATGCATCCCTTTGGCTTTCCAGCTGGGCCTGGAGGACCCCAGGTTGGGTATTATTGATTGAAAGCGTTCATTTTGGCCTTTCTCTGAGGCTGAGAGAGTGTGACTTCTCTTGCTTTCATTTGAACTCTGCCCTTCTGGAGTACTAACACATGCCTGTACTGTGCAATTAATGCAGTTTGGCTTCACTTTATCTGCCGTGGCACAATGCTTACAGAATCATTCGGAGTTTTAGTTTTACTAGGTCTTTCGTCTACTCTGCCCAAAAGCATTGGTGCTTCCTCAAACTACCAATCCCAGGATTTCATAATATTCATCCATGGCAGTTCAAATGATGTCAAACAGCATTAATTTGACGGTGTAGATGAGGCATCCTCAACCTGCAGCCCTCCATCAGTTTGGGCCTTCAAATTCTAGGGGTTGGAGGCCCAAACAGCTGGAGGACCACAGGTCGAGGGTTCCTAGTGTAGATGCACCCCTAAACTTACACTCAAAAGCACTATGCCAGCGGTTCCCAACCTTTGCTTCTCCAGAGTTTGGGATTCCAGCTCCCAGAAGTCCCAGC